>NC_051427.1:11994034-12024034 GCF_015228065.2 Penaeus monodon | reverse complement strand
AAGAGCACAAAATCTGTCTTTTTTTCCTCGGGGATTTACCATCAAACCTTTTAGCGTTTTATTGTGAAATTCTTTTGATTGGCAGTTTCTAGGACCCTTTTATTTTCTTTAACTCTTTCTTTCTCATCTATTTTTCTTCACGTCGATCTCCATTTATTTTCTCTTCGTCTCCCTCTCTTTCCCCTTCCACTCTTCTACCCCCCCTTTCTTCTATGTCCCTTTCCATTTTCCTTTCTCTGTTTTTGTTCTGAGGTACGTAACAATAGCAAGCGTTTTTTTTTTTTTTTTTTTTTTTTTTTTTTACTAACGTGGAGTCCAGAAGCTGGAATGTTATGTGAGGTCTCCGACCTCCCCCCCCTCCCCCCATCCTGGACTGCACCACCCCTCCCCCCCCCTTATCCTCCTCACCCTTGTTTCCCTTAGTCTCCCCTATCTCCCTTTTACCCTCTTCTCCAACCTTTTCCCCCTCTCCCTCTTCCTCCTCTTCACGTAACATCCTGACTCCTGTACCCTACTTACTCTACTCGCTATCCTCCGTCTCTCCTAAATACTCTAGTTCTCTTGCTCTCACTACTTCGCTCATCTCTTTCATTCCCTTTCCTTTAATTTCCCCCTTTCCCTCCCTAATCTTGCGTCCCTCCTTACTTCTAATCTCGTTTTCTCCTCTTCCCTGTTCCTTCGTTATGCTATTTTATACTTTTCTCGCGTTTTCTTTCTTATTCATCTTATTCACTCACATTTAGAGCTCTAAGACAATTACGTAAGATAGATAAACATAATAAATAAAATTGAGTATTTAAATAATTTTAACATAAAAATCCCAAAATAACTTTGAACGAATTTTGTAAAATAGGGGGGGGGGGGGATTCGGTGTTAAAATCCTTAAAACCTTGAAATCAAGGATGAAAGAAATGAATGGGTAAAAGAATGAAAAACATTTAGATGCCCCTCTAAAAAAATAAGACCTTACTAGGAAAAGGGCCGATAAAAACTTTATTCGCCACCTACGGAGTCGAAGCGTTCGAAGCTCAAGAGGAAACTCGGGAAACAACAATTGTAAGTTTTATTTGCACATTTGTTTATCAAAGAATACATGGTTTGGCTGTAATAACATAGTAGTGTTGAGTGTGTGGGCAGGAATCATCTCCAGCGTGTTTAAGCTTCGCCCGCTGGATTACCCAAGTTCGGTTGGGGATTCAGGATTCAGGATTCGGGATTCAGGTATCAAGGGTGTCGAAGGGACAGGTAGGGCATTAGGGTAGAAAGCTTAAGAAAAAGGACGAAAAGGAGAGAAATTAAAGGGAGCCGAGAGATGGAAATGAAAGAAATGAGAAAGGTCAACGGCGGAATAGAAAAAGTAGAAAGCGAGGAAATTAATATGGGAGAAGAGAAAAACAGAAGAACGTAAATCGCGAAGTAGAAGAGAAGAGAGAAAAATGAACGTAAGGAGTGAATAAGAGAAATAAGAGAGAAAACGAAAGAAAAGTATAAAATAGCATAACGAAGGAACAGGGAAGAGGAGAAAACGAGATTAGAAGTAAGGAGGGACGCAATATTAGGAAGGGAAAGGGGGGAAATTAAAGGAAAGGGAACGAAAGAGATGAACGAAGAAGTGAGAGCAAGAGAACTAGAGTATTTAGGAGAGACGGAGGATAGCGAGTAGAGTAAGTAGGGTACAGGAGTCAGGAAGTTACGTGAAGAGGAGGAAGAGGGAGAAGGGGGAAAAGGTTGGAGAAGAGGGTAAAAGGGAGATAGGGGAGACTAAGGGAAACAAGGGTGAGGAGGATAAGGGGGGGAGAGGGGTTGCAAGTCCAGGATGGGGGGAGGGGGGGGGGAAGGTCGGAGACCTCACAGTTACTTTGAAGCTGTTTACATAAAAAAAAATGCATGATATTTTGTAAAATGAGATACAGCATTTATATTCTGACTCGTTAGCACCTTTCAGACAGACAGAGAGAGAGAGAAGAACGAAGAGAGAGAGATTTATATATTCCATAACTACACAAATGGATGTTGTGGGTTGCGATAATGAAGTGAGTTGTGATACTAATGTGAGTTGTGAGTGCCATACTGTAATGCCGCCATATTCGGGATATGATGACAATGTTATCGTACGTATATTATGATAATCATATGATTATATTACATGTACACTGCCTTTTGTGTGATATGTTACACCATGTGAAATATAGATTATGTTTAGTTTATATTGCTGTGTAGCATTTCGCCTATGTAAAAGAGTGAGATTCTCTGTACAATTTGTAGAGTACAATATTTTATTTTGTCTCTGTAGTCACACGTCTGGCAATAGCACTCTCGGGCAGAGCCTGACGTGAGGGCACAGAACTATGAATAACTCCCTTTTATTTTTGTCAGAGCTGATCTCCAATGAACCTACTTTAGTTTTAATTGGTGTATTTCTCCCTCAAGCATCGTAGAGAAACACCAAACAAACATATATACGAACACGACACAGTGAGTATACAAACATGTACACGCCTAGAAACTAATAAAACACTTGATTTCTTTCCTCTTCCAGGTACTCAAACATAGGTTTGGGTACGGGTCTCTCTCTCTCTCTCTCTCTCTCTCTCTCTCTCTCTCTATATATATATATATATATATATATATATATATATCACAGCTGCAATCAACCCAAGCCAACATAATGAAGAGAGGAGATAAATGAATAACTTAAGAAAATCATCGCGAAAAATTATAGGAACTGTTGAAATGATGCATTAAGGTTCGCAAACTGCAAGACGAGTACAAGTTGCCTGGTCGTTACAAGTTGTCAGCTGAAGGGATTGCACGACAGCAGATGAGTTGCAAGCCACAGTAGTGGTATCTGGGGAGGATATAGATATCTACTTTCCTAGGTGAAAGTAAATAGCACTAAGACATCTGAAACGAAACCACATTTACCTATTCTATATTCATTGTAAATTTACATAATTATTCAGTCTATCAATCAACATCTACCCAACTCATCTAAATATCATGGATGTACAAGTATCGCTCCTTTAAATCTTTTATGAATGGACAGGTAGCAAAATAAGTAAGGATATTGGTGTTCCATGGCTGAGTGATGAGACCATGAATATCGAACAAATTTTAAACAGTTTCGGTAAATGAATCAATGAGTGCCACATAATGCCACAGAAACGGGAGTAACGTTACCACTGCAGAGAAATAGTGTATGTATATATAAAATACACATTCAGTTTGGTTTTGACACCAAGTTAATTCATCTTCATTTTACTCCAAACGCCAACCGTTAGAAATACCATCCTTTACTAGAGTATAAACTCTAACCGCTCCATCATTCCACAAAATTAGAAATGACTGCAGCGGAAAATGGGTTTGTTTACATCAATCAGCTGATTCATTTCCGCGAAACTGTCACCATTAATTCCCTGTGTTTTGGATAGCCGTCTATCATTTCCCTTGTTAACGAAATCATTTCCAGGTACGTGCTTTGTGAAAACACAGTTCTAGGGAAACAAGACAATAAGCTTTCGTTATTTCAACATACAGATTATTACTCTACATCTACTGTACATATCTTCATATATATACAAGACACGTAATTATTAGTTATGAATAATACGGCATTTACAGAGGCTAAAAAGGCGTATTCTTTCCCGTACGTTTCCCATGCTTTCCTCTTCTATACAAAATAAAGACAAAATAACGAGTAGAAAATCTGTTGTTTTTTTCCCTGGGATTTACCATCAAACCTTTTAGCGTTTTATTGTGAAATTGTTTTAATTGGCAGCTTCCAGGACCCTTTTATTTTCTTTAACTCTTTCTTTCTCCTCTATTTTTCTTCACGTCGATTCCCATTTATTTTTTCCTCGGCTCCCTCTCTTTCCCCTTCTCTTATATCCCCTTCCATTCTTCCCCCCCTTCTTCTATGTCCCTTTCCATTTCCATTTCCCTTGTTTTTGTGTTGAGGTACGTAACAATAGGAAGCCTTTTTTGTTTTTTATTTATTTATTTATTTAGTAACGTGAAGTCCAGCAGCAGGAATGTTACTTTGAAGCTGTTTACATGAAAAAAAAAAGTAAAAAGAGATACAGCATTTATATTCTGATTCGATAGCACCTTTCAGACAGAGAGAGAGAGAGAGAGAGAAGGAAGAGAGAGATTTATATAATCTATAACTACACAAATGGATGTACACGCCTAGAAACTAGTAAAACACTTGATTTCTTTCTTCCAGGTATTCAAACTTAAGTTTGGGTACGGGTCTCCCTCTATATCTATCTATTTATCTATCTCTCACAGCTGCAATCAATACAATCCAACATAATGAAGAGAGAAGATGAATGAATAACTTAAGAAAATCACCGCGAAAAAGGATAGGAACTGTTGAAATGATATATTAAGGTTCCCAAACTGCAAGACGAGTACAAGTTGCCCGGTCGTTACAAGTTGTCAGCAGAAGGGATTGCACGAAAGCAGATGAGTTGCAAGCCACAGTAGTGGTATCTGGGGAGGATAGAGATATCTACTTTCCTAGGTGAAAGTAAATAGCACTAAGGCATCTGAAACGAAACCTCATTTACCTATTCTATATTCATTGTAAATATACACAATTATTCAGTCTATCACTCAGCATCTACCCGATTCATCTAAATATCATAGACATACAGGTATCACTCCTTTAAATCTTTTATAAATGGACAGGTAGCAAAATAAGTAGGATATTGGTGTTCCATGGCTGAGTGATGAGACCATGAATATTGAACAAATTTTAAACAGCTTCGGTAAATGAATCAATGAGTGCCACATAATGCAACATAAATGGGAGTAACGTTACCACTGCAGAGGAATAGTGTATGTAGATATAAAATACACATTCAGTTTGGTTTTGACACCATGTTAATTCATCTTCATTTTACTCCAAACGCCAACCGTTAGAAATACCATCCTTTACTAGAGTATAAACTCTAACCGCTCCATCCTTCCACAAAATTAGAAATGACTGCAGCGGAAAATGGGTTTGTTTACAACAATCAGCTGATTCATTTCCGCGAAACTGTCACCATTAATTCCCTGTATTTTGGATAGCCGTCTATCATTTCCCTTGTTAACGAAATCATTTCCAGGTACGTGCTTTGTGAAAACACAGATCTAGGGAAACAAGACGATAAGCTTTTGTTATTTCTACAGATTATTACTCTACATCTACTGTACATATCTTCATATTTATACTAGACACGTAATTATAGTTATGAATAATACGGCATTAACAGAGGCTAAAAAGGCGTATTCTTTCACGTACGTTTCCCATGCTTTCCTCTTCTATACAAAATAAAGACAAAATAACGAGTAGAAAATCTGTTGTTTTTTTCCCTGGGATTTACCATCAAACCTTTTAGCGTTTATTGTGAAACTCTTTTGATTGGCAGTTTCCAGCACCATTTTCTTTTCTTTAACCCTTTCTTTCTCCTCTATTTTTCTTCATGTCGATCCCCATTTATTTTTTCCTCGGTTGCCTCTCTTTCCCCTTCCTTATCTCCCCTTCCATCTTCCCCCCCCCTCCCTCTATGTCCCTTTCCATTTCCCTTTCCCTGTTTTTGTGTTGAAGTACGTAACAATAGGAAGCCTTTTTTTGTTTTTTATTTATTTATTTATTTAGTAACGTAAAGTCCAGCAGCAGGAATGTTACTTTGAAGTTGTTTCCATAAAAAAAAGTAAAATGAGATACAGCATTTATATTATGACTCGATAGCACCTTTCAGACAGAGAGAGAGAGAAGGAAGAGAGAGATTTATATTTTATTACTACACAAATGGTTGTACACGCCTAGAAACTAGCAAAACACTTGATTTCTTTCCTCTTCCAGGTATTCAAACTTAGGTTTGGGTACGGGTCTCTCTCTCTCTATCTATCTCTCACAGCTGCAATCAGTACAATCCAACATAATGAGAGAAAATAAATGAATAACTTAAGAAAATCATTGCGAAAAAGGATAGGAACTGTTGAAATGATGTATTAAGGTTCCCAAACTGCAAGACAAGTACAAGTTGCCTGGTCGTTACAAGTTGTCAGCTGAAGGGATGGCACGAAAGCAGATGAGTTGCAAGCCACAGTAGTGGTATCTGGGGAGGATATAGATATCTACTTTCCTAGGTGAAAGTAAATAGCACTAAGACATCTGAAACGAAACCACATTTACCTATTCTATATTCATTGTAAATATACATAATTATTCAGTCTCTCAATCAGCATCTACCCAACTCATCTAAATATAATAGATGTACAAGTATCGCTCCTTTAAATCTTTTATGAATGGACAGGTAGCAAAATAAGTAAGGATATTGGTGTTCCACGGCTGAGTGATAAGGCCATGAATATCGAACAAATTTTAAAAAGTTTCGGTAAATGAATCAATGAGTGCCTCATAATGCCACATAAACGGGAGTAACGTTACCACTGCAGAGGCATAGTGTATGTAGATATAAAATACACATTCAGTTTGGTTTTGACACCATGTTAATTCATCTTCATTTTACTCCAAACGCCAACCGTTAGAAATACCATCCTTTACTAGAGTATAACCGCTCCATCCTTCCACAAAATTAGAAATGATTGCAGCGGAAAATGGGTTTGTTTACATCAATCAGCTGATTCATTTCCGCGAAACTGTCACCATTAATTCCCTGTGTTTTGGATAGCCGTCTATCATTTCCCTTGTTAACGAAATCATTTCCAGGTACGTGCTTTGTGAAAACACAGATCTAGGGAAACGACGATAAGCTTTTGTTATTTCAGCAAACAGATTATTACTCTACATCCACTGTACATCTTCACATTTATACTAGACACGTAATTTATAGTTATAAATAATACGGTATTTACAGAGGCTCAGAAGGCGTAATTCTTTCCCCAATATTTCCCATGTTTTCCTGTTTTCTACAAAATAGACAAAATAACGAATACAAAATGTGTTTTTTTCCCCCTAGGATTTACCATCAAACCTTTTAGCGTTTATTGTGAAATTCTTTTGATTGGCAGTTTCCAGCACCATTTTCTTTTCTTTAACTCTTTCTTTCTCTTCTATTTTTCTTCATGTCGATCCCCATTAATTTTTTCCTCGATTGCCTCTCTTTCCCCTTCCCTTATCTCCATTTCCACTCTTCCCCCCCCCTCCCCCTTCTTCTATGTCCCTTTCCATTTCACTTTCCCCTGTTTTTGTGTTGAGGTACGTAACAATAGGAAACCTTTTTTTGTTTTTTATTTATTTATTTATTTAGTAACGTGAAGTCCAGCAACAGGAATGTTACTTTGAAGCTGTTTACATAAAAAAAAAAAAAAAAAAAAAAAAAAAGTAGAATGAGATACAGCTTTTATATTCTGATTCGATAGCACCTTTCAGACAGAGAGAGAGAGAGAGAGAAGGAAGAGAGATAAGAAGGGAGAGAGATTTATATATTTCATAACTACACAAATGGATGTACACGCCTAGAAACTAATAAAACACTTGATTTCTTTCCTCTTCCAGGTATTCAATCTTAGGTTTGGGTACGGGTCTCTCTCTATATCTATCTATCTATCTCTCACAGCTGCAATCAATACAATCCAACATAATGAAGAGAGGAGATAAATGAATAACTTAAGAAAATCATTGCGAAAAAGGATAGGAACTGTTGAAATGTTGTATTAAGGTACCCAAACTGCAAGACGAGTACAAGTTGCCCGGTCGTTACAAGTTGTCAGCAGAAGGGATTGTACGAAAGCAGATGAGTTGCAAGCCACAGTAGTGGTATCTGGGAAGGATATAGATACCTACTTTCCTAGGTGAAAGTAAATAGCACTAAGACATCTGAAACGAAACCACATTTACCTATTCTATATTCATTGTAAATTTACATAATTATTCAGTCTATCAATCAGCATCTACCCAACTCATCTCAACTCATTTACTAGAGTATAACCGCTCCATCATTCCACAAAATTAGAAATGACTGCAGCGGAAAATGGGTTTGTTTACATCAATTAGCTGATTCATTTCCGCGAAACTGTCACCATTAATTCCCTGTGTTTTGGATAGCCGTCTATCATTTCCCTTGTTAACGAAATAATTTCCAGGTACTTGCTTTGTGAAAACACAAATCTAGGGAAACGACGATAAGCTTTTGTTATTTCAGCAAACAGATTATTACTCTACATCTACTGTACATCTTCATATTTATACTAGACACGTAATTATAGTTATAAATAATACGGTATTTACAGAGGCTCAGAAGGCGTAATTGTTTCCCCTATATTTCCCATGCTTTCCTGTTTTCTACAAAACAAAGACAAAGTAACGAGTAGAAAATCTGTTTTTTTCCCTGGGATTTACCATCAAACCTTTTAGCGTTTATTGTGAAATTCTTTTGATTGGCAGTTTCCAACACCATTTTCTTTTCTTCAACCCTTTCTTTCTCTTCTATTTTTCTTCACGTCGATCCCCATTTATTTTTTCCTCGGTTGCCTCTCTTTCCCCTCCCCTTCCACTCTTCCCCCCACCCCTCCCCCTTCTATGTCCCTTTCCATTTCCCTTTCCCTTGTTTTTGTGTTGAGGTACGTAACAATGGGAAGCCTTTTAATATTTTTTGTTTTTTTATTTATATAGTAACCTGAAGTCCAGCAGCAGGAATGTTACTTTGAAGCTGTTTACATAATATATATATATATATATATATATATATATTGTAAAATGAGACACAGCATTTATATTCTGACTCGATAGCACCTTTCAGACAAAGAGAGAGAGAGAGAGGGAGAAGGAAGAGATATGAAGGAAGAGAGAGATTTATATATTTTATAACTACACAAATGGATGTACATGCCTAGAAACTAGTAAAACACTTGATTTCTTTCTTCTTCCAGGTATTCAAACTTAGGTTTGGGTACGGGTCTCCCTCTATATCTATCTATTTATCTATCTCTCACAGCTGCAATCAATACAATCCAACATAATGAAGAGAGAAGATAAATGAATAACTTAAGAAAAGCACCGCGAAAAAGGATAGGAACTGTTGAAATTATATATTAAGGTTCCCAAACTGCAAAACGAGTACAAGTTGCCCGGTCGTTACAAGTTGTCAGCTGAAGGGATTGCACGAAAGCAGATGAGTTGCAAGCCACAATAGTGGTATCTGGGGAAGATATAGATATCTACTTTCCTAGGTGAAAGTAAATAGCACTAAGGCATCTGAAACGAAACCACATTTACCTATTCTATGTTCATTGTAAATTTACACAATTATTCAGTCTATCACTCAGCATCTACCCGATTCATCTAAATATCATAGACGTACAAGTATCGCTCCTTTAAATCTTTTATGAATGGACAGGTAGCAAAATAAGTAAGGATATTGGTGTTCCATGACTGAGTGATGAGACCATGAATATCGAACAAATTTTAAACAGTTTCGGTAAATGAATCAATGAGTGCCACATAATGCCACATAAACGGGAGTAACGTTACCACTGCAGAGGAATAGTGTATGTATATATAAAATACACGTAAAATACACATTCAGTTTGGTTTTGACACCATGTTAATTCATCTTCATTTTACTCCAAACGCCAACCGTTAGAAATACCATCCTTTACTAGAGTATAAACTCTAACCGCTCCATCATTCCACAAAATTAGAAATGACTGCAGCGGAAAATGGGTTTGTTTACATCAATCAGCTGATTCATTTCCGCGAAACTGTCACCATTAATTCCCTGTGTTTTGGATAGCCGTCTATCATTTCCCTTGTTAACGAAATCATTTCCAGGTACGTGATTTGTGAAAACACATATCTAGGGAAACAAGACTAAGCTTTTGTTATTTCAACATACAGATTATTACTCTACATCTACTGTACATATCTTCATATTTATACTAGACATGTAATTATAGTTGTGAATAATACGGTATTTACAGAGGCTAAAAAGGCGTATTCTTTCCCCTACGTTTCCCGTGCTTTTCTCTTCTATACAAAATAAAGACAAAATAACGAGTAGAAAATCTGTTGTTTTTTTTCCCTGGGATTTACCATCAAACCTTTTAGCGTTTTATTGTGAAATTCTTTTGATTGACAGCTTCCAGGACCCTTTTATTTTCTTTAACTCTTTCTTTCTCTTCCATTTTTCTTCATGTCGATCCCCATTTATTTTTTCCTCGGTTGCCTCTCTTTCCCCTTCCCTTATCTCCCCTTCCACTCTTCCCCCCCCTCCCCCTTCTTCTATGTCCCTTTCCATTTCACTTTCCCCTGTTTTGTGTTGAGGTACGTAACAATAGGAAACCTTTTTTTGTTTTTTATTTATTTATTTATTTAGTAACGTGAAGTCCAGCAGCAGGAATGTTACTTTGAAGCAGTTGACATAAAAAAAAAAAAAAAAAAAAAAAAAAAATGTAGAATGAGATACAGCTTTTATATTCTGATTCGATACCACCTTTCAGACAGAGAGAGAGAGAGAGAGAGAGAGAGAGAGAGAGAGAGAGAGAAAGAGAAGGAAGAGAGATAAGAAGGGAGAGAGATTTATATATTTCATAACTACACAAATGGATGTACACGCCTAGAAACTAATAAAACACTTGATTTCTTTCCCCTTCCAGGTATTCAAACTTAGGTTTGGGTACGGGTCTCTCTCTATATCTATCTATCTATCTATCTCTCACAGCTGCAATCAATACAATCCAACATAATGAAGAGAGAAGATAAATGAATAACTTTAGAAAATCATTGCGAAAAAAGATAGGAACTGTTGAAATGATGTATTAAGGTTCCCAAACTGCAAGACGAGTACAAGTTGCCCGGTCGTTACAAGTTGTTAGCTGAAGGGATTGCATGAAAGCAGATGAGTTGCAAGCCACACTAGTGGTATCTGGGGAGGATATAGATATCTACTTTCCTAGGTGAAAGTAAATAGCACTAAGGCATCTGAAACGAAACCACATTTACCTATTCTATATTCATTGTATATTTACATAATTATTCAGTCTATAATTCAGCATCTACCCAGTTCATCTAAATATCATAGACGTACAGGTATCGCTCCTTTAAATCTTTTTCGATGGACAGGTAGCAAAATAAGTAAGGACATTGGTGTTCCAGGGCTGAGTGATGAGACCATGAATATCGAACAAATTTTAAACAGTTTCGGTAAATGAATAAATAAGTTCCACATAATGCCACATAAATGGGAGTAACGTTATCACTACAGAGGAATAGTGTATGTAGATATAAAATACACGTAAAATACACATTCAGTTTGGTTTTGACACCATGTTAATTCATTTTCATTTTACTCCAAACGCCAACCGTTAGAAATACCATCCTTTACTAGAGTATAAACTCTAACCGCTCCATCATTCCACAAAATTAGAAATGACTGCAGCGGAAAATGGGTTTGTTTACATCAATCAGCTGATTCATTTCCGCGAAACTGTCACCATTAATTCCCTGTGTTTTGGATAGCCGTCTATCATTTCCCTTGTTAACGAAGTCATTTCCAGGTACGTGCTTTGTGAAAACACAGATCTAGGGAAACAAGACGATAATGTCTGTCACTTTGTTCCTCTGCGTTATACTACGCGCTGGCAATATATATATCTGCAATATTAACACATCACTAAATGCTATAACTTTCTAACTATAGCTATTTACAGATGACAATTATTTACTATATTTCGAATGCTACATAAAAATGTAATAGCAATGAGTCGGGGAAACAAAAGCAAATAAGATAATAACTAGCGTTTTGTTCTTGTTGTAACTAACCACTGATTGTTCATTCAAATGCTTTTACTACTACTCAAAAAAAAGTCGATCTAGATAACCAGTACAACGCCGAAAATAAATATGAATTTTAGTAATGATAAACAATAAAATACGAATAAAAGCAGAACAGTAAACTTTTCAATGATAATAAACACTATCAAAATGTGTCACAGAAATTGCAAAATATTTGAAAACACAAATACACTGAACTAAACAACAATAAATCGCTAGGCATTCAGTAGAAACGTTGCAAGCGAACTGATAGTTTGATGAACATCCGGGTAACTGAATAGAACTAACTCACCGATGACAAGTTACAGAGAAGGAACAGACGCAGGTCTTCATCTTTTTGATAGCATTTTTATGTGCTCTCTCTTGCTTCTTCTTCCCGTCTTCTCTCTCTCTCTCTCTCTCCCTTCTCTCTCTCTCTCTCTCTCTCTCTCTCTTCTCTCTCTCTCTCTTAATCTCTCTCTTTTTACCTCTCTCTCTTCATTCTCTCTCTCTCTCTCTTTTTCTCTCTTTACCTCTCTCTCTTTCATTCTCTCTCTCTCTTTTTCTCTCACTCACTCACTCAGTCGCTCTATCTCACTCTTTCTTGCTCTCATTCTCACTCTCCCTTTTAGTCTCTCTCTCTCTCTCTCTCTCTCTCTCTCTCTCTCTCTCTCTCTCTCTCTCTCTCTCTCTCTCTTCTCTCTCTCTCTCCTTCTCCCTGTTTTCCTACTCCTCCGTTTACTCCTTTTACTCTAACTTTTTTCTTCATTCTCTAGTCATTGTCTGTCTGCCTATCCCCCTCCTCCCTTCACTCTCTTTCTCTAGTCTTCGTCCCAAATTTTCTTTCTCCCCCCCCCACTCTTTCTCTCCCTCAATCGCTCGCTTTATGTTCCTGACAGAGAGAGAAGCCCCGGGAATCAACACTTAGTATTAACAATAAAAAAAGAAGAAAAAAAATAGAGCTAAAATGTCAACAGTTCAATTCACACAATATTCTTTTGTACTAGGCAGTGGAGACATATGAAGAAGGGATAAAAAAGTAATAGAAATTGATGAGTACCTAATCTGTGCATAATCTGGTAGGAAATCTTTCACAAGAGTAAGCTTTATCCAGCCAGTCAAAGGATTAAAAAGTCAGCTGATTCTGATTCAGTGTTATTATTAGTCATCTGTATTCCAATATCAATTTGCTTTCGTGGAAATGGATTGCGGCAGTTGCACACAAACACACACACACACACACACACACACATT
Organism: Penaeus monodon; assembly: GCF_015228065.2. NCBI lineage: Eukaryota > Metazoa > Arthropoda > Malacostraca > Decapoda > Penaeidae > Penaeus > Penaeus monodon. Next base: position 12,011,013 of record NC_051427.1, on the reverse strand, counting down.
CATTCATTCTTTCATTCACTCGCTCACTCACTCACTCACTCACTCACACACACACTCCCTCACACACAAATCTATCTATCCATATATATAATAATAATAATAATAATAATAATAATAATAATAATGAGTCTCTCTCAATAGGAAAAAGAAAAAAAGGAGATGGAAAAAACATGATTAAACGCTCAAGAAAAGAGAAGTAAAAATCTCTCTCTCCTTCTTTTTATACTTCTGTCTCTATCTTGTTTTCTCCCTCTATCTATTTATCTATCTATCTCAACATCATCTCTCTCTAGCCATCTCGTTCTCTTTCTCTCTATTTATCCATCCCGTTCTCTCTCTCTCTCTCTCTCTCTCTCTCTCTCTCTTTCTCTCTCTCTCTTTCTCTCTTTCTTTCTGGCCTTACCTTCCTTCTTCCCTTTTTCATTCCCCGACTGCCCCTTTTTTTAGTTTCTTTATCCATTACTCTTCGTCTGCCTCTCTCTTCCTTCTACCCCCCCCCCCCGCCCACTCATCCATTATTTCCAATTTCTCTCTTTACTCCTTTTCTTTTACATTCTTCTCTTTCTCTCTCTCTTCCCTTTCTCCGTTTGTTTTTCTCCATTTCCCTCCTTGCTCCTCTTTCTACCTCCGTTATTCCGTTTTCTTCTCTCTGTCTCCTTCCTTCCCTAGTTTCCTTCCTCTCCCTTTCTATTTTCCTATCTTCCATTTCTTATCCTATTTTCTGCTCTCTCTCTATTAGTCTGTCTTCTCTTTCATATCTTCATTTAATCTCTTAAGATCTACAATTCTTCCGCAAGTAAATTTTAGAAAATCAAAATCAACTATACAATAATAATAATAATAATGATAATAATAATAATAATAATAATAATAATAATAATAATAATAATAATAATAATAATAATAATAATGATAATGACCCATTAACCCTAAAGAAAAAAAAAAAAAAAAAAAAAAATCTAAAGGCCCAAGATTTTCTTTTTTCAGAAGTGAATGGAAAAGCGGGTACGAGCGATTAGATATATAATTCGACTCAGTTGTGGTAATGCGCAATTACTCTTCCTTGTGAATTAATTACCGAATGATAAAGCACTATGTATCATCGTCGAGTGGAGTAAGTTTCATAAGAATAAGATTTATTCGTTTCGATCATTTCACAGGATTACGAAATGTTGCAGGCTTAATTAGGTTATTATAATTTCTTATTTTGGTTTAAAATTTCCATCAGTATTTCCATCCCCGGTTGGAATTTCGTTGTAGATATTAAGACAAATTATAAGAATTAGGTGGTAAGAGAGAGAGAGAGAGAGAGAGTGTCGGGGTTTCGGTGTCCCCTACTTTGGTGGTATACGGGAGACGCATGATTTGTTTCCTCATGTTTATTGGAGATAGTAGACAGTGGCTGGCTTGGCCACTGGGTGGCCAAGCCAGCCCAAGTCAGTCCCAGTCCCAAGCCCGGATAAAATAGAGAGAATGATTACCTAAAAGGTACCACCGGCACTCTCCGTGGAAAGGAACTGGGGACCCTACCACGTACTCACTCCAAGAGCATCACAACATGAAAACTACAATTAAGTATCATGCTGTGACCACGGCGGCTCAAACATGAACCTACCGTAAAAAAAAAAAAAAAAAAAATGTTAGACGGCAGCGTGGACTGATGTTGAAAATACTAAGTGTCGTGCGGCCCTGGAGTTGTGGCCCCCGTAGGAGGCAGCGTCCGAGCGGAACCGTGACTCAATGTAGAGTGTTTGTAAAGGTCCAGAAAAAGGTCGGGGATCACGAGCGAATGAGGCGTGGCGTCGAGGTCAGCATGGCGGCGATCCCGTGGCCACACCCCCTCATTCATAGTCTATAGCGGATAGAGGACGTTATTTCGAAGGCGTCTGACCACTCTCAGAGAAAGAGAGAGAGAGAGAGAGAGAGGAGAGAGGAGAGGGAGAGGGAGAGGGAGAGAGAGAGAGAGAGAGGAAGAGAGGGAGAGAGAGAGAGAGAGAGAGAGGGAGAGAGAGAGAGAGAGAGAGAGAGAGAGAGAGAGAGAGAGAGAGAGAGAGAAATCTGCAGTGAGACACGCGCTCGGTGCCAGCCAACTTATTCTTAGCTATTAACATCAAAGGAGCTTTCGATGGATTACCTCAACGATCAGATGCTTTGCGTTGTATTCAAAACATGAAATAAAATATACATCTATATGAATAAATATTTACAACATACATACATACGCACACACACACACACACACACACACACACACACACACACACACACACACACACACACACACACATATATATATATATATATATATATATATATATATATATATATATATATATATATGTGTGTGTGTGTGTGTGTGTGTGTGTGTGTGTGTGTGTGTGTGTGTGTTTGATTTGTATATTATCATATATTTTATAGATGGATATACCATATATAATATATAATTTGTGTGTGGTTGTTGTGTGTTGTTGTGTGGTTGTGTGTTGTCTATGTGTGTGTGTCTTTGTGTTTGTTATGAATTCACTTACGCTTGTAAGATTATACGCCCACTAACACATAATAGACATTATTTTGTTTCTATTCAGCTGGAACAATTGCTGTGTTAGCATACTAGTAAACAGACATCGGATATTTAGTTTGAATCAGCTGTAATCAGGAACCATCAATTTTTGTAACAGCAACCTTTGTACTGCAATCTTTCCTAATCCTTTTATTAGGTGGATAAACCTTAATCTTGTAAAGGATTATATATCGTGCCTTATCGTACTGCAAGTGAAATTATGAAGTGTCAAAATCAAATCAAATACATTTTAGTTGTTCGTTAATGGAATATATTGCTCGATATTTTATATATCATGTTTTATTAATTTACTTTTATTCTGCCTGGAAAATAGGGGTTAAATAAATTGTCCGGTATATATATTCTCTATAGAAAAGAGGTAAGGGAAAGAGAAAGAGAGGAGAAAGGAGTGAGAGAGAAAGAGAAAAAGATGAGGGAGGAGAGAAAGGTAAAGAGAGAGTGGAGGGAAGAAAGATGAAGAGAGAAGGATGAAGGAGAGAAAGAGGAAGAGAGGAGGGAGGAGAGAAAGAGAGAAGGGGAAAGAATAAGAGAACAAGAGGTCAGAAAGAGGAAGAGAAGATCGAGGAGAGAAAGAGAGAGGAAATTAAGAAAAAGGTTGGAGACGAGAAAGCGAAAGAAAGGAGGGAGGAAAAAAAAAAGAAAGAGGGAATACGGGAGAGAGGAAGACCTGAAGAGATAGACAGAGAAGAGATGATAATAATAATAAAAATGTGAGAGACAGAATCGCGGAATACAGAAGAATGTTGGGAGACAGAAAATGAGAGAGAGAGAGAGAGAGAGAGAAACACACAGACAGAACAGCTAAAAATGCTGTTAAATTGATGAAATTCTGTATTTGTTCTTCCTCTGAAATTTGTCTCTCAGCGAGCTACATCCAGTTACCCGGATGTTCACTGAACTAGTAGCTTTTAGCGTTTCTGTCGAACGCTTACTGATTTATTATTGCTTGTTTCAATATATCTGTATTTTCAAAATCCCTTTGCGAATTTCATCGATCTTTTGTTATTTTTATTCTATCAATTTATCCTGTTTTCACTCGTTAATTATTTTCTCTTTTCATTCTTCTTCTTTTATATATAATTCATTATGTTTCATCAATTCATTCTGAGTGTTCAAAAAACTATAATCATTTTTAATTTACTGTTCGACGTGATATCGATAATGAAGCTTGATTTTTGTTGCTCGGGTTTGTATAACGGTTTGCTATCATAACTGGCATTGTATATTAATAATTTCCTTGCTTGTTTTTGCTTCTCCCTGCAAGATCCTTTTATTGCAAGGTAAGTTTTAGTATAGTATTGGTATGCGAGTAATCAGTAGAGACATTTAGTACAGTATAGTAAATTCCGTGATTAATTGTGATTAATTGTGGTTTGTAAGTAACTATACTTAATAGCTAGGGAAACGTCTTGACTGCAGATATTAATAAGTTATGGTTAGTAAATAGTTATACTTAATCGTTTTTAATAATTGGACATTAGCAATAGGTAGTATAATTAAGCAATACTATAGATGGTTAATTATTTTCCCCTTCCTTCCTTTATTTTTACAATGATTTTTTTTTTTTTTTTTTTTAAGAATTCTTATTGGATTGGAGAGCTTAAAAAGAGATAGGAGAAAGGGAGAAGAAGGAGAAGGAGAGGGAGAAAGGGAAATGGAGAAAGAGAGAGAGAGAGAGAGAGAGAGAGAGAGAGAGAGAGAGAGAGAGAGAGAGAGAGAGAGAGAGAGAGAGAGAGAGATGGGGAGGGATATGGAGTAAAAACCGCCAAGATATAGAGAACGCTGCTAATGATTGGGAAGATATAATAAAGACGAAGAAAGAATAATTGAATAAGTAAAATAGCAAAGAAAGAAAGAAAAATGTTTGCGCGTATACCTGTAACTCTCTATTTGTCTTCATATACATGAATATTTTGCAAGACGTAACGTACCAAACACTATTGCTGTTTCACCGATCTAAACCAGGACAACTGCAAATACCTAGAGATGACTTCGTTAACAAGGGAAATGATAGACGGTTGTCCAAAACAAACGTTTAAGGAATCAGCTGACTGGTGTAAACAACCCCACTTTACACTGTAGTCATTTCTATTCCTGTGACATGATAGAGGCGGCTCTAGTTATTTCTACATTACTGTTCGGCATTTGCAATTAAGATTACTTAATATTGTCCTAAAATCAAAGTTAATTTACACGTATAAGTATAAATGTATAGATAAACGTGTTTACTTGAACGGGTCAGGTTTTAAATTCCGAATAATAAAAGGGTGACATGCATGATTATAAAACTACGTTATTTTTACTCTTTATTCATTCTTTCTTTACTTATATATTTCATTTTCTTGAGAACTAAGATGCCTGGCTTTTGTTCATCGTTTTTCATTTTCAGAAATAAATTGTACAAATACTATAGCACTAGAAATAACACATGTAAACACATTGTCGCCGCCTATGAAGGGTTAATACAACCCATTTCTCGTGTTCTTTCTTTTCTGTGTCTTTTAGTTAGTCAGGGTCCCATTCTCTCATGAATTCGCTAACACTAGACAATAGGAGGTATATTTGTTGTCACTAGTGTGTTTGTTATTATAGAGACGTGGTTAAACCGTCTATCTTGATTTGAAGCCCAGGATGAGGTCTCTTTGCCAAACAGTATTTCTACCGTTGTATTTAGTGCTGAGTTCAGAGTAGCCAACCTGTATATACAGCCGAGATTAGTCCGTTAAGGCTTGTATTCTGCGGAAGACAAGGCTAGAGTGGATATTTGTATGATATTAAGGTTTAAATAACAACCCCTTTCTATTTTCTTTCATGAGAAAACTTATGTATAATGGACTGCGGACTTACAAGTATTTTTGACACCATAACTATGCAAATAAACAAACATTTGTCAGTTAAGAAAAAGATAATATATTTTACAAAGTACATATATCAATAGTATGTCTTGTATGAGAAATAAATAAAAGTAAACCAGAAATTCATGACTAGGCGATTTTCAGGGGAGACCATATAATTAATTTCAGGGCACACTACGAGATTACAGTATCCCCTCCTAGTGTATGTTTTTTTGGTTGAACATACAAAGGCTGGGCATGGTTTCCGAGGCAGTTAGGTACATCTAGCAAGTAGGCAGGGTTAACACGGTCGATGGCGATTGCATCAGAAGTCCTATTGCGGTTGACGGTAACAGTCTTACTTAAACTAAATTGGACCTTCATATGGTGCCTGTAGTGGATGTCAGAGGGAATCTACTCGGACGAACACATGAATACAGTCATGGGGATTCTGGCTTACGAAAGGCAGCCTCCGGGCTAGTACAGTGGTAACGTGTCGGCCTCTCATCCGAGGGGTCGGCGGTTCGCGCCCCGCCCAGGCGCGAGAAGTTGCAATTGTCGCCTGGAGGTTACTGTTGTGGCTGGGCACCACGGCGGGTAAGGATTAGGTTCAGCCGAGTCAGCACCAGTTGACACACGTGAGCGAGTCGGCATTAGTCGACACAGGCCGGGCTCCCTTCATGGGCATAGCCCGGGCTAAGTCCGATATGCGAAGCTTCGCATATCAGACTTATCCTTATCTTTACGAGTTTTTCTTGAAGATGGCTGCCATAGCTGAACAAGTTGAAGCTTGGACATCACATCTCTGAGTATAATCTCGAGTAGGGTTGGTAATTGGAATTGCAGAGTAATTTGCCAGGTAGCCAAACTGATGCTCCACATGGAAGCTCTGCAGAAGTGGGGCCAAGGTCTGATTTGAGAGAACTCCTGAAGCCTAAAAGCACAAGAGAGAGAGAAGTAGTACAATTTTCATGTTGATGTGCCACGATTGATGATTTCAGCTGATGATGAAATCGACGAGACCGTTTGCCTGAGGATAGTAGCTTGAAGTGCGATAACGTTGAATTCCAAGCAAAGCCGTAAGTTTGCTTCTAACTGACTTCCCCTGGTTGATGTTAAATTAATGGTACTCCAAATCTTGATACCCAACTAGCAATAAAGGCTCGTGCTACAGTATCAACAGTTAATGTCAGCAAGAGGAATTGCCTCCAGCCATTTAATAAATTTGTCGATGCAGGTGAGGATGTACCTTAATCCACTGGAGTAGGGCAGGGGACCAACAAGATCAACATGAACATGGTCGAATCTAGAGGTAACTGGTTTGAAGAGCATAGGAGTAACTGTATGGCGAGTTACCTTGGAAGTTTGGCACTTAATGCCAGAACGTGTCCAGTTTCTTACATTTTTGTTGATGGCAGTTTAGATGAAACTCGAGGTCAGATGCTATGATGCATGCACTCCAGAAGTGGAGATGTCATGGAGTTGCTTGACGATGGTATGTCGATATTTCTGAGGTAGATATGGACGAATGGTGTCTGTAGAAACATCAGCATACAGGTCTACATATGTTCCAGGAACTTCATTTTTCTTTCAGTGGAAATGCATTATTATCTTTCTGTTGCTGTACCTCATTAGCTTGGTCTGCGGCAATTGCTGCTTAATCGATGAGGGAAAAATTGAACAGCAGAGACATTGCGAGACAGGTCATCACTAGAGTATTATCTTGGCCTTTGATGCATTGGATATCTGTAATGAACTGTGAAAAGAAGTTAATATGACGAAGTTGTCGAGGAGTGTAGGCAGACTTGTTGGTGTTTAAGATAGTAGAGAGTGGCTTGTGATCGGTGAAAATGTGGAACTTCTTGCCTACTACTAAATGTCAAAACCATTTGATTGCTTTATAAATAGCTAAACGATCAAATGTGCTAAGTTCTGTTCAGCATTGTTTGTTTTCTTTGAGAAAAAGGCTAAAGGTTTCCATCCACCCTCCACATATTGTTGCAGAACAACTCCACTGCTAGTGTTGGAGGCATCAGTAGTGATGGATGTTTGGATCATCTTGACTGGGAAAGCTGAGTGTAGTTACTTCACTGAGGGCCTCCTTAGCAATTAATTTGGATACAGTGCTTATTCAGACATTTAAAGACTTACATTAGATGGTCCTGACGTACAGCAGCATCCTTAATGGCGATGAGTAAATCAACAATATAAGCAAAGACAAATGGTAGCCCTCATAAAACTTCAACAATGAAATGCTGGAATGTGTGTGCAGCATTCTTCAGTCCAAAAGACACCCTGACATATGCAAACAAGTCAAATAGGGTGATAATGGCTGATTTCGGGATGTCTGAAGGGTGGACTGGTATTTGGTGGAATACTTTAACCAGATAGATTTGGGAGAAGATGAAACATCCAAAAAGTTATGAAGTAAATTCTTGAATGTTGAAAATTGAGAGCTGCATGGTTGTAAGTCTCCATTCTTCTTAGAAACGACATGTAGTGCTGATGACCAATTGATAATTCCCAGATGTAATAATGACTCGAAATCTTCTTAGACTAAGCGATACTGTTCTGGAGGTAATCGACGAGACTTAGCATGTGTAGGTCGACCATTGTTTCGATGTGATGAGTAATGGAATGCTTTATAAAAGGATTGCAGAGTATGGCTGATTAAGGTAAAGAAAAAGACTTCAGCAGATGCAAATGGATTGTTGATATCAATTGTGATGTGCAAGTTATTTCAAAGTTGTTGAGCATTAGTGGACTTTGTAGAAGTAGTGTCAAGGAGTCTCCGATTTTTAATGTCAACTAAGAGGTTGAAACTTCTTTAAAAAAAATAATAGTAAAAAAATAAAAAATACATAAATAAATAAGAATAAATAATAATAATAATAATAATAAATAATCAAATAAATGGCACCAAGTATGGCTTGAGACAGCTGCTACATAGAAAGTCCGCTGAAATGTGCACTGAAGCTTGACGTTCAGAGAAGGAGTTCTCTGTTTATGTACAGGGCTTGTTGATCTGCTGGCTGCATACAAATTCATGATCGGACGGGGTATGTTATGACTTGCTGTTGCAAGCAAAATGCTAACTCTGGCGCCAGTGTCGACACATGAAGAAACATGGAAGAGGTGTGGCGAACATTATGCGCCTCTAATGCTCGCCTTTGCTATTTAAAGATTCATTGAAGCTGCAGGACTTCATTGCCACTTCGTTGAATTTGCTGTGATAGAAGCATGTCATCTCTTCGTCTGGACCGACATCTTAACCTGTAGCGTGGCTTATTGTTGGTAGAGATGCGGCGAGACAAGTTGTACTTGATTTTGGAGAGCATTAACCTGAATAGTGAGTTTTGCAACAAGTCCTGCCAACTGCTCTGTTTGAGATGTGGAAGCTACTTCAGCCTCAGAACAAGATGAACATAATAACCTTTCCTTTACTGTGAATAATCCCTGTTGAATATGTGAAGGCAGGCACAACAGAGATGTAGCATGACTAAACAACACTCGAGGATGGTGAACCACATGGAAGAGTCGATGCTCGGAATTCCTTGATAGTTGTTGCTAGAGCTATCAGTGTCGCCTTTGGTTTCCTCGTCGAGCATCCTGATATACAAGTGGCACAAACACTGATGAAAATCACTGAAGGGTGACAACAAATCACCAGGCGTTACAACTCTCCGGGGTCACCAATTTCTTTTTTTATTGTTTGTCATTAGTGTGTCTGTTATTTTTATAGAAAGGGTTAAACGTTTATCTCGGTTTGATGGCGGTATAAGTCCTTTAAAGCCCGGAATGAGGTGTCTTGGCCAAACAGTATTCTACCATCGTGTTTAGTCCGTTAAGGCTGTACTGATATCAGAGTAGCCAAACTATATATACAGCCGTGATTAATTCGTTAAGGCTTATCGTCAGCGGAAAATAGTGATAGAGAGGATATTTGTATAATATTAAGGTTTAGATATTAATTCTATTCCTGTCTTATTTTACTTAATTTCCTGAGAATACTTATGTACAACGAACTGAGGACTTTCAAGTATTTTTGACACCATAACTATGCAAATGTACAAACATCTGTCAATTAACCATAAAAAGATAATAAAATTTACAAAGTACATCCATCAATATCTATTGTATGAGAAATACATAAAAGTAAGCCAGAAATTCGTGACTAGGTGATTTCTAAGAGAGACTACGATATAACTACATTTCAGGGGAAACTACGATATTACTAAATTTGCCTAGTCATAGAGCATAAGGGACAGAGATGGACTTCAAATTTCAGAGAATTCATGAGTGTTCTTTCAGATCGGTATAATTATTAGTAGTATTATCACCATTATTATTTTTATTATTGATAAAATCAATATTGTTATTATTATTATTATTGTTACCAGTTATTGTTGTCACCATTATTATTATTATCGATAATGTTATTGTTGTTGTTATTATTATTGTTGTTGTCATTATCTTTAATATTATCATTATTATTAGTAGTAGCAGTAGTAGTAATATAATCCTCTTCCTCTTCATAATCATCATTTCGCCAGTAAGAAAAGAAAAGAGAAAGAAAGAAAGAAAAAAAAAACATCCCCAATAAGTACCCCCCCCCCCCCCACCTCTTTTCAGTATATTCATACCACTTGCGAAAAAAATATACTCTACCCAGCCTCTTCAGGGTATAAGTAAAAGCACTCTGTTGATGCTATGGTAGAAAGATAACTATATTTTTTATAGTTATTATGCAAAATAAGTTTTTTGAAAGATAAAACTTTCATCTTTCAATAAACTGATAGAAGCTTCATCGGAGATCCGGCTTAGTGGAATTAAGAATATGGGAAAAGATGGTTATTCAAAAGAGAAGATTATTGAGAAGTAAAAAAAAATAAGAAAAAAAATAAAAAAATTAAGGAAGGTACCAAGAATAGCGATCAGCTGTTTGTTGTAAACAAAGCCATTTTATTCCGGCGCTTTTCATTACTCTTCGCAGGGATTAAGTTTCTCATTTTCTTCATTATAGATGACATTTAGCATCTTTACATAGGAAGATTATTATGAACTTCATCATCTTTATTTTTGATACTTTTTTTTCACTAAGTTCATTATCTTTACTTCGTTATTAACATCATCTTTATCTGAAGTTGAAATCTATCATGAAGTTCATTATCCTTATTACAAGTGAAGTTTAATATATATAATCAAAATCTTTTCTACAGATGAATTTTCTCATAATCGCTTGTCGAGGTCGATGAAAATTCGTGATGCACGACATATTACTTTGATTTAATCTTCGATTTTAACATAGATAATATATTCTCCGTATGTGAAAGCATGTATGTCAAGTATGTCATTCCTTTTTTGCTGCGACACATTAACTATCTCTGAACCGGCTTTTTCGTATCTTGTTTTGTATTGAGAGAGAGAGAGAGAGAGAGAGAGAGAGAGAGAGAGAGAGAGAGAGAGAGAGAGAGAGAGAGAGAGAGAGAGAGAGAGAGGGGGGGGGGGGAGAGAGAGAGAGAGAGAGAGAGAGAGAGAGTAAAAAGAATATCAGAATTTTGTTCCTTTTTTCTTCGAGATAATTGTCATTTTAAGAAATGAGAAAGGTAATAATGAAAATAAATATATTCGTCAGAGAGAGAGAGAGAGAGAGAGAGAGAGAGAGAGAGAAATCATTCTGTGGCTGATTGCTTACTTGCATTTAGATATTCTAAAATTCATGTAAAAAATACAACGTGAATTATTATTTTTTAATTTGGCTTAGTATTTCACTTTACCTAAAGGACCATTTAAAATCATCCATTGTTTTCCCATAAACATTAAACGCAAGTGGGAAGGACAGGTACGTGAATGAGTTAGGAATTCTGCATTCCTTATCATTATACATAAGCAACCATGACCAACGCTTCACATCCTTCACAAAAAAGGGCATCATCACCATCCATCAACTTCCCATGAGCCAACCTTGTGTGTCCGATACTTAGCCTTGTCAATGCTAATTTATCTTCGAGTTGAGGAAGAACTGGCCCTCCACCTGCCAAGGTCATTCCAGTCTGTCGTAGTTTTTTATGAAAAGGGGATCTTTATTGGCTGTTGATGACTTCCATTGCCTTATTAACGGTTGTAATATGACAATGGTTTCATTTATGACTGCTGCAAGGAGGGCAGAGAAATAATACTAATCGAGGCTGATGAATTTCTACGGCTTACTGCTGCAAAGTCTACATCTTGGGACTTCAAAGAAACTGTGTATATTACATATGTGTCGGAGAAATTTCCCTTGACATTTTTGGATATCCCTTTTAACTTTATCCCGATTAAATCCAGTTAAGCCAATGCTACTGGGACGAGTCATCATATAAATTCAATTCCATTGTGATTTTTTTTATCCATTTCGTTTACACATAGATAATTCCACAAACACTTATTCACGAAGGAATCAATTCGATTTCCTAGCTATCTCACCTGTTTATCCCTTTCCTTGAAAATCGTGAAAGAAATTGGTGTTAATAGTATGATAATAACATTTTCAGTCATAATCCTCTAGAAGGTTTATTATCACAACCATGTGTAGGAGATTCTGTAATTCCTTGCAGTCTTGCGTAGCATTCTTTGAAATGTGGGAGGAATTTCTTTGTGAGACCCCTCTACAAGGATTTAGCCGAAAATTAGGACCATGAACCTCAACTCCTCCAGAGAAAGTACTATGATTTATCCTGTGAAGAAGGATGAATGAATATAACCTTATTCTTTGAAAATACACACCTGTCTACTTGTTCGCTGAGAAAGAAGACTGTGTTATCTGGCCAACAATGCTAACGTAACCCACATCCTACAACTGCTATATATCAGACCTCAGTACGAAAGCCTTGTTTTATTAAATCGATAAGTATTTCATTGTCTCAATTAGATATAGTGTAATTGAGGTTAGTTCAGCTGTAGACTTTAATATGCTAAATATTGATAATGGTGCATTTTAAGGATTGAGTTCAGTCTTTGTAAAAATCAAAAGATTTGTTAACTTGATAATATAGTATGATAAAATAACAAATTTAAAGATTATCTGTAAATTAACATTGATAAAATCTCTCGTAAGAAATATTTTATATACGACTAGCCAGATATAATTTTCACTCATGAAACTCGGTAAAAGCAAAATTAACAAACTTTCAAAATTAAGTTATCCCTTTTATGTATAGAGATATCAAATATTACAAAATAAGACAGTAGTAATAAGCAAAGCAAATAACTTATTAAGGTAGACATAGAACTGAAATCAAAACCTCAAGATAAAGAAAAGAAATTAAATGTAATACAAATCAAATAATAATAATAATAATGATAATAATAATGATAACAATATTAATAATAATGATAATAATAGTAATAATGATAATAGTAATAATAATGATAATAATAATAATAATAATAATAATAATGATAATGATAATGATAATGATAATGATAATGATAATAATAATAAAACAGAATTATCCTTTTTGTCAGAATTGTAATTATCTTTACCACAGATTGATTTTTTATATCAAATATTCTCAACTTTTCCAGTTACCTTATCTGTTCAGAAGATTGGGGATTGTTCTGATACCCAGTCTTGCCACTTAGCATCTAGTCTGCAACTGTTTTCTAGGTTCTAGAAGCGGTGGCTAACAATTTCCCTATTCGGAGAGAGAGAAAGAGAGAGAGAGAGAGAGAGAGAGAGAGAGAGAGAGAGAGAGAGAGAGAGAGAGAGAGAGAGAGAGAGAGAGAGAGAGAGAGAGAGAGAGAGAGAGGGGGGGGGGGAAAAGAAAAAAAAAAAGAAAGAAGGAAGAAAAAATAAAAGGAGAGAGAGAGAGTGAGAAAGAGATATAAAAAACTACATTTCAACTTTGCATTGTATCTATAGTTTATTGAGTGCCCATTCACTTACCCCCACTAACCTACCATGAAGTCAACCGGGGGAAAGCTGTACACAGGAATTGCACCCAACAGCCGCATGGGTAGTGAGGGAATACACGCAGACATCACCCAGTATTAATATCAATTTTGGAGCTTGTATGACGCTGAGAAGGTGGTGCCTGTTTGACCTGAACCACACGTGACCGACAGACATAACATGAATGAAATCAAGCCCCTCGTCTGACTAAAATAAACGATCAAAAGGGGGAGTGTTGCTAGCTGCAGGGTGGATCGTGCAGCATCACTCAACCCATGATCTCCAGTTCAGTATTAGTCGCCTCCTACGGCCTTTACACGGGAGAAATCCTCCTGGAATGAAATGCTATATCTAGCTATTTATCCGAACGCTCGCTGATCTGATAAATCACAATCCAGTTATGAGCATGACTATAACACCACAATCACCTGTGAAAATAACAAACCAAATACAGCAACGACAACAACAACAATAATAATAATAATGATCATAACAAAACAATTACAACAGCATAAAAGATAATATCAATGATGAAATAAAAGCAACAACAAAAACGAAATACATAAAATAAATGAATAAATAAAACGACCAAAAAACACAGACATCGTAGTCGTGAAAGAAAGAAAAAAGAAAAAAGACTCGCAGAGCCTCGTTTCATAAAAGGCGAAATATCCGGACACAGGCATGGCCGGTGCTCCTTGTGACACCGGTGAGGTCGAGGTATGGAAAAGATTTTTACGATGATGGAGCGAATATTGCCAGCGGGTTGAGTGAGAGTGATGGATGATTCTCCGCTTTCTCTTGGAGATTTCCTTTCTGTCTACCTGTCTAAAGTTCTGTGCCTTTTCTCTTCGTGTGTCTCCGTCTGTCTGTCTGTCTGTCTTTGTCCCTGTTCCTGTTTCTGTCTCTTTCTCTCTCTGTCTTTCTCTGTCTCTGTTTCTCTCTATCTGTCTATCTGTCTGTCTGTCTGTCTTTGTTCCCTGTTCCTGTTTCTGTCTCTTTCTCTCTGTGTCTTTCTCTGTCTCTGTTTCTCTCTATCTGTCTGTCTGTCTGTCTTACTCTCTCTCTCCCTCTCTATCTCTCTGTGTGTATGTCTTACCTTTTATTAATCTGATTATATTTATTTGCTTATTAAATCAATTATACGACATCTTATCTCAGATTTTTCAGATTATTTTTTTCTTCTCCTATTTTATGAAACCTAAACGAGCAGTGATCGAATTTCCTCTTCCAAATTGAAATCAACAGCAACCTTCTATTGCAGCTTAATAACCGATATTAGATGGGGGCGCTGTTTGGATTTCTTCTTTTCCATTTAGCTCTATTCTAATTTATCTGTCCGCTCATTCATTTCTTTCATGTCTCTTTATATTCCATGTGGTTTTTCTTCCTCCTTTTATCTCTCTCTCTTTCTCCGTCTGTCTGTCTCTCTCTCTCTCTCTCTCTCTCTCTCTCTCTCTCTCTCTCTCTCTCTCTCTCTCTCTCTCTCCCTCTCTCTCTCTTATTCTTCGTTTTGCAAATTTCTCCTGTTTTGCTCTCGTTCGTGTCCGTAACATGTTATTCTTGCCTCGTACGTTTTCTTTCCTGCCTAATAATGCCTTCGAACCACCTCTTGTACGTGCATTCTGTGATTTTTTTTCTTGTCATTTATATGCGCATTTTCTTTGTTTTTGTTGTTGTTGTTTTCGTAGTTTGTTTGTTGTTCTTGTTGTTGTTTGTTTGTTGTTGCTGTTACTTTCGTTGTTACTGTTTTTATTTGTTGTTATTGTTGTTACTGTTGTTGCTGGCGTTGTCGTGGAATTTCTTTTAATTTAATTTCTTTTAATTCTTTTTCTTTTAATATTAGTGTCTCAAGGCTACACAACAAGGCAGGTCGAACAACTGTCTTGTAAATTTTCACTTTGACTTTTCCTTAAAACTACTTATGCCCCTGTTACTCCAGACATCTCTGCTCAGTAATTTTATTCAGCGATTATTTATTATTTTCTTTGTCTGTGTCTTCCTTTCCATCTACGGGTCATGTCATTAAGGTAGTGTGTTCTCTTAAGTCTAGCGCATTCTAGCAATATTATATATATATATATATATATATATATATATATATATATATATATATATATATATATATATATATCCATTTCAATCTCTTTCTCTCCATTTTAATCGCCTTTCTTCAAGTGTTCAAGTTTTGTTTCAATTATTTATTGGTTTATGTACAAATTTGTAAGGTTATCCACATACAAATTGATACAAAATATACAAAAGTTCACAGATCTCTTTTATTAACATATTTAGTAAGGACATCTATCCAGTTCAAACAAGAATAGACATAACGAACTCCTCGTAAAAGTTATCACTAGACTCGAACATCCCTGCTTCAACCAAACACTTTTTTGGTCAAAGTAAAAGTTGATCCCATATCCATGTTAACATAGAAGAACATGTAGCTACTTTTTTTCAGTGGAACTTGCTATATCGTTATATATTATGGAAGGGCTCACAATATACTTTTCAGGAACCAGTTTTTATTCAAGGCATCCGATCACAAGCCTCGTGAAGACAAAGTGTAAAGGTTTTTTCATCCCCCCGATATATCTCCATAAACTGCCTTAACACAAGGGAACCGTGGCATTTTTCGCTGGTATAAATCCGTGATGTGATGTGAATAATTGAGTTTTCCATCATATTCTTTTGTTTAAAACACTTTTCCAGCTATTCAAGATTCGATACATCATATTCACTCCTTTATAATAATAACAGCCCAGTACGACACCCTTTTTCTATGAAGATAGACACCCATTGCCATCATAATAATATTCCTACCCATATTTAGGCATATCTCCTAAACCAAAAACAACAGAAATACACGGTCACTGTTCTCTACGTGAATGCGGCTTAGTTATATCTATACACACACACACACACACACACACACACACACACACATACACACACACACACACACACACACACACAATATATATATATATATATATATATATATATATATATATATATATATATATATATATATATTATGTGTGTGTGTGTGTGTGTGTGTGCGTGTGTGTGTGTACCTAAAAGGTCGAGAGATACAGAGGTTAGAAAATAAGAGCTCGCGTAGTAGGATGTGCGAATAACTCACCTGATGCCGGTTTTCTTGACGCTTTATAGGTGTTCGTGACCGCTTCGAAGCGCATCTTGTTTAGAGATTCGAGACAACACGGGGCGGCGAGGAAAGAAACAAATTCTCGTTGTATTTATTTGGTCTTCTTTTCTAAACTAAAAAGGCCGCGATGCAATTGATGATCCATTCCTGAGATTGTAGACGAAAAGTTCCGATCGTCGCAATATATGGGGTTATAAAGATAAATGTATTGATATTTAGATAAGTGAAATTACCCTCTCTGTCTGTTTAGTTTTCACCCCACCTCTCTCTCTCTCTCTCTCTCTCTCTCTCTCTCTCTTCTCTTCTCTCTCTCTCTCTCTCTCTCTCTCTCTCTCTCTCTCTCTCTCTCTCTCTCTCTCTCTCTTTTCTCTCTCTCTCTCTCTCTCTCTCTCTCTCTCTCTCTCTCTCTCTCTCTCTCTCTCTCTCTCTCTCTCTCACTCTTCTCTCTCTCTCTCTATCTAT
>NC_051427.1:11961534-11976534 GCF_015228065.2 Penaeus monodon | reverse complement strand
TCATTCACACGACTACATCTGTAATTGAAATCCATAATCATAAATTTATATGTTTCTATGTGAATCTATAATCCGTAATATTAGAGGATATAATATCATGAATTACAGGTTGCTTACTAAAACGCTATTCACATATGGATAAACGCACAATCAAATTTATATCATGGAAGCCTAGGCTGAATGATTTAGAATTTTAAAACCGTAAATATAATATTGATTGTTTTGCGTGCAAGAAACCTTTTTGCTGGCCGCTGCTAAGATGAAAATAGCACCTGCATTTAAGGGTTATTATTCATATGTGAATACAGCCATTACTGGATTGTTAACGTAATTTGCAGGTACACTGCCACATAAATTATAGTTAAAAATCGAGAACAGGCATATGTTCATTTCACATCATTTAAAAATCCAGACTGCCTCAGGGTAATTTTTTCACTGTATAATGTACATGAACAATAATCCTAAATTTCGGCTAGTTTCTCTCCCAATTTTCACACCAAGGCACGTTTGCATGAGCGACTTCAATTCAGGCCTCCACACTTTGGAGACAACCACTAATAGTACTGGGGAAGAATTCAAGCATTTCATCAATAGTAGATCACTGACAGTATATGACACAGAAACAGACTCATTTGGGAGGTAGAAGGTTAAATTACGTATTTGGAAAAAAAAATAATTCATGGTAATGTCTACTTCACGAGAGTTAGTGACCACTTTTCAATCCGAACAGACTATACTGTAGACAGCGACTTAGCCCCTAAATCACCTAGGCTCAGAATAATTATCCCACCGAGCCTGGAGCATCACTTCAAGGCACGTGTCTATGACTGGTTTAACACCTAGGAAATAACAACTGTTGAAAATTGTTCTCAGGATTTAATCAAGTTGCACTGACTCTAATACACATGGGTTTGTTCACGAAAATTTCTCGAAGAAAAAGAGCCCCAGGCCTCCTGTCACCGGATGGATCAATGACCCTCTATTTCAGGCTAAGGACTAAACGTGTCGCAGGAGCTTGCTATTGTTATAAAGATATAAGCACAACAGACAATCTTCTGCAGTTTTCTTAAAGCCAACAATGATTCAGGGAATGTAAAACTCAGATTCTAGTAAAACACTGGACAATTTCTGGCAAGGTATCATAGGTCCAAACTTCTGTGGCTGACGTGTGGAAGAATAATTGATATGCCTTGATAGGTAAGCTCACAACACCGCAGTTCCACAGTCCACAAGAGCAGGCTAATATGCTGCTAGAGCAGTGGGTTGGGAATTCTCAGCTAAACTCACGCCCACAAGGAATAAAAGATGAACTCGACAAGTCGAAAATAGATAGGAACTTTAATATAGCAGTGGCCTGTGCTGCTACTGACCCCTCCGACTTTGCCGAAATAACCGAGTGGGGAAACGAGTATGGCCCTTTTGAAAGCGTAAGGCAACCGCCCCTTGCGAAGATGCCATTACTTACAGCGTCCCTTCGCAACATTGCTCATGTTACCTAGGCACCCACTTTTGCACTTGTATAGACTCAGGCTATCACAAGGAATCATCCCAAGCTCCTGGACTAAAAGCCTAATCATTCCCATACCTAAACCTAATACTTCAGTTCAGAGAGTATTTCAGCTTTGCGGCCCGAGATACCCTCTGTGAGGATCAGTATCATCTTGCTCTCCTTCTCCTCCATCTGCGTAACCTTGTTGCGTAGTTCTTTGGCCTCTTCACCCCTACTCGCCCGCAGCCGCGCGAAATCTCTGCGGCTGGTGACGTCACACAGGGCAAATACTGGCCCATTTCCTTGACCTCCTGTCTGTGCAAAATACTTGAAAGGATAATACTGAACAGGCTTAGTAGCACATGTGCTAATTTTATGCCCAAGACTGATGATTTCTTCAGGGTGTAGCTCAGCACTGTTTTGCAGAATACTTAACAAACACAAACCCAGCATGCAAACGTATTTCTTGATCTTAAATTCCGCCTTGGTTTGCGAATTGAGAAATAATTCTTGAGGCAACTAGCTATTTGTGGTATTCATTGAACTCATTAACATGGATCAATGTATCTATCGATCGGTCTCAGGCTCAGGTTCTCTTCAGGGGCATTAGAGTACTCATGACAAGTCTTTTGAACTCGGCACACCTCGGGAGGTGTACTTAGTCATGCTTATTTAATATCTTAATGCATAGAATTATAAGGCGATAATCCATTGAGGGGAATGACTTCCATTATTTCTATGCCACTGATATTTGCATAAAAATCCTCATCCGAGGAAAGATGCAATGGCTTCTAGATATACTCTCAGCAAGGCTATTGAGTGTGGCTTGATAATCTCGACTGAAAAAACCAAGGCTCTTACCCAAAGACAATCCCTCTGCCAGGGTTCATATACATGGAGACTGAACTAGATCTCTGCATCAATACAAATACCTTTGGGGTGATTGTTAGTGATGCAGAGTTCATCAGAAACCTGCAGAAAAAGCTGTGGGAGCGGCTGAGCTACTTAGGACACTTTTTGGCAAAGACTAATGGTATCAATGTCAATGTTGCAAGACTCTTTTACTTGTCATAATACGGTCAGTCATCGATTATCATGCATTGCACCTAGTGTTGTTCAAGGAATCACAGTTGACTAGTTTAGAACACGTATCAAAATGAAGCATGTGAGCATTCTTGGTGCCCTAGAACAACAAGATTGTGAATATGAGAACTGAAACTAATTTACCTACTGTTTCGAAGAATCTTATACATAAATACCCCATTTGGTGTCAAAAATCAATTTGAGAACCCCCTCCATTGGTATAGAATTCCAAAGAACAACTAAAACACAGAACAAGGAATTAACTTTGCATGACAACACCCGATTCATACTCAAATCCTGCTCCAGTAACATGTTAACACTTAGCTCAGCTACCATACCCATAACCAGACCCTACATTGACGTTCTGTACCACCGTGGAAAAATGTCGGACCTTGTTGTACATTCTACTACTGGGGCCCCCAAACTTAGCGTATGTGCACTTGCATTATAACTGAGCACTTGAAACTCTGTCCCATGCATATGAATTCTACACTGACGGTCCTTGGCAGTCTTGGGAGCAGAGCAGGATGTGCTTTTTTGTTGTATATGAAAACAATATCCTTCAGGCACCAGGATTTAGGCGTTTCAATGGCTAGCTAGTACTAAGCAAACTAGTTGGCAGAATACTCTGGCCACCGATTTCTATTGATCAGCTGCGGGGTATATTTCTCTGATTCACACATTCTCCCTCCAGTCTCTGAACACTCTAGACGGAAGGTGCATTACTATCGCAAATGAATATCAGGATAAAACTGTATCGTCAAATAAACGGGGCCATGATATACACTTTTGTTTTGGATTCCATAGCATATTGGAATCCCTTAGCATGCATTCAGCTGTTCGCCTGGCAATCAGCGTGTGACAAGCAGTGTGAATAGAGCTTGGTGTACCTATTTCTAGGAGTTTATACAGCATTAAAACTGATTATTCTCAACGCCCTGAAAGCTGTAGCTAAGCACTATGACTTGTTAGGCAAGTATTCATGCCACCTCTGGTTTATATAAAAAACAAGAACAAGACAGTGGTGGATATTGTGACCAGGCCCAAAGAATCAGTCTTGGGTATGATTGTACTGCAGGTCAGTACAGGTTTGTAATGTCGAAGAAACTAAGTGTAATTGTGTATGAAGAATATAAGCGAACACTTGCACATTTATCTCAGAGTGGCCATGTGTTACAAGCCTTCAGACCACCTAGCATGAGGTACGGAGAACTATGTAACTATTTCATATCCTCTGATGTCTTAGAAGATATACTTATGTTTTATCGTAAATTTGGAATGTAGTATCACTATCAAATGTAGCAATGCCTTTCCACGCCCAAGCTGTACGCCAGCGTGGCGGATGAAGTAGATAACGACTGTGTAATTGCTCCTTTCCTTAATTGATATAGTATTATCATAATAAGTTATTAGCCTAAAATTGAAAAGTATACATTATATGTTATAACCATGCATCAAATGTACCACAGCTTGCCCACGCCTGCGCAATTAGCCAGGGTGGTAAATAAAGGACTAAACTAAACTAAATTTTAGTTGGAGGAATTCTGATTAGGGCTTGGGTATTCGCGTTAACTTCAGTTGCTCTTTTTATTTTGGGTTTTATTGATATCTGTTTATCCTTTATTCATCTATTTATTTGTATACATCATTTTTTATGCATACAAATAATGATACTGATATATTGAAAGAAAAGCAAACAGACTAACGCATAAATAGATAGGTAAGCAGCTAGTTGCAAAGACTGACAGATAGATAAATCCAGAAATATATATCTGCTGCAACATGTCTTCTCAGAGTGTGAGACAATCATTTCATCTTTTCATGACAAAAGCAGACAATTCAAATCTTACCTCGAGAGATTTACTGAGAACGAATGAAAAAGATTGTCCGATGTGCCACTTCCTTGTCATGCTGTCATACTTCTTTTGTCAACGCGTTTCTTGTCCTCTGAGGAAAAGGTTAGAAATTTTTTTTTCTTTTTTGGCTCGCCAGTTTCTACCTACAGGTGCTTGTTTATGTTTGCCCCCCCCCAAAAAAAAAAAAAAAAAAAAAAAAACAGAAACTAGACATGTTTTGGTGCTATGATTACAAGGAAAATAAAAGTCTTTGTTTTGGAAAATGGTTTTGGTTTCTTTTTTTCCCCCTTTCTCTTTTTCGTCATTAACAGAATATAAATACATTTAGATTTAGTTATTCGTTTCACAGTGGCATTTTTCCTACGGTCGAGTGATCACTTTTAAATATAAAAAAATTTTTGGGTTTCAAATATTAACTCAGATGACGGAGGTGATGATGGGGATGATAATGATGATGTGAGGGAGGAGCAAAAAAAGGGGGAAGGGGGGAGGGGAAGAGGATAGTAAGATGATAATGATCATCATGACGCTAATGATAATTTATGAAAAAGATGATGATAATATTTAAATTTGTTGATAACAGTAATGCTGACACTGATAATATTCATGTTTGTGATATGATGATGATGATGATGTTTGAGAAGATGAAGATGGAAATGATAAAGATAATAAATGATGGTAGGGGTATTAATAACAACAACAACAATAATTATAATAATAATAATAATAATAATAATTAATGATAATAATAATAATAATAATGAAAAATATAGTAATAGTAATAGTAATAGTAATAGTATAATAATAATGTAATAATAATAGTAATAATAATTAATAAAAATAATAATATAATGATAAAAATATCAAAATATTGATAATAATAATATTTTTATTATCATTATTAATAATAATAATAAGATAATCTGGGGTATATCTCAAACTCTCTCTTCTCTTTCTCCCTTTCTCTGTCTTCGGGCTCTCTCTCTCTCTCTGTCTGTGTCTGTTGTCTGCTCTCTCTCCCCTTTTCTTGTCTCTCTCTCTTCTCTCTCTCTCTCTCTCTCTGTCTCTCTTCTCTTTTCTCCTTTTATATATATATATCTCGATATATATATATATATATATATATATATATTTAATTTATATATAGATTATACATATTATTTTACATATATATAATATATCTCACGCACTATTCGCTCACTACTCTTTTAAATCTGGAGTTAAAGTGAAATGTAAGCCCGCTACATCATGAATGTCCATGCAGCAATGGTATTTGTGTGTGTGGGGGTGTATAAATATATATATTTATATATATATAATATAATATATATATAATTATATATATATAATATATAAAATATATAATAACAATATATAATATAAAATATTATTATATATACCCCATATATATAATATATATATATATTTTAATATATAATATATATAAAATATACACACACACAAACAAGATATAATATATATATATATATATATATATTATTAATAATATTATATAATATATTTTAATATTCTATATATATGTAGCTCTCTCTCTCTCTCTCTCTCTCTCTATCTCTCTCTCTCTCTCTGTACAACACACAACACAACACACATACACACACCACACACCCCACACAACACACAAAACCAACACACACACTATATTTATATATTAAAATATTTATATATATATTATTATATATATATATATATATATTATATATATATATATATATATATATTAATATATTATATATAAAATTAATATATTATATTATATATATATAATTATATATATATACCACACACACACACCACACCACCACACCACACAACACATACACACCCACGCATATACATATGTGTGTGTGTGTCAGTGTGTCCTATACAAATACAATAAAAGTATGTAACGAGAAAGAAAGGTGTTGAATCCTGTTGACATATCATAAACGGGGTCACCTACAAAGCATAACATGTATGGAGTTATGCATTGTCACCATGCAATGTACTGAACAGTCAAATATATAGAGTAGAAAAAAATCTAAAGGTGTTCAAAAACTGCCCCAAAAAACAAACAAACACAAAAATGGGATATATCGTATACACAAAACAGACTGTAAATAAGTCAACAGCTGAATAGGTTCACACAACACATTTATACACAAAATTGTCCTCTGCTACTGTCGTTGAGTTGTTTTTAAGTCTGTGACATGTATACGATAAAGTTTCGAGTGAGTTTATGGCACATGTTTTACTAAATTGGGACACATCTTACACTGAGGAACGTAAAGGACGAATAACATGCCAAAGGTGGTGTCTCTGTGCTTACGTATGAGCTGCTGACGATGATGTAGGCTTAGCAGTAGTGTTGTGTGAGGAAAGGTCCTGTAGATTCATTATTCAGTGAATGGTACAGAAAGTACACGTTGACGTGGCAAAACAGATTAATCCTGCCCCCAAAATTTAATACAAAATGAAAAATAATTTGATATTCCATAAATTGCTAAAATGAAATTTTTCGGTGATTCGAAAAATATTTTAACAAAATGTGGATGAAAAAGGGTTAGAAAAACCGCCAAGGTAACAAGTTTAAACCATGATAAAGAGGGGAAAAGGAACCAAACACACACACACCACACACCACACACACACACACACAACACCCACACACACACACCACAAAACCCACACACACACACACACACACACCCCAAAAACATACAACAATACACACAAGACTGTCTCTCTTCTAAACACACACACACACAACCACACAATATTTAATATCTCATGTGATACAAAGGGGTATGTGGAAAAGGAACCACACACAACCCCCACACAACACACACACACACACACACACACACACACACAACACACACCACACACACACACACACACACACACACACACATAACACACACAACACAACACAATACACACACAGACTCTGTCTCTCTTCTCACACACACACACCACACACAACACACACACACACACAACACACACAACACACACACACAACACACATGCCCACAAAATACACACAACAGACTCTTCTCCTTTTTCCACACACACACACACACACAAAACACACACCCCAACCACACACAAAAACACCACACATATTTTACATCCCCCGACTATTCAACCATTATGGATATCAAGATTCCAAAACACACCCAAACATGCTCATATACAAAGAAATGAAAGAGAGACGAAAAAAGAAAAGAAAAAGAATATATATATAGAGAGAAAAAGGATTAAATCTGTGGCTCCTGGTTCGTTGAAGGAACTGCCTATCACGTCCCTATGGTATGGGCCGCGATTGCTGGTTGAGTCCCCGAGAGGCTGCGCGACGTGACGAGAATCCTGTGCAGGGAAACCACGAGGCAGGATAATCGGCGTCGAATTAACTGGGGGGAGGGGAGTGGGTGGGTGGCGAGGGGGGGGGGGGAGTTGTGCCGTCAGCAAAAGTAGCATCACACACACACACACTCACACACAGATTTATCTTTTGGTTTGTCTGGTTATCTGTTTCTCTGTCTGTCTGTCTAAATGGCTCCCCGTTTACCTGTTTGTCTGTCCATCTAGCTATCTACCGTCTATCTGTCTGTCTATATATACGTATATACCTTTATATATATATGTATCTATGTATCTATCTATCTTTCTATCTATCTATCTATCTATCTATCTATCAATCTATCAATCTATCTATCTATCTATCTATCTATCTATATCTATCTATCATCCATTACTATATATATATATATATATATATATATACATATAGTATATATGTATATATATAAGGGTATAATATATATATATATATATATATATATATATCCACCTGCCTATATCTACATCTGTCTTTATTTTATCGAATTAGGTTAAAGGTTGAGTCAACAAGATTTTTTGGCAAGTGTAGGCTTTTGGGATGAAACATCATATAAATCTCTCTCTCTCTCTCTCTGTCTCAACCTCTCTCTCTTTCTCTTTATCTCTCTCTCTCTCTCTCTCTCTCTCTCTCTCTCTCTCTCTTCTCTCTCTCTCTTCTCTCTCTCTTTTCTTCTCTCTCCCTCTCTCTCTCTCTCTCTCTTTCTCTTTCTCTCTCCTTTGCTCTCACCTCATATATTCCACTATGTGCTTGAATGCATGTACAAGTATTTGTGTGTGTTTGTAAATATGCCTGTATGACTAAATAGCATTAGCATGTATGCACGCTTATTTTTATATATAATGCAATAAGAAAGAGCGAGGGACAACAAGTGGCGCCTAACAAGCGTGGTAAAAGCATTATTGTGTAGAACAGCAGCTAGGCCTCTGTCTTAATAGAAGATCACGCCCACAGAGAAAGATCGTGGTGGCAGATAGTGGCCGCGGCTCTCTCCTTTTTTTATTTCTCTGTTTCTCTTAATATATTTACCTACCTCTCACTTTTGTCTGTTTATTTTTCTCGTCTTACAGACATATATGCATACATACATACATACATACATACATACATAATACATACATACATACATACTTTTTACACACTACAATACATATACATAAAAATATGCAGACACCAACACACACACACACACACACACCCCACACACACACACACCAACAACACACACACACACAAACACACACACACACACACACCACACACACACACACACACACAATATATATATAATATATATATATATATATATATATATATATATATATGAAGAGAGAGGAGAGGGAAGAGAAGAGAGAGATGAGAGAGAAGAGAATATTGTGTAGTATTATATATAAAAAATATATATATATATATATTATTATTATATATATATTTATATATATTATATATAAAATATATATATATATATATATATATAATATATATATATTATATATATAATTTTATATATATGCACCCCACATACACACACACACACACACACACACACAAAAAACACACACACACAACACACAACACACACACACACACACACACACACACACACACACACATACACAACACAGCCTGCAGCTGAGTCTTATGTATGCGTATTTTAACATCATAATCGGCTTTATGACAACAAAAAGTATAAATAAAATAAAAAAGTACTAGAAAAAAAATAAAAAAAAGATAATAAGAATCCAGCACTTAAAGTTATCCCTCAAACAACAGTTTTTAAGCGTTGGCGTTGGATTTTTTTCTACACTCAAGGCAAAGGCAGACAGGTTAAAATGTTATGTACAGTCTTTTCTGTATAATCAAATACAACTAATGCACAAAATGATTATTGTGAGTTTGATGTGCATAATGACAGTAGAATGATGTTTATGGGGGATAACAGTCCTTTCATTACTACTGAAATCATCATCAATATGATTTGGCTAAAAAACAATATCACCTGTGTTAAAATGGAAGGAGAGATATGGTTAAAAACATATATTAGATAATGATTTACAAAAACAATGATATGAAGAATATTAGTGAAATGACAAGGAAAAAACACACTAAATCTTGTCTTTGTCAATCTGCCTGTCTGTCAATATTTCTCATAAATAGAGATTAGACAGGTAGATAGATTGACAGATAGATATATAATATGATTATAATATAAGGACATAAATAAATATGATTATTATTATTTGTGGCATCCACCGATCTACGTTGAGGAGAAATGATTGATGAGTTGGCACTGCCGTGTGCCATTGAGACGTCGTCTTCATTTCTGCTAGAGTGTCCTCTTCCTTGTGCAAGCCTGGGAAAGAGTAATTTGAAAGACAGCCTGTTTTTTGTGTAGCAGGGGGGAGCAGGTCCCCTCTCCCCAAGCGAAAGGCTAGTGTCCATGCAGTGTGGCGCAGTGGTGTCGCAAGATTGAAACCGCCTTAGAGCCTGATGCTCTGTATTTCCCTCTGGGGTTTTTTTCCCTTTGGTATTTAGGTTGTACATGTAACAAGTTTGGGACCAACGCCAAAGCGCTATGGCGATTTTACACAAAACACACAAAAACCCCAAAACACACACACAATACACCACCCCACACCCCACCACACACAACACACACACAACACACAATCCATGTATGTATATATAATTCTATATATATATTATATATGTATACATTTTGTGTATGTATGTATGTATAATGTATATAGTAATTTCTGTAAGATAAAAGAATGAAAAGATGAATATATATATATAATATATATATATATATATATATATATATTAATATATATATTATATTATATATGAACTTATATATAAAAACATATTATATATATATACATAATATATATAATGTTATTGATATGAAAAGCCTTACAAAAATATGGAAAAACAGAATATAAAAAGTCATGTTGGTTCCTTTTCAAAATAGTGTAATGTGCTTTTCATTGCATGTGGGCAATGTCAGTTGTTATTATGAATAATCCAATTTATGAGTTAAATTACCAAAGGAAAAATTAATAATAACGATGATAATCAGAAACCCCTATTAATTATTCCTAGTAATTACTTTTCGTTTTGATTGAGTCATCCGTAACAATCGTTTCATAATTCCATTTACTTAAAGAAAAGAAAAAAAAAGATAGAAGAAGAAAGAAATCCCCCTTCTATTTTTCTCTATTTTTTCTCTCCCCCCTCCCTCCCTCTCTCTCCTCTCTCTCTCTCTCCTCTCTCTCTCTCCCTCTCCTCCTCTCTCTCTCTCTCTCTCTCTCTCTCTCTCAGACACACACCACCCAAACAAACCACACACACTCACACACACACACACACACACACACACACAGACTAAAGGTTTAGCAATGTGGTAAATTTGAAGGTAATGTTTGGGCAAGCAAAACAGGAAAAGTGGGTGTCGGCAGATTGATAGTGTGTAGGCGAAAAACCCATCTATTTTGGTGTGGTAAGATATACATGTGTAGATACGTGAGTTCAGAATGTTATGTGTGAATTAATTTAGATGTATAAAACAGTGTTATAATAGAGCCTTTCACACACCACAAAAGCACACACACAAAAACACACACCCCACACACACACACACCACACACACACACACACACACACACACAACAACACACACAACACACAACATACAACATAAACACACACACACACACACACAAAACCACACACACACACACCCACAAAACAAAAACACACACACACAAACAACACACACACAACACACAACACACACACACACTCAATCATGCGTACACAAACGCCCCACGTAAACACACAAAAAATAGTATTATTTTCATTGTCCTTATATTATCATTATTATTTTACCATCACCCTCATTTTATTATCTTCAACAATACATCAACATTATCACTACCATTACTATTATCATCATTGTTTTTGAGACGATGTTCATACTCATCCGTGGCTGTGCTTCCGAGGATTAATATGTATACTTGAAGATTACACAGTAAGCATACATAATTAGGAAAAGAAGGGCACGTCGAAAATGCTTTGAATTAGTTAGGTCTTGAAGGCATGTTGAGTTCCGGTTTTAACTTCCGTGGCGAAAAATTGTGCAGTGTGCAAGCGGAATCTAAATTGCAAAACAACTTGCTTTGCTTGAGTCGGACTGCAGTAGTTAAGCAAGCTGGCATCGCAGTGTAGGTTTCAAGGTCTCCTCGATCTAGATGTTATCGGTGTGTTAATATGCATATGTTGATTTTTGATTTAGAAGATATATTATTATATATATATATATATATATATATATATATATATATAATATATATATATATAATATATTATTATATATATTATATATATATATATATATATATATATATATATATATATATATATATATATGTATATATATGCACACACACACACACACACACACACACACACACACACACACACACACACACACACACACACACACACACACACACACACACACACACACACACACAGCCTGCAGCTGAGTTCTTATGTATGCGTATTTGAACATCATAATCGGCTTTATGACAACAAAAAGTATAAATAAAATAAATAAGTACTAGAAAAAAATAAATAAAAAGATAATAAGAATCCAGCACTTAAAGTTATCCCTCAAACAACAGTTTTCAAGCGTTGGCGTTGGATTTTTTTTCTACACTTTAGGCAAAGGCACGACAGATAAAGTTGTTATGTACAGTCTTTACTGTTATAATCAAATACAACTAATGCACAAAATGATTATTGTGAGTTTGATGTGCATAATGACAGTAAGAATGATGTTTATTGGTGATAACAGTCCTTTCATTACTACTGAAATCATCATCAATATGATTATGGCTAAAAACAATATCACCTGTGTTAATAATGGAAGGAGAGATATGGTTATAACATATATTAGATAATGATTTACAAAGACAATGATATGAAGAATATTAGTGAAAATGACAAGAAAAAATCACACTAAATCTCTGTCTTTGTCAATCTGCCTGTCTGTCTTAATATTACTCATAAATAGAGATTAGACAGGTAGATAGATTGACAGATAGATATATAATATGATTATAATATAAGGACATAATATAAATATGATTATTATTATTTGTGGCATCCACCGATCTACGTCTTGAGGAGAAATGATTGATGAGTTGGCACTCGCCGTGTGCCAATTGAGACGTCGGTCTTCATTACTGCTAGAGTGTCCTCTTCCTTGTGCAAGCTTGGGAAAGAGTAATTTGAAAGACAGCCTGTTGTTCGTGTAGCAGGTGGAGCAGGTCCCCCTCTCCCCAAGCGAAAGGGCTAGTGTCCATGCAGTGTGGCGCCAGTGGTGTCGCAAGAATTGAAACCGCCTTAGAGCCTGATGCTCTGTATTTCCCCTTCTGGGTTTGTTCCCTTTGGTATTTAGGTTGTACATGTAACAAGTAGGGACCAACGCCAAAGCGCTATGGCGATTTTACACACACACACACACACACACACACACACATACACACACACACACACACACACACACACACACACGCACTCACACATGCATGTATGTATATATAATTCTATATATATATTATATATGTATACATTTCTGTGTATGTATGTATGTATTATGTATATATGTATATTTCTGTACAGATAAAAGAATGAAAAGATGAATATATATATATATATATATATATATATATATATATATATATATATATATATATATATATATATATATATATATATATATATATATAATATATAATATATATATATATTGATATGAAAGCCTTACAAAAATATTAAAACAGATAAAGAAGTTCATGTCTGGTTTCCTTTTCAAAATATGTGTAATGTTGCTCTTTCATTGCATGTTGACAAATGGCAGTTGTTTATTTAATGAATAATCCACTTGATGCAGATAAATCTACCAAAGGAAAATCTAATAATAACGATGATTAATTCAGAACCTCTACTTAATTATTCCCTAGTAATTACTTTTCGTTTGATGAGGTCAATCCGTCAACAAACTCGTTTCATAATTCCATTACTTAAAAGAAAAGAAAAAAAAAGATAGAAAGAAAGAAAGAAATCTCTCTATTTTTTCTCTATTTTTTCTCTCCCCCCTCCCTCCCTCTCTCTCTCTCTCTCTCTCTCTCTCTCTCTCTCTCTCTCTCTCTCTCTCTCTCTCTCTCTCTCTCTCTCTCTCTCTCTCTCAGACACACACACACACACATACACACACACACACACACACACACACACACACACACACACACAGACTAAAGGTTTAGCAATGTGGTAAATTTGAACGGTAATGTTGGGCAAGCAAAACAGGAAAAGTGGGTGTCGGCAGATTGATTAGTGTGTAGGCGAAAACCGATCTATTTTGGTGTGGTAAGATATACATGTGTAGATACGTGAGTGTTCAGAATGTTATGTGTGAATTAATATTAGATGTATAAAACAGTGTTATAAGTAGAGCCCTTGCACACACACACACAAGCACACACACACACACACACACACACACACATACACACACACACACACACACACACACACACACACACACACACACATACACACACACACCTCACACACACACACACACACACACACACACACACACACACACACACACACACACACACACACACTCAATCATGCGTACACAAACGCACACGTAAATACACACAAACATAATATTATTTTCATTGTCCTTATTATTATCATTATTATTTTACCATCACCGTCATTATTATTATCTTCAACAATATCATCAACATTATCACTACCATTACTATTATCATCATTGTTTTTGAGACGATGTTCATACTCATCCGTGGCTGTGCTTCCGAGGATTAATATGTATACTTGAAGATTACACAGTAAGCATACATAATTAGGAAAAAGAAGGGCACGTTCGAAAATGCTTTGAATTAGTTAGGTCTCTGAAGGCATGTTGAGTTCCGGTCTAACTTCCGTGGCGAAACTTGTGCAGTGTGCAAGCGGAATCTAAATTGCAAAACAACTTGCTTTGCTTGAGTCGGACTGCAGTAGTTAAGCAAGCTGGATCGCAGTGTAGGTTTCAAGGTCTCCTCGATCTAGATGTTATCGTGTGTGTT
>NC_051427.1:11954034-11956534 GCF_015228065.2 Penaeus monodon | reverse complement strand
ATAATGTATATATGATAAGATAGATAGATAGAAATAAAAAGTAAGTAGAAGAAGAGATATGATATAATGAGAAAATTGATATTAGTATATTATTGATTATTCATATTATAATATGATAGATAGAGAGAGAGAGAGAGAAAGAGAGAGAGAGAGAGAAGACAGACAGATAGACAATGACAGATCAATAGTTAGAGAGAAGAGAGAGAGAGAGAGAAAGAGAGAGAGAGAGAGAGACAGAAGAAGACAGGAAGAAGATAGATAGATGAGAGAGAGAGAGAGAGAAAGAAGAGAGAAGACGAGAGAGACGAGAGAGCAGAGAGAGATAAGACAGACAGATAGATAGTAGAGATAGATAGATATGATAGATAGTAAATAGATAGAAGATAGAAGAGAGAGAGAAGAGAGAGAGAAAGATTATTTATGTTCATGACATGTAGGGTATATATAATAGTTGAAAGTCAAATTATTTTCAAATTGCATCATGTGTAATATAATGTTCCATCATGTCCTGTTGTTTATATATTCGCACACAGTCTAAAAATATCTTTCATTTTCCAGGAAATATGCGATTGCGTGTAAATATAACTTTGCAGTGCCCTTTTTAGGCGCAAATTCCTCATAGTCTTTCATAAACAATTAGAAGCTTTAAATTTGTTTAAAAAAGGATAATTTTAAACGGAAAAAATAATTATATAATATAGCACTGTCGCCTTTGTTTATATTTCTAATAATTTCTTATTTTTCATTTTCCGTCCTTTTTTACCTTTGGGAATTTATTATTTCCATTTTTTTTTATTATTTTCTTATTATTTATTTATTCATCTATTTTTTAAATCTTTCGGCGTGGGTGTAGCGGATACAGCTGTATATGATATTTTCCTGTATATCTCGTAAATAAATAATATCAAGGCAATAATATACGTAAAATATAAACTTACAAAAACTTATCGTGCCAATGGTATATAAAAATAGAGAAATAGACAGTAATAATATATGTTTATTGATTCTTTTACATCTTATCTTATACTATGTTGCAAATTATATGTAGTTTTCCGCATTGAAGAAATTGCTTTGTCAGGCTTGATTTCTACCAACATTTTATATAAGGTTTTCTGGGAACGGGTTAACATTTTGGGAATCTAAAGTTCGTACTCTGTAATTGTTTAAATCTTCAAAGGAAGTTCTGAAAAGTTAATTACGTAAACAAAGGGCTTTTCATTCTAGAGGCACAAGGGCGTAGCCAAGATTTAAGGGACGGGGGGGCTCCAGTGAGGTAAAATGAAGAGACCATTGATGCTTCTCTTTTGTATGGATGACTGAATTGTTTATCTGTTTCCAGTTATGTATACGATTATATGCAAGTTGAACATAACTACGTATCATGTTAACAATTCAGAAATCGTGACCACTCAACAGTGGACAAAGAATAGTAAGTAAGGAAAAAGTAAGCAAAACAAAGAAGGCAAAATAAGTAAAAAGTAGGTAAGCACGTAAAGACTAAGGTTAAGTAAGAAGTACGTAAGAGTCAAGAGTAATAGGCTAAGTAAGAAAAATATACAGTTAAGTAAGGAGAAAGGAGGCTAAGTAAGTAGAGTAAATAAGCAAGTAAATAAGTAAGTAAGCAAATAAATGTAAAGAATCGACCCAAAAAACATCCGTCCGAGCCTTAGACGTAATATTACACCATCCGCCCTTCCTCTTAAGACATAATATTACGTTACCCGCCGTGTTAGGGTTAATAGAGGGAGGTATAATACCCCACCCCAAAGGCTGACTTGAAAATATATTAATCTTGAGGAGTTCACTAATCTACCCTTTATTAATTATTATTATTGTGATTTACTTCAGGATGTTTCCCCAAGCAGGATCCCGAATATTTTTGAAATAGTGACGATTCATATCTTTATAATATCCCGTGGAACGAGTCGGACATACCAGTGCCTGTGTGATAGTGCACTTAAGTACAGCTAAAAATGCAAAGTAGACAGCGGTGCACATTTATGGTACCCCACGTTATCCTTAGAAGGAGTTAAATGCAATGTTATCTCACTACAATGAAAGTTAAACGAAGCAACACAGTGGAAACCACAATTCCCTATAGGTAACCTTTTACTTCTCTCTCTCTCTCTCTTCCTCTTTCACTTTCAGTTACTCTCTCTAGAGAGAGAGATTTAGAGAGATAAAAGAGAGAGAGCGCGCGTGTGTATGTGCACACGCACACACACACACACACACACGTGTGCGTGTGTGGTTGTGTATAAACACACACACACACACACACACACATACACACACACACACACACACACACACACACACACACACACACACACACACACACACACACACAAAATATATATATATATATATATATATATATATATATATATATATATATATGTATATATATATATATACACTTTTATGTGTGCATACACATACCTATGTATATAATCATACTTATATATAGATGTATATATGTATATGAATATATATATAT
>NC_051427.1:11946534-11949034 GCF_015228065.2 Penaeus monodon | reverse complement strand
TGTTTCTGTTGTTTCATTTATGCGAAATATCAAAGTATACTATAAATGTTTCACGACTTTAAAGTCATGTATTTCCCAAGAGAAAAGAAACCATCAGGGACTTCAGCAAATCACATTGATAATGGCATACTATATACTCGTAATGCAATATACAATAATTTAATACAAATGCTAAGCAGCTGTTAATAATTTAATTAAAACTGTGCTATGGGTCTGAACTCATTAAAAAAGGGACTCACTTAGTTTGTAAATAAGTAAGTTTATTCAGTTAGGACACAAAAGCTACGTAACTCTTAACAGCCTAATTAACTATTAAACTTACCTTTATGGGTCCAACTCAACAGGAAAGTCAAAGAAAAAACTCACTTGATTTGCAAATAAAAAAGGCTCACCCTGTTAGAAATTAAGCAATAAAAAAGACTTACTCGGTTTAAAAATAAGCAATAAAAATTACTCTGTTTACAAATAAGCAATAAGAAAGGCTCACTCAGTTTACAAATAAGCAAGATTATTTAGTGAGGCTACAGCTTTTAATGGCTCCAGATTCCCCGTTCCTCTTAACTGCCAGTGTGGAGAGCGTGGCAAGAAGGAGGCACGAAGCTCAATAGTAACGAGAGAATCAAGTATGCGGTAAAGCTCATTAAGCTAGTTAAGCTTACTTCTTGCAGTGAGCTTGGCGAGATTAGTCATTCGGAGATAAGTGTCGGTTGAATATCCTTCATTTCAGAGCACGTAATCGTTAAAGGTAATCAATGCGACAAAATGCAGAAAACGTATGGATAAAATTAATATCTTCACAGTGCATGAAATGTATTTAACCCGTTTAGATCATACCTTCGTCAGAAATACACGCATTTCTGACGAAGATCGAAACCTCCCAAAGACATATTTCGCACTGTGAAGATATTCATTCTCGTTCATACTTTTCCTACAGGGGTAATGGTGTCAGGAGATTCTTCAGGATATTTTTGCTGTTGCTGAAGAATGTAAGGAATCTGTTGGGGGATAAATCTGAAGACAAGGATCAGGACAGCAGGAAGGGAAAACACCAGGAAGTGATCCTCACCTGACGGAGATGGACGATAAAAGGAGATAAGGAAAAGGAATGAGAGGGTTGTGTTCTGCCCTTTTGCTTCTGCTTCTGAGGGTGATACATTTCTTCTGCTTTTGAAATTGATACATATCTCCTTCTGATATTGATGCATATCTTCTGTTTATGATATTGATACATGTCCTTTGCTGGATATTGATACATACCATCTGCTTTTGATCCATATCCTCTACGGTATATTGAGGCATATCTTCTGCTGGATAATGATACATATCTTCTGCTTTTGAAATTGATACATATCTGCTTCTCGTATTAGTGCAGATCTTCTGTTTTTCGATACTGATACATATCTTCTGCTGAATATCGTACAATTCTTTTGTTGGATATTGATACAAATCTTCTGCTTGATATTGATACATATGTTTTGATGGACATTGATACATACCTTCTGCTTTTGATACATATCTTCTGCTTTTGATCCATATCTGCTTTTGATATTGATACATATCTGTTTCTCTTTTTGATACATATCTTCTGCTTTTGATACTGATAGATATCTTTTGCTGAATACTGATACATATCTTCTGCTTTTTATACTGATACTGATATCTGTTGGATATTGATTCATATCGTCTCCTTGATGTTGATGCATATCTTCTCTGGATATTGATACATATATTCTCCTTTTCAATTTGGTACATGTCTGCTTCTCGTATTAATACATACCATCTGCTTTTGACATTGATACATATCTTCTGCTAGATATTGTTACATCTGCTTTTGATATTCATACATTCTTTTGATATTGATACATGTGCCCTCTGTTTTTTATATGCATGCATATACTCTGCTTGATATTGATACATAACTTATGTTGGATATTGATACATATGATATATATTTTCTGCTGGATATTGTTAAATATCTGCTTTTGATAATGATACATATCTGCTATTTCTGAAATTGATACATATCTCCTGGATATTGCTACTACTTCTAAATCAACACTGATTCATATTTATGATTTAAAACTACATTTTTTAAGATTTATTATATTATATATGCTTATATACTTAATATTATATATACTTACTTCAATTGTTTTATGTTACGGATACAAATATCTCTTTTGATACTTTCGATTTTCAAAATTTTTTTTTTTTTTTTTTTTTTTCTGCTTATATTTTTTCTGTAATACTAGTTTACTTTTAATATCTGTTACTGATACGTTTTGCTTTGTTATTAATATTTGCTATGAATATCTAATAAATATTAATGAAATATGTAAACTATTTGCATACTTTAAGCAACCATTAACATCGTATGCCGCATAAACACGCACACACACACACACACACACACACACACACACAACAACCACACACACAACACACACACACACAAAACACAACAGATACTCTCTCTCTCTCTCTCTCTTTCTCTCACTCA
>NC_051427.1:11914034-11924034 GCF_015228065.2 Penaeus monodon | reverse complement strand
TTTAGGCAGGTTTCCTCTAAAAGATAATTTGTACTTTTGCTTCTGTGATATACACTGAATAATACACAATAGTTCGGTTTCTAATTGACGCGAACTGGCACGTCATGTAGACAGATGATGAAACGTGTCCCTTAACTGAGGCGGGCATGCACCTGAGAGGTTATAATTCATTGTCTGTCTGTATGCCTGAGTGACGTTTATTTCTAACAGTTATCATCACCAATTTGTTAGTAACCATATATTTAAGATTATTTCCATTATACCAATGTGTTGTGTGTATCTTCAACTCGGAAAAAGAAAAGAAAAGAAAAGAAAACACAAACACACACACAAACACACACATGAGTACGTGCGTGTATGTGTTATAATGATACTAAAGTATTATTTAATGAATAAAGTAACAACAACACAATTAGATACAGTATAAAAGAAACCAATCTGTTACTTTTTATTTCGTATAACCCTTCTGCTGTTTATTTTTTATGTTTTATTTATTTTTTTATCCTCTCTAATCTTCCACTGAACAAAGTCTCTCGTCTCCAACTGTTCACAAGGAACCTATTTCTCCTTTTGAATTAACCCTTTCTCTGTTTACCCTGTTTTTATTTCAAGTACCGTTTGGGGAAAAAATGCTATTTTCCAGCTTATTTCCTTTTATTTGGTGCACAGAGTGTGTTTATGCCAATGTCAAGGGGAGTGAAAGTAGCTATAAATTCAGGATAGATTCTATTTTTTTCCAGTTGAATTCCTTCCTTGTTTTCTTTGGTTATTTGTTTCTTGGAACTCCAAGTGCGGGTTTAGCCATCCGTAGAGTGTTCAGACTGCATGTTTATGGTACAGTACTCCTGCTGAATTTCTTTGGGAAGGGTTGATTGCCTGCAGTGCTTCAGTGGGATGGGGCTTATCTATCTTTCTTGTTTTCTTGCTCTCTGTCTTTGTGTGTGTGTTTCTCTTTCTCTCTATCTTTATTTTTCTCTTTCTCTCGCTCTCGTTTCTATCAAGATATCTTTATTTTTCCCTTTCTCTCTCTCCATCTGTCGCTCTCGTTTCTCTCAAGATATTTCACTTTTCCTTTCTCTTTCTTTCCCACGCTCTCATTTTTATCAAGATATATTTTAGTGTGTTTTCTTATCTCTGTTTTTCTCTTTCTCTCCTCTCTTCCCTTTTCTCTCTTCCTCCCTCACTCCCTAGGGTCTCTATCTTTCTCTTAGGATTCTCTCTATCTGCTTGTCTATTTATACAATTTGTCTTTCTTTCTTTCTTCATTTCTTCATCGATCCGCATGCATCATTTTGTAAGAATAAATAAATAAATAAAGGAATAAATAAGTATATATTGCAACCTCAAATTATACGACACGAGATATGTGCTTTTCATTGTAAATAACATTGAAACTCTCGGTTATGTCGTGTAGTAAATGTAATAAATGTAACTTTATTTTTTCCGGGGTCGCGTAAATTATTGTACACATTTGAAAATTATTTCCAGAACGGAAAAGATGTATTGTTGTTTTTGTAGAAAAAAAAATCCGTTGCTGTTATAAAAACCTTTATGTCCTTCTTGCCCACAGCGCGTAATAGCAAACGCAAGTAGCTAATAAATAAATAAAATAATGATAAAGACATAATGATAAAAAAAATAATGACAATAAACAAATAGAAAATGGGGGAAAAGTGAAACAGTGTGAAAAAGACAACGAAAATAAATAAATGGAGACGTAAACAGTAAAAAAGGAAAAAATGTAACAGTTCAAAACAAACGAAAGGAAGGAAAAATATGAAGAAGAAAATAAAAAGAAGAAACAGACAACGAAAAGAAAGTAGAAGTATAAAAGAAGGAAAAGGTGAAAAATAAAACAGTGTGAAAAGAAAAGGAAAATCTTAAAGAAAATAAAAACAAAAATAAGGAAAAGAGAAAAAGAAAACAACAAAAAAGGAAAAAAAAAATAAATAAATACATAGATAAATAAATAAATATAAGTAATAACAATAATGATAAAACAAATAAAAACACCACGTAATAATTAACCAAAAACGCTCATTCATTTCCGAAAATAGGAAAGTAGTATAGAATATCAATAATAATATGAAGGTATGCGCATCTAAAGGTGTTTTTAGACCGAATATATATTTGTTATATTTATATTTTCAGTTTAAACTCCGAGATGTTCACGAGAATACAATACAGCCATGAGATTTTAGTTTATTAACGTGAACGTATCGATGTTAATGTTATATATGAGATTCTAGGCTAATAAAGCTTTTAATAAACGCATTTAGACGAGCATGATTTCATATCGTTTATGTTATTGTAGCCTTTTATTCAAAAAATCACAACTGTGGTATACTGTGCAATACTAAATTTACTAAACGATTTAGGATTTGTAACAGAAACAAAATTTGTGATTTATTAATATCGGCGACTAATATGATGATTTGCTGGATTGTCAAATAAAATGCGTGACTTTAGTGAATAATTACAAAATAGTCAATGATTGTCTTTTTTTGTTGTTAAATGATTTACAAATATATTCATGAGTGTGTGCGTGCATGGGCGTGTGTGCGTGCGTGCGAACGCGTACGCGTGTGTTTGTACGTACCTGTGCGTGTGTATACAGATTTTTGTATGCGTCCCTGTTATAAAGATAAAAACAGGGCTTAACGTCAATTTATGATATTTCCCTGTTGCTTCCCCGAAGAGCAGACCACAAACCTAATAAAAAAAACAAAATATGCGCTCGAACACGCAGGAAATAAGACCATTTGCAGGTATGTGGCTAGATTTTTGTATCAGGTTATTTGATCATTAATTGTTTATTCTGTCAATATTATTCAATATGATCATAGTTATTACTTTACAAACGGTCATTCCACGATGAAAGCACTCTTTCGATCAGTGAAGTTAAGCAGCTACTTGGATCGGTGATTGTCTAGGATTGTATTTTAACATCTAAGACATTATTATCGCAAAATTATTTTCAATTTTCATAAATAACAAAACTTGAATCTCTCTCTTTCTTTCCCCCTCCCTATCTCATAATCAACATAATTCACGACATTCATACCGTAGCCCATAAGTAAACACAATACTATATATACAGAGAGATTCCTGTGTCGACGCACAACGGCAAGAAAACTAGCAGAAAGAAACGAGCTTAATTAAAAGTTGCACGAGACCAACCGTCTCTGTTGGGAGCCTTATCTCGGTCATCAAAACTGCTAAAGTACCAACTCTCTGCTGTTCCATGAAGCAGAATGGTAGTCCGAGTAGAGGGAGAACTTTCCGACTCAATATTGCACCACGGAACTTCGTTTAAGGTTCGAACCGAAGAAGAAATGTTCCGATTTAGTCATCGTTGTATAATAAAACAGGATAGAAGATTTGAACTGTAGGTAGAATTCTGGTGTGGAGTGGAAATCAATAGGTTTGGTTTATGTAAAGATAAATAGGTTCTGATCAAATGTTCCTATATGAAAATTGTTTATAGATTCTAGTCGAGGAACGAAATTTCCGAGTCTTTGTTGTACTATGAAGCAGGATGCAGTTCGAGCGGGATGATTTCGAATCTTTGATGTAAGGTGACCGTTTGATGAGAGAGAATAATATCAAGCATTTCATTATATCACGAGGCAAAGTAAAAGTTCCGTTACAGAGAGAATAGCTTCAATCTTTCCTGAATCATGAAACTTTGTGGAAGGTTCGATTATAAAAGATATGAATTCTTTCTCCACCACGAAGCATAGTGTTGATTCGATTGAGGTAGGAAAAAATCAGATTTCCTCCCGTAGCACCTAGTAGGGTGAAATTTCTTCTTGGAAAAGAAAAAGAGAAATTTTCCGAATATATGTTGCATCACGAAACATGGAGAAAGGTTGGAGTTAAAGAGAAAAAAGAGAACGTAAAACGATAGTCTCGCGCGATTCCAGTCAGACTGCCGCCCTCCGACACCTTGTTTTGTCGACGGGAAAACCAACAAGAGAGGATCGACTAACGTGTAGTTGCGAAATGTTAAAGTTGCTAATAGCTATATAAATTGGGCATGGTTAAGAAGTATTTCGATCAGGATACTGCAATGATATTCATTTGATAAAGACTCCCCCACAGGCAGATTGTTAAATGAACAGAGAGTTTGTGATAAGTAATCAGTTGAATTAGATGTATTAGATAAAGTGATAAAAAAAAAATACCAGATATAAATGTGATAGAATTTACATACTTTATCATAGAATACATTCACATGATTGGCAGTTCTCGAATTCAGCAACTGGAATATATTTTTCCTGGTATTCCTCCTGTGATTTTTCTTTTCCGTGTTTGGGCTGAATAAACACGCACCACGTACGCACACACACAATTACACAACACAATCATCCCCCCCCCCCACACACACACACGCATGCACACACAATCATGCTCTTTCACAATCACACACTCTACGGTTCTTTGTTTGGACTAATTTTAAAAATACGCAAACACAACCTCACAATCACACAATCCTTGCAACACGCGTCAAATCGAGCGAATGGAATTGCAACTCCATTACCTTCAGTATTTACCCGTTTTCGATAAATTTGCACATCAGACAGTCATCGCGGAGAGTTTGACTTTACCTCATTCGCTCCGTCGACTCGCCACGCAGTAAAATCGGGCCCGAGACTCTGCGCACGTGCTAAACTGTTGGTAAACAAGGAGCCATAATGCTTTTGGCTGAGACGAGCTTACTTCCTGGAATTCTTGTTTGTTTTAAGTTCTTCCTTGTTCCGAAGTTAATGTAACTTTGACACTCATTCAGTGCGTATGTGTGATTTGCTTATTTTCTTACCGTAGTTTTTTGGTTACGTTTTTGTTATTGATGTTATTATCAATATCATTATTATTATCAATATTCAGCATCATCATCATCAATATCATTATTATTATCATCATCCATCATCCATCATCATCATCATCATCATCATCATATTATTATTATTATTATTATTATTATTATTATTATTATTATTATTATATGTTGATAGTATGTGTTATTTTATTGAGGAATTCTTTTTGTCCTGTATACTTATACTTATTAATATTTCTATATAATATCAAATTCCGTCTTTTTATTACTTTTTTCCTTTCAATGTGTACAACTGCAGTATATATACTAGTAAACAGATACTCAGATGTATATATACACAAAGCAACGCACATACACACACATGTTTATTGAGGATGAATAAATATACACGTATATATACATGTATATATCATAAATATATATGTATATATACATATTTGTATAAATCTCTCTGTCTCTCTCTATATATGTGTGTGTGTGAGTGTGTGTGTATGTGTTATATATACATACATGCATATGTATATATACATATAAATATTATATATATAATACATACATACATAATATATATATATATATATATATATATATATATATATAAAGTATATATATTTTATATGTATATACATATCTACAGTATGTGTATATGTATGTATGCACATGCATATACTTGTATATTTATTCATCTACATTAAACATATGTATGGACACACAAAAAGTGTGCTTCTGTATGTGTGTACATATAAACATACACACCACATAAACACACTATGTTAATGTTGGCCTCTCTCATCTGAATAAACATTCTATACATACGAAGCTGTTTATTCTTGTTATTATTTTTTTTCCATTTCATCATTATTATTATCATTAATATTATTAGTAGTAGTAGTATTGTCATTATGTATGTATCATGTATATATATGTATGTGTGTGTATGTATGTATTATATATATATATATATATATATATATATATTATATATATATATATTATTTATTTATAGGCATCTATGGTATATATGTATATGCACACACGCATATGTGTGTATATATATTCATATAGATAGATAGAATATGTTTATATAACCATTTACATACACATAATGAAATATATATGTGTATATATAATCTTATCTTTATCGATATTTATACCTCTCTCTATCTACATATATACATACATGTTTAAAGATATGTTTAATATAAACTTTGTTCATCTTGCTGAACAACTTTACCATGTTTGTAGAGGAACATGCATATAAAGCCGCGGGGTTATGTGGAAGGTCGGCCAGTTCCTTTCCGCCGACATATCTCACAATTTATGTATAAATGTGAGTTTATCGCGACCATCAAGGCAGATGCATTATATATATTTATATACACATACATTATATATATTTATATACACATATGTACATATATATATATATATATATATATATATATATATATATATATATATATATATATATATATATATATATATATATAGGGTTTCGCTGAGATTATATTTTTAGGACATACATGAATCCCTTATATATATATATATATATATATATATATATATATATATATATATATATATATATATAAACTTATGCCCATGTGTATATATATTGTATATGAGAAGTAAAATACCGTTGATACTATGGTAGAAAAACTCACAATTCACGACCAATATTTATTAAAAACAAGAAGACAGTTTCGAAATCCTCCTAGATTTTCAGTCCTATAGGTAGAATCCAGAAGTATTTCGAAACTGTTGTCTAGTTTTCAATAAAGCTAGCTTGTGCATTGCATACACACATATATATATATATATATTATTTAAATATATATATGCATAAACATACATATACATACCTAAACTATATTTATATATATATATAACATACATATACATACCTAAACTATATTTATATATATATATATACATACATAATATATATATTTTTTTAACGGTAGTTTCATGTTTGAGCCGCCGTGGTCACAGCATGATACTTAATTGTAGTTTTCATGTTGTGATGCTCTTGGAGTGAGTACGTGGTAGGGTCCCCAGTTCCTTTCCACGGAGAGTGCCGGTGTTACCTTTTTAGGTAATCATTCTCTCTAATTTATCCGGGCGTGGGACCAGCACTGACTTGGGCTGGCTTGGCCACCCAGTGGCTAGGTAGGCAATCGAGATGAAGTTCAACAACGCACCGGCCGGTGACTCGAACCCTCGAACTCAGATTGCCGTCGTGCCAGTCTTGAGTCCGATGTTCTAACCACTCGGCCACCGCGGCCTAATATATATATATATATATATATATATATATATATATATATATATATATATATATATATATATATATATATATATATATATATATATATATATATATGTACATATATTTATACATATATATGTCTATATACATGTGTGTCTGTAAGACCTTTGCAGGTACGTGGGTATATTTTTAAAATCAGGTTTCATAAATGTTTTTAAATGATACTTTCGTCACATCAAGATACTTTATTATTCACTATTTATTCTGTCATAATTATTCAATATGATCATTCGTAGAGTTAAGTAACGTTGGGTCTCGGCTTGGATGAGTTACCGCCTGGGAACATTATATTATTTCATTTTTTTTATCTAAGATTGTGTCTTAACGTCTAAGGTAATTTTATCGTGCAATCATTTCCATAATTGCAAGGAAGGAATAAC
Source organism: Penaeus monodon (assembly GCF_015228065.2). Lineage (NCBI taxonomy): Eukaryota > Metazoa > Arthropoda > Malacostraca > Decapoda > Penaeidae > Penaeus > Penaeus monodon. The sequence continues at coordinate 11,916,485 of NC_051427.1, read as the reverse complement.
AAAATTTCTCTCTCTCATGTATAATAAATATTATATCAGGGCAATCATACAGTAGCCCATGGACGATAAGTAAATACAATTAATAATCTACATACAAAGAGATTCCTGTTGTCGAGGCACAACTAGCAGAGCGAAACGACCTGAATTAAAAGCTACAACCGTCTGTGTTGGGAGCCTTACCTCGGTCATCAAAACTACGGAAGTACCAAATCTCTTCTGTGCCATGATGTTGGATGGCAGTTCGAGTAAAGGGGAACTGAAAGACTCTATATTGCACCACGGAGCTTCGTTTAAGGTTTGAACCGAGGAAGAAAAGTTCCGAATTAATTTTGTATTAGTAAACGGGATAGAAGATTTGACCTGAGGTTAGGATTCCGACTATTTGTTGTATCGTGAAAATCAGTAGGTCTCATTTATGTAAAAATGAATATGTTTTGAATCAATCTCGCTATATAAAAAATGAAGCAAACCTCTGAATCTTTGTTGTAGTATGAAGCAGAATGCACTTCGAGTGTGAAGATGGGTTTCGAATGTTTGATGTAAGGTGATAGTTTGATGAGGAGAGAGAATAATATCATGTATTTTGCTTCACCATGAGACAAGGTAAAAGTTCCGTTAGAGAGAATAGCTTCAATCTTTACTGATTCATGAAACTTTGTAGGAGGTTCAATTAGAAAAGGTTTGAATCCTTCCTCCACCACGAAGCCTATTTATATATACAATCACGAAGCTTTGCGGAAGGTTCGATTAGAAAAGATCTGAATCCTTTCTCCACCATGACGCGCAGTGTTGATTCAAGTGAGAGGGTTCAAATTCCCTACCGAAGTAAGGTGAAATTTCAACCTGGAAAAGAAAAGATGAAAGTTTCCGAATATATGTTGTATCAAGAAGCATGGGGGAAGGTTGGGGGTTAAGGAGAAAAAGAGGACGAGAGCAAAACGATAGTGTCTCCCGCAATTCCAGTCAGACTGCCGCCCTCCGACACCTTGTTTTGCCGACGAGAAAACCAACATGAGAGGATCAACTTCCGTGTGGTTACAAAATATTAGGGTTGCTAATATCCATATAAATAGGGTATGGCTAATAAGTATGTCAGTGAGGATACTGTCAATGGTATTCATTTGATAAAGAGTTATTAGCAGGATTCCCCCGCAGTGAGGTTTGTGTTTGTAGATAAATTTTATCCGAAAGAAGAGAGTCGACTTCTATAATTACGTAGTAAATAAGTATCTAGAATAATCAGTTGAATTAGTGAATTGATTAAAGTGATTAGACAGAGAAAAATGCCAGTAATAAATGTGATTGGATTTCCATACTTTTTCGCAGAATATATTCATATGATTGGCAGTTCTTGAATTCAGTGAGTGGAATGACCAAATATGCTGAATTCAAACAAGTTCTTGCATTATATATTTCCTAGTATTCCCCCTAAGCTATTTTTTCCGCGTTTGGGCTGAATGAACACGCACGCACCTACACACATACAATTACACAATCACCCACGCACGCACACACACACTCTACGGCCCTTTGTCTGGACTAAAATAAATAAATAAATAAATAAAACAAAATAAAATAAATGTAAACACACCACGCTATCACACATACATACATACACAACCTCACTATCACACAATCCTTGCAACACGTGTGTGTGTGTGTGAATATATATCTGTGTTGTGTGTGTATACGCAAACACACGTTTTTCTGTGCACATACATATGTTAATGTTGATTAACATGTGCATATATATATATATATATATATATATATATATATATATATATACACACACAAACATGCATATATATACATACACACACACTTATATATATCACATTTAGACATAGGAGGAAAATGCCAGTAATAAATGTGATTGAATTTCCATACTTTTTCGCAGAATATATTCATATGATTGGCAGTTCTCGAATTCAGTGACTGGAATGGCCACACATACTGAATTCTAAGTTCTTGCTATATAGATTTCCTGGTATTCGCTCTAAGCTATTTCTTTTCCGTATTTGGACTGAATAAACACGCACGCTCGTACACACACATACACACTACACAATCATCCACACACGCACACATGCTCTACGGTTCTTTGTCTGGACTAATTTTTAAAAATATGCAAACACACAACCGCGCTATTACACAATCACATATACATACATACACACAACCTTACAATCACACAATCCTTGCAATTCATTTCCGAAAATTGGAAATCAAATTAAACAGCAGTATAGAATATCAATAATAATATAAAGGTATGCGCATCTAAAAGTTTTTTAAGACCGAAAATGCATTTATTTTATATGTATTTTCAGTTTAAACTCCGAGATGTTCACGATAATACCATACAGCCATGAGATTTTAGTTCATTAAGGTGAACATATCGATGTTTATGTTATATATGAAATTCTAGGCTAACAAAGCATTTAATAAACG
>NC_051427.1:11899034-11909034 GCF_015228065.2 Penaeus monodon | reverse complement strand
TTTATTGTGTCCTTTGATTCAGAATATGACTGATCTGATATACTGTGCAATAACCGAACATTATTTACTAAACTATTTAGGATTTGTACCAAAAATTAATAAATAAATACTAAAATTTTTTAAAATGCGATTAATGTCCACGACTAACAAATAAAATGGGTGGCTATAATGTCTAGTTATAAAATAGTCAGCGAGTGTGTAAATACTTTTTTTGTTTCTTTGTTTGATGATTTACATATATTTTCATGTGTGTGTGTGTGTTTGTTTGTATACGTATGTGTATGGAGATTTGTGTACGTATCCCTGTTGTAAAATTACACACGTGGCTTAACCTTAATTCACGAAATTTCCCTGTTGCTTTCCCAAAGAGCAGACCCCCCACCAAAAAAAAAAAAAAAAAAAAAAAAAAAAAAAAAAAAAAAAAAAATATATATATATATATATATATATATATATATATATATATATATATATATATATATACATATATATATACACACGTGTACCAACGTATATATATATACGTTGGTACACGCGGGAAATTATCTCAGCTAAATTAGCGGAGGGGACTGCCTGCCTAATGAATATCAGTATGAATAAATAAACAAATGATGAGGCAGTTAAATAAACTGATGAATAAATGAACAAACTAATAAAGTGATTAACAGGATGTTAAATAATAAATACATAAATAAATAGAGTAACGTAAAGCGAATATTAAAAATGCTTTAAGCTTCTAACATGTGAAACTGCACATACTCTTTCATTAAAAAAAAAGAAACGAAAAAAATGTAATAACGAAAATAAAGAAGGAGCGTTTATCTTAATACATCGGTTTAATTTAAATAGCGTTATCATTTACTGTTCGCTAATAGGGCAGTTGTCATTACGGTTGTCATTCACATCGTTCCATATTTTGTAATTTATTGCACAGTCGACCTTGCACATATATCATGAACATTGGTTACATATAAAATAATAATGTAATATTTTTTAAAGCTTTTCTCTTTATACACATATACATGCATACATGTATACACACACATACTCACATTATACACAAATATATATATACTTATAATATTCGTATGTATAAATATATATGTATATACATACACTTATGATATATATATATATATATATATATATATATATATATATATATATATATATATATATATATATATATATATATAAATTCATACTGTATATGTATATATACTGTATATATATACACACAGTATGTATTTATATCTAATCATACACACATATATATATATACATATACTATAATACATACATAATATATAAATATATATATATATATATATATATTATATATATTTATATATGTATATATGCATATATGTGTGTAGGACCTTTGTAGGTAAGGGGTATATGTTTGAAATCAGGTTTTATAAATATTTTATATGAATACTTTCGTTACTTTATTATTCACAATGCATTCTGTAATATGATAATACCACGTTGAAAGCACTCATTCGTGAAGTCAAGTAACGTTGGGTCTAGTCAGTACTTGGATGGGTGAGCGCCTGGGAAGACCAGAAACTGCAGTCATTATATTATTTCAATTTTGTGTCTCAACGTCTAAAGGCTAATTTATCGTGCAGTCATTTCCAGGAAGGAATAACAAAATTTGCCTCTCTCTCTCTCTCTCTCTCTCTCTCTCTCTCTCTCTCTCTCTCTCTCTCTCTCTCTCTCTCTCTCAAAATAAATATTATTTCAGGACAATCATACATTAGCCCATGGACGATAAGTAAACACAATTAATAATCTACATACAAAGATATTTCTGTTGTCGACGCAGAACTAGCAGATAGAAACTACCTGAATTAAAAGTTACAACCGTCTGTGTTGGGAGCCTCATCTTGGCCATCAAAATTGCGAAAGTACCAAATCTTCTGTGTCATGAAGTTGGATTGTAGTTCGAGTAGAGGGGTACTTCCGACTCTGTATTGCACCACGAAGCCTCGTTTAAGTTTTGAACCGAGGAAGGAAAGTTTCGAATTAATTTCTGCATTGGAGAATAAATTTGAGCTGGGGTTATGATTCCGACTATTTGGTGTGTCGTGAAAATAAGATGTTCTGAATCAATCTTCCTATATATAAAAATTGTTTATGGTTTCGAGTCGATGAAGCAGAGCTCCAAATCTTTGTTGTACCGTGAAGCAGGATGCACTTCGAGTGGTAAGACAGGTTTCGAATGTTTGATGTAAGGTGACAGTTTGGTGAGAGAAAATAATATCAAGTATTTTGCTTCACTACGAGATAAGGTAAAAGTTCCGCTAGAGAGAGAATAGTTTCAATCTTTACTGATTCATGAAACTTTGTGGGAGGTTCGATTAGAAAAGATCTGAATTCTTCTTCCACCACGAAGCCTATATATATATATATATATATATATATATATATATATATATATATGTGTGTGTGTGTGTGTGTGTGTGTGTGTGTGTGTGTGTGTGTGTGTGTGTGTGTGTGTGGAAAGTTCAATTAGAAAAGATCTGAATCCTTTCTCAACCACGAGGCAGTGTTGATTCAATTGAGGGGAGGGGGGGGGGGGTGTTCAAATACTCTACCGAAGTGGGGTGAAATTTCTGCCTGGAAAAGAAAAGATGCAAGTTTCCGAATATATGTTGTATCAAAAAGCATGGAAAAGGGTTGGAGTTTAAGGAGAAAAAGAGGACGAGAGCAAAACGATAGTGTCTCCCGCGATTCCAGTCAGACTGCCGCCCTCCGACACCTTGTTTTGCCGACGAGAAAACCAACACGAGAGGATCGACTTCCGTGTGGTTGCAAAATATTAGGGTTGCTAATATCCATATAAATAGGGTATGGTTAATAAGATGTCAGTCAGGATACTGTCAATGATATTCATTTGATAAGAGTTATTGGCAGGATTCCCCCGCAGGGAGGTTTGTGTTTGTAGATAAATTATATCCGAAAGAAGAGAGTCGACTTCTATAATTACGTAGTAAATAAGTGTCTAGAATAATCAGTTTAATTTGATTAGAGGAGAAAGGAGAAAATGCCAGTAATAAATGTGATTGAATTTCCATATTTTTTCGCAGAATATATTCATACGATTGGCAGTTCTCGAATTCAGTGAGTGGAATGACCAAATATGCTGAATTCAAACAAGTTCTTGCATTATATTTTCCTGGTAAGCTATTTCTTTTCCGTGTTTGGACTGAATAAACACACGCACGTACACACACATAACACATTCATCTACACACACACTCTACGATTCTTTTGTCTTAACGATTTTTAAAAACACACAATCACGCTATTACACAATCACATATATACATACACACACACAACCTCACAATCACACAATCCTTGCAACACTCGCCAGATCGAGCCAATGGAATTGCAACTCCATTACCTTCAGTATTTACCCGTTTTCGATAAATTTGCACATCAGGCAGAGTCATCGCGGAGAGTTTGACTTTTCCTCATTCGCTCCGTCGACACGCCACGCAGTAAAATCGAGCCCGAGACTCTGCGCACGTGTTAAACTGTTGGTAAACAAGGAGCCATAATAGTTTTGGCTAAGACGAGCTTACTTCCTGGAATTCTTGTTTGTTTTAAGTTCTTCCTCGTTCCGAAGTTAATGTAACTTTGACACTCATTCAATGTGTGTGTGGGGGGGCTTGCGTACTTCCTTACCGTATTTTTCGCTTGCGTTTTATTATTATTATTATTATTATTTTATTATCAACCGTTGTTGCTGTTTGGTACTGTGACTTGTTACATAATTGAGGTGTTTTTGTCCTTTCCTGATCTGGGCTGAATAATAACAGGCACTATTTCTATGTAATAATATCAAATTCCTTCCTTTTATTACTGATTTACCTTTGTAATTTGTACATTTCCAGTATATATATTGTTAGATATATTGATGTATATACATGCATATATACACAGAAACGGACACACACACATACACATATATATATGCATATATATATATATATATATATATATATATATATATATATAATATATGCATATATATGTGTGTGTGTGTGTTTTTGTGTTTATGCATGTATTGCATACTATATACAAATATAAATATACATAACTATATATATATATATATATATATATATATATATATATATGCATGCATATATATACATATATATACATATATACATCCTATATACAGAGAGGTTATATATATATACATATATATATATACATATATATGCATGAAAATATACATATATGTGTGTGTTTGTGTCAGTACTGTGCTTGTATAAATTGTTAAAATCAATTTCAAAAATGATCTTAATGAATAGTTACCAATAATTAGAAAAAATCTAGTTATTTTATGTATTTACTGCTTATTCTGTCAATGTTATTCAATATGATCACAGCTATTAATTTGCCAACGATCATTCCACGAAGAAAGCACTCTTTCGATCTGTGTAGTGAAACAACGTTGGTCTGGTCAGTACTTGGTTGGGAACACCAGAAGCTGCAGTTATTATTTTACTGAAATTGTGTGTAGGATTGTGTTTTAACATTATAGACATTTTAATCGCACAAGAATCATTTTCATAATAATGTACTTGAAAGGAATAACAAAACTTGTCTCTCTCTCTCTCTCATAATCATATATTAATTCTGTGCAATCATACAGTAGCTCAAGGACGATAAGTAAACAGAGGTAATAGTTAACATACAAAGAAATTCCAGTTATCGACGCACAGCGTGAAGGAAACTAGCAGAAAGAAACGGCCTTAACTAAAAGTTACACGAGATCAACCATCTGTGATGGGAGCCTTATCTAGGTCATCAAAACTGCTAAAGTACCAAATTTCTGCTGTGACATGAAGCAGAATGGTAGTTCGAGTAGAGGGGATAAGGATAAGTCCGATATGCGAAGCTTAGCCTCGCCCGGGCTATGCCATGAAAGGGAGCCCGGCCTGTGTCGACTAATGCCAACTCGCTCACATGTGTCAGCTGGTGCTGACTCGGCTAAAACTAGTCCTTACCCGCTGTGGTGCCCAGCCACAGCAGTAACCTCCAGGCGACAGTTGCAACTTCTCGCGCCTGGGCGGGGTGTGAACCGCCGACCCCTCGGATAACGAGCGGCCGACACGTTACCACTGTACTAGCCCGGAGGCTTAGTAGAGTGGGAAACTTTCTGACTATATTGCACCACAGAGCTTCGTTTAAGGTTCGAACCGAGGAAGAAAAGTTCCGAATTACTCTTTGTTGTATTATAAAACGAGATCGAAGATTTGAGGTGTGGCTAGAATTGCGAGTAATTTGGTGTGCCGTGAAAATGACTAGGATGTTTGATTTGTGGAACAATAACAGCTTCTGAATCTGTGTTGTAGCGTGAAGTATGGTTTAAGGTTCGGGCCGAGGAAGAAACGTTCCGAATTAATCTTTGTTGAATCAAGAAACAAGGACAGAAAATTCGAGGTGGGGGTAGACGTGAAAATCAATACAACGCCTGATTTATGTAGAAATAAATGAATGTTGCTATATGAAAATATTTCGAGCCCATGAAAGAAATTTCCGATTTTGTGTTGTACAATGAAGCATTGTATATTTCGAGTGGGAAGATTGGTTTCAAATGTTTGATGTAAGGTGACTGTTTGATGAAGAGAGAAAATAATATCAAGTATTTTGTTTCACCACGTAATTTCTGTCTGGAAAAGAAAATAATTTTTTCCGAATATATGTTGTATCAAGAAGCATGGAAAAGGGTTGGAGTTTAAGGAGAAAAAGAGGACGAGAGCAAAACGATAGTGTCTCCCGCGATTCCAGTCAGACTGCCGCCCTCCGACACCTTGTTTTGCCGACGAGAAAACCAACACGAGAGGATCGAATCCGTGTGGTTGCAAAATATTAGGGTTGCTAATATCCATATAAATAGGTTATGGTTAATAAGTATGTCAGTCAGGATACTGTCAATGATATTCATTTGATAAGAGTTATTGGCAGGATTCCCGCAGGGAGGTTTGTGTTTGTAGATAAATTATATCCGAAAGAAGAGAGTTGACTTCTATAATTACGTAGTAAATAAGTATCTAGAATAATCAGTTTAATTAGATTAGAGGAGAAAGGAGAAAATGCCAGTAATAAATGTGATTGAATTTCCATATTTTTTTCGCAAAATATATTCATACGATTGGCGGTTCTCGAATTCAGTGAGTGGAATGACCAAATATGCTGAATTCAAACAAGTTCTTGCATTATATTTTCCCGGTAAGCTATTTCTATTCCGTGTTTGGACTGAATAAACACGCACGCACGTACACACACATAACACAATCATCTACACACACACATAGACACACGTACACACACACTCTACGATTCTTTTGTCTTAACGATTTTTAAAAACACACAATCACGCTATTACACAATCACATATATACATACACACACACAACCTCACAATCACACAATCCTTGCAACACTCGCCAGATCGAGCCAATGGAATTGCAACTCCATTACCTTCAGTATTTACCCGTTTTCGATAAATTTGCACATCAGGCAGAGTCATCCCGGAGAGTTTGACTTTTCCTCATTCGCTCCGTCGACACGCCACGCAGTAAAATCGAGCCCGAGACTCTGCGCACGTGTTAAACTGTTGGTAAACAAGGAGCCATAATGCTTTTGGCTGAGACGAGCTTACTTCCTGGAATTCTTGTTTGTTTTAAGTTCTTCCTCGTTCCGAAGTTAATGTAACTTTGACACTCATTCAATGTGTGTGTGGGGGGCTTGCGTACTTCCTTACCGTATTTTTCGCTTGCGTTTTATTATTATTATTATTATTATTATTATTATTATCAACCGTTGTTGCTGTTTCGTACTATAATTGAGGTGTTTTTGTTCTTTCCTGATCTGGGCTGAATAATAATAGGCACTATTTCTATGTAATAATATCAAATTCCTTCCTTTTATTATTGATTTACCTTTTTAATTTGTACACTTCTAGTATATATATTTTTAGATATATAGATGTATATACATGCATATATACACAGAAACGGACACACGCACACATAGACACACACACATATATATGTATATATATATATATATATATATATATATATATATATATATATATATATATATATATATATGTGTATATATATATGTGTGTGTGTGTGTGTGTGTGTACACGTGTGTATATGTATATTTACTAGTATATTTATTAATCTACATTAAACATATGTATGTGCATAGAAAAACGTGTGTTTGCGTTCACACACACAACACATATATATTCATATATATGTGTATATGTATACATATATATACATATATATTCACACACACACCACAGTGTCAGTGTTGCACTCCTTCATATAAATATACAGTACATATATACAAAACCCGTTAATCTTCTTATTCATCGTCATTGTTAGTATGAATATAGTTTTATTAGAATAATTGTTATTATATATGTATGTATATACCACACACACACATATATATAAATATTTGCATACTGTGTGTATATATATCATATATGTATACATATAAATACTTGCATACTATATACAAATATAAATATACATATATATATATATATATATATATATATATATTTATATATATATATATATATATATATATATGCATGCATATATATACATATTATACATATATACATCCTATATACAGAGAGGTTATATATATATATATATATATATATATATATATATATATATATATATATACATATATATATGCATGAAAATATACATATATGTGTGTGTTTGTGTCAGTACTGTGCTTGTATAAATTGTTAAAATCAAATTTCAAAAATGATCTTAATGAATAGTTACCAATAATTAGAAAAAATCAAGTTATTTTATGTATTTACTGCTTATTCTGTCAATGTTATTCAATATGATCACAGCTATTAATTTCCCAACGATCATTCCACGAAGAAAGCACGTTTTCGATCTATGTAGTGAAACAACGTTGGTCTGGTCAGTACTTGGTTGGGAACACCAGAAGCTGCAGTTATTATTTTACTGAAATTGTGTGTAGGATTGTGTTTTAACATTATAGACATTTTAATCGCACAAGAATCATTTTCATAATAATGTACTTGAAAGGAATAACAAAACTTCTCTCTCTCTCTCTCTCATAATCATATATTCAGTGCAATCATACAGTAGCCCAAGGACGATAAGTAAACAGAGGTAATAGTTAACATAAAAAGAAATTCCAGTTATCGACGCACAGCGTGAAGGAAACTTGTAGAAAGAAACGGCCTTAACTAAAAGTTACACGAGATCAACCATCTGTGTTGGGAGCCTTATCTAGGTCATCAAAACTGCTAAAGTACCAAATTTCTGCTGTGACATGAAGCAGAATGGTAGTTCGAGTAGAGGGGATAAGGATAAGTCCGATATGCGAAGCTTAGCCTCGCCCGGGCTATGCCATGAAAGGAGCCCGGCCTGTGTCGACTAATGCCAACTCGCTCACGTGTGTCAGCTGGTGCTGACTCGGCTAAAACTAGTCCTTACCCGCTGTGGTGCCCAGCCACAGCAGTAACCTCCAGGCGACAGTTGCAACTTCTCGCGCCTGGGCGGGGTGTGAACCGCCGACCCCTCGGATAACGAGCGGCCGACACGTTACCACTGTACTAGCCCGGAGGCTTAGTAGAGGGGGAAACTTTCTGACTCTATATTGCACCACAGAGCTTCGTTTAAGGTTCGAACCGAGGAAGAAAAGTTCCGAATTACTCTTTGTTGTATTATAAAACGAGATCGAAGATTTGAGGTGTGGCTAGAATTGCGAGTAATTTGGTGTGCCGTGAAAATGACTAGGATGTTTGACTTGTGGAACAATAACAGCTTTTGAATCTGTGTTGTGGCGTGAAGTACGGTTTAAGGTTCGGGTCGAGGAAGAAACGTTCCGAATTAATCTTTGTTGAATCAAGAAACAAGGACAGAAAATTCGAGGTGGGGGTAGACGTGAAAATCAATACAACGCCTGATTTATGTAAAAATAATTAAATGTTGCTATATGAAAATATTTCGAGCCGATGAAAGAAATTTCCGATTTTTTGTTGTACAGTGAAGCATTGTATATTTCGAGTGGGAAGATTGGTTTCAAATGTTTGATGTAAGGTGACTGTTTGATGAAGAGAGAAAATAATATCAAGTATTTTGTTTCACCACGTAATTTCTGTCTGGAAAAGAAAATAATTTTTTCCGAATATATGTTGTATCAAGAAGCATGGAAAAGGGTTGGAGTTTAAGGAGAAAAAGAGGACGAGAGCAAAACGATAGTGTCTCCCGCGATTCCAGTCAGACTGCCGCCCTCCGACACCTTGTTTTGCCGACGAGAAAACCAACACGAGAGGATCGAATCCGTGTGGTTGCAAAATATTAGGGTTGCTAATATCCATATAAATAGGTTATGGTTAATAAGTATGTCAGTGAGGATACTGTCAATGATATTCATTTGATAAGAGTTATTGGCAGGATTCCCTGCAGGGAGGTTTGTGTTTGTAGATAAATTATATCCGAAAGAAGAGAGTTGACTTCTATAATTACGTAGTAAATAAGTATCTAGAATAATCAGTTTAATTAGTTTAGAGGAGAAAAGAGAAAATGCGAGTAATAAATGAGATTGAATTTCCATATTTTTTTCAGGAAATATATTCATACGATTGGCAGTTCTCGAATTCAGTGAGTGGAATGACCAAATATGCTGAATTCAAACAAGTTCTTGCATGATATTTTCCTGGTAAGCTATTTCTATTCCGTGTTTGGACTGAATAAACACGCACGCACGTACACACACATAACACAATCATCACACACACACATAGACACACGTATACACACACTCTACGTTTCTTTTGTCTGAACGAAAAAAAAATCTAAAAAAAAAAAAAAAAAAACAATCATGCTGTTACACAATCACATATATACACACACAACCTTATCATCACACAATCTTTACAATACGCGCCTAA
>NC_051427.1:11884031-11894031 GCF_015228065.2 Penaeus monodon | reverse complement strand
TATTATCTTTATTATTTCCATCTTCATCATCATCATCATCATCATCATCATCATCATCACAATCATGAATATCATCAGTGTCAGCATTACTGTTATCAACATATATTATCATCATCTTTTTCATAATTATCATTAGCGTCATGATGATCATTATCATCTTACTATCCTCTTCCCCTCCCCCTTCTCCTCCTTTTGTTGCTCCTCCTCCTCACATCATCATTATCATCCCTCATCATCACCTCCGTCATCAGTGATGTTAATATTATGACCAAATATTATTTTTTATATCTTTAATAGTGATCACTCGACCGTAGGAAAACTGCCACGTGTGGAAACGAATAAACTATAAATCTAAATGTATTTATATTCTGTTAATGACGAAAAAGAAGAAAAGGGAGAAGAAAGAAAAACCAAAACTCATTTTCCAAAACAAAGAACTTTGATTTTCTTTGTAATCGTAGCAACTCAAAGCAATGTCTAGTTTCTGTTTTTTTTTTTTTTTTTTTTTTTTTTTTTGGGGGGGGGGCAAAACGATAAACAAGCACCTGTAGGTAGAAACTGGCGAGCTAAAAAAAAAAAAAAAAGGTCAAAACCTTTCCTCGGGGAAAGAAAGCTTGAAAAAAGAAGTATGACCATGACAAGGAAGGGCACATGGGAAAATTTTTTTCTTTTCTTTTTCCCAGTAAATCTTCGAGGTAAGTTTTGAATTGTCTGTTTTTTCTAAAAAGATAAAGGGGAATTGGTTACCTCGGGAAAGAATTTTGCAGCGATATATTTCGGGTTTATCTATTGTCATTTTCCCTACTGCTTACCTATCTATTTAGTGTTAGTCTGTTTGCTTTTCTTTCAATATATCAGTATCATTATTTGTATGCATAAAAAATGCTGTATACAAATAAAATAGAAAAAAGGAAAAAAGAATAAAAAAAAAAACCCAAAAAAAAAAGCTTTAAAAGTTAACGCCTAATCGAATTCCCCACTAAAAATTTATTTGTTTAGTCCTTTTTTACCCCCCTGGCTAATTCCCCCAGGCGGGGGCAAGCTGTTACATTGATGCAGGGTTATTTAATGGATTACTTTTCATTTTGGCTAAAACATTATTATGATAAGTACTATATAAATTTAAGGAAAGGAGAAATTAAACAGTGGGTTTTTACTCTCATCTCCCACCGGGGTACATTGGGCGTAAAAAAATTTGTACTTTGATAGTGTACTACTCCAAAATTTACGATAAACATAAGTATACTTCTAAGGAATCAGAGGATATGAAAGTTACATATTCTCCGTACCTCATGCTAGGGGGTCTGAAAGGTTCACAGGCACATGAGATATAATGTAAAGTGTTCGCTATATTCTTATTACAAAATTTACACTTATTTTTCTTCGACTTACAAACGTACTGCCTGCCAGTAAAATCTACCCCCAAAGCCTATTCTTGCGTCCAATATCCACTGTCTTTTTCTTGTTTTTATAAACCCATAGGTGGAGATTTGCTAAACCGGCATGTGCTTTATGCACAGTTTTTCGGGCGTTGAAAATTAATCACTCAGTCAGCCCCTCTTTGAAGGAAGCTTTAAGCTGTATAAAACCCTAGAAATGGGTACCCAAGATCTTATCCACACTGTTGTCACACCTGACTTTGCCAGGCATCTCATGATCATGCTAAGGTTCCAACAGTTGGAATCCCAAAAAGTGTAATCAGGGCCCGTTTTTTTGCACGATAAAATTTTACCTGAATATTTGCGATATTAACTGCACCTTCGTCTAATGTTCGAGACTGGGGAGCAATTGTGAATCAAGAATTTCCCCCCGACTTGTTAAATAGAAATTCGGGGCCGAGTATTCCTCCCAAAACTCAGTTTGCATGTACTACCTAGACTGACCCTCCTAGAACCTGGTGTGAAAGATTTTTTTCATATACAACAAACACACCCGCCTGCCCCCAAGACTGAAAGGACCCGTCAGTGTAGCATTATATGCATTGGACAGGTTTCAAGATGCTATTTTAATTGCAAGGCTCGCTTAAGTTTGGGGCGTCGAAATGTACACTAGGCCGCATTTTCACGGGTTACAAAAGCCCATGTAGGGTCTTGGGTTGGGGTTTTTTCACGAGCTAAGTTTTCATGTTACTTGTATCCGGGGTTTGAGTATGAATCGGTTGTCATGAAAATTTTAATTCCCTGTTTTGTGTTTTAGTTGTTTTTGGGAAATTCTATACAATGGGGGGGTTTAAAATTTTGTTTTGGCACCAATGTGTATTTATTTAAATTTTTCGTAACATGGTAAAATTTAGTTCAGTTTCATATTCACAATTCTTGTTTTTTTGGGCACCAAAAATGCTCCTCGGGCTTCATTTTGTACGTGTTCAACTATCAACGTGTCCTTGAACAACACTGGTGCAAGCATGATAATCTTGAGCCGTAGTAGACAAGTAAAAAGTTTTTAAATATTACATTGTACCTGGTCTTTCCCAAAAATTTTAAAAGTGTTTCACCGCTCCCCCAGTTTTTTCTCAGGTTTTGAGAATCTGCATCATGACAACACCCCAGGTATTTGTATTGATGGCGAGTCTGTTCATTCTTTATATGAAACCTTTGGGCAGGGGATTTTTCTTTGGTTAGAGCTTGTTTTTTTCAGTCGAGTTTAAAAACCACACCAATAGCCCTTGCGAAGTATATCTAAATCCCTTGCATTCTTTCCTCGATGAGGATTTTATACAATTTTTGGCTAGAAAAAATGATCTTCCCCTCAAGTGGAATATCGTTTTAGTAACTTGCTTTAGATTTAAATAGCATGACTAAGTACCCCCCTTTGGGGTGTCCCGATTAAAATTTATTTTTGTAGAGTCTCTAACCCCCTAAAGGGAAAACCAGCCCGATTCGAAGATACATTGAATCCATGTTAATAGTTTTGGTATTATGGGAAAAATAGCTGTTTTTTTCAGATTATTTCTCAATTTGCAATATCAAAGCGGATTTAAACAAGAAAAACGGTTTGCATGCCTGGGTTTTTGTTTTTTAAGTATTTTTTGCAAAAAAGTGCGACTGCTAACCGGAAAAAAATCCATAGTCTGGGGCTAACTACATTTTCATACTAAACCTGTTTGTTTATCCCTTTTAAAATTTTGCACGACAGGAGGTCAAGGAAAGGGCCAGTATTTTCCTGTGTGAGCCCAGCCGAGAGATTTCGCGCGGCTGCGGGCGGTAGGGGGGAAGAGGCCAAAAAATACGCAAAAAGGTTACGCACTGGAGGGAAAAGGGGAGCAGATATACGATCCCCAGAGGGGGATCTCGGGCCCCAAAGCGAAAAAACTCTCTGAAATGAATATTAGGTTTAGGGAGGGAATGATTAGGGTTTTACCAGGAGCTTGGGGTGATCCTTGTTGCCTGAGTCTATACAATTCAAAAATGGGGTTCCGGGACCCGAGCAATGTGCGAGGAGCTGTAAGAATGGCATCTTCGCCCGGGCGGTTGCCTTACCTTCAAAAAGGGGATTACTTTGTTCCCCCCCGGTTTTCGGCAAAGCGGGGGGGTCAGTAGCAGCACAGGCCACTGTATTTAAGTTCCTATTTTATTTTCGTTGTCGAGTTCATCTTTTTTTCCTGTGGGGGTGATTTAGCTGAGAAACCCAACCCCGCTCTAGCCCTATTTGCCCCCTCTTGTGGACTGTGGGAAATGCGGTGTTTTTAGAGCTTTACCTTTAGCCTATCAATTTTTCTCCCAAAGTCGCCACAGAAGTTTGACTATTGATCCCTTTTCGAAATTGTTCCCGGGGTTTTCTACGAATCGAGTTTTTTAAACCTGAATTCCTTGTTGGCTTTAAGAAACTCAGAAGATTGTCTGTTGTCTTACTATCTTTATAACTTAGCAAGCTCCGGACACGTTTTTGTCCTAGCCCCGAATAGGGTCTTATCCCTCCGGGGCCTGGGAGCCGGGGGCCCTTTTTCTTCGGAAAAATTTTTGTGAAAAAACCCATGTGTTATAGTAGTCAGTGAAAACTTTTATTAAAAACCTGAAAAAAATTTAACATTGTATTTTTATAGGTTATACCATCATAGACCCCGGCCCTTTAAGGATCTCCAGGCTCGGTGGGATATTATTCGAGCCCAGGTGATTTAGGGGGGGATCGCGTCTCAGTTAGTTTTCGGGTTGAAAGTGGTCACTAACTCTCGTGAAGTAGACATTACCATGAATTATTTTTTTTTCCAAATACGTAATTTAACCTTCTACCTCCCAAATGAGTCTCTGTTTCTGTGCATTACGTGTGATCTACTTTGATGAAAAGCTTAATTTTCCCCCATTTATTACGTTGGTTGTCCCAAAGGTGATGCCTTGCATTGAAATCGCTCATGATAACGTCCTTGGTTTGAAAAAAATTTGGGGGGAAAAAACCAGAAATTTAGATATTGTCATGTACATTAAAGGGAAAAAAACCCAAGGCAGTCTGGATTTTTAAATGAGAAATTGAACATAAACGTTCTGGGTTTTTTAACAAATTTTTTTTGGCATGTACCTTCAATACGTTAAAAATCCCTCGGGTGATCACATATGAAAATAACCCTTAAAAGCAGGTGCTATTTTCATCTTAGCGCGGCAGCAAAAGGTTTTTGCACGCATATAACACAATATTAATTTACGGTTTTAAAAATTTTAAATCTTCACTAGGCTTCCATGATATGAATTTGATTGTGCGTTTTTCCATATTTTAATAGCGTTTTAGTAAAAACCTGTAATTCATGTATTAATCCCTAAAATTAAGGATTATAATTACATAAAAACATATGAATTTATATTATGGGTTTCATTTCAGATGGTATCGTGGCTGAAAATTACTTTTTAAACCCTTTTAAAAAATTGTCTTAGCTTTGTTCCCGTTTCACACAGTCCCTTCCCCTTTTGTGTCAATGCCCTGAGGGGCTGCTTGCGTCCCTGGACTCCGTCACAGGTCCTGATTTTTTTTCGGGCTGCTGTCAGCGCTGCACCCTACTCTGGTTTTTCAGCACTGGCAGTCTGACCGATTTTCCCGTTCGTTTTTTTACTATGGGAACACTAGTATCACGACAATGAAATCACTTTTTTTTTTTCCATTTCCTGTCCCCGCGTCGTTATTTAATTAATTAAATTTTGTTTTGCCCCTTTTGAGCTTTCATTTCTTTAAAAATTTTAACACATTTACGTCGCCTTGGCCCGCTGCGTGACGTCACTTCTGTCACATGGTTTTGGGGGGGGTTCCCGCCCGTCCCCTTTTTTGGTTCTCAATAGTTTTTAAGGTCAACCTCCATTGATCCCTTTTAAAAAGGTCGTCAATGTATTTTTCTGCGAGGAGCGCATACACTACGGTAAGGAAAGTGCTCCCCGCACAAGTCGAGGGGTACCCCCCCAAGGCCGGGGGTCGTTCCCATTTCGTTTGCCTTCGGGAAGCGGCGGACATAAATTTTTTTCTTTTGGGGCCCGTGGTGTCTTACCCGGGTTGTTGGGCTTTCTTTTTTTCTTTGCTTTCGACTTCACTAATTTCCTTCAGCGTCGCCCACCAGGGCGTCGGGATCATCTTCAGCGCATGCCTGTTGCATGGCAATGGATTCAGTAGGACTATCCACTGAACTACAGGCTGAAGCGCATTCTTCAGCCGCGGGAGGGGTGGGACAGTTACTCGCCGAGTCCTCCCCCTTAGTGTTTACATTGCTATTTCCCCCCCATCGTGGGGGTGACCGCAGCGCCTGGCCCGCCCTGCTCGCCCGCCTCGTGACAGGGGATATATAGCGCTCGGGACAACGGGGCACTCAACTCTAACGGTTACCACAGCAGTACTTGGCACTCGGTAGAGGAATTATTTCAAATTCCCTTACAAGCATAACTATTATCACATTACTACTGTCATGTCAATGAATTGCGGATTATATGAGCACCAAATGTTCATGAACTCCTTGTACAACTTTCTCGTATATGACACAAGAGGTTCGTGTGTAAGGGTCGAGGGCACCGGAGCACGGGCACCACACGACCTCTCCTTATGAGGTCACGGTGTGTACTGCTCCAAATAAAAGTAAGTGAAATGTGGGTTTACACCGTAGATTTTAACACAGGTTTATTCCAGGAATGGAAGAATCGAAGGTTTTAAAATCCCAATTTTTTCTTGGACAGAAATTTTATCTTTGACTTCTCGCGAAAATGTCTTTAACATCCGATTTTTGTTTATGACTCGGCCAATGTTAAAGACAGCACTCTAGTGTCCTATGCGCATAAGGACTGTCTTTAAATTATCCTCACAATACGTCACAACAGCCTGCGATTTCACAGTTGTTGACGGTAACTCCACAGCATAAAAGATATGGAATACTTTCTTACCACGTTTTTGCTTATATATATTGTTACGCCGGTCGCCTCGTCTCTTTGCCACCAACACAAGGCAGGCTAGGCAGACGGCGTGTTATATACAGGGTCGTGAACACTGAACAGCTCCAAGAGGCACCGAACACCACAGCGTTCCAGAACACCAGGAGAGGAAACGCCAAGTGGCGAGGCAGGGCACGAAGTAAACACAAAATGACAGTCTTTCCTTTATTTACACAAGTTATTTACCCGTACACTTTTCTATAGGCACAATACAGGGGGGAAACCAGCATGTCACACAGCACAATACAGCTTATAACAGGGCAACACAAAGTTATATCAGGTCACAAGGGCACACACGAGGTCTTCACCGGAGCAGCGCCCAACTCCGTCTCCTTGGCTTGTTCCTCTGCCCCTCCGCTCACAGCCAGCTGCGACATGTTTGCCCAGGATCCTTTTCATGTTAACACATGCCCAGGTCATCCTTTTCATGTTACACGCTGTTTTTTCGCCACAGATACAAAGACCCACTGGGCGTAGCACTATCCCCCCCATCAGCAGATAGGGTCTCTACATACCTAAACCTGAACAAACTACAGAAAATTTAAATAAAATGAGTCCTCAGGAACAAAACCAAATTCTTTCAAACAAAAGTCCGTAATTGTAAATCAGTTTCTCAGAAACACAAAAATCTTTCATCCAGCGCGGCTTTTCTTCACTCTCGCGGGTCGCTCTGGAGGAGGAGTGGGCGGCGGTGATTGGCATGGCGACCCGAGGGGTATCTCCTGCCCAAGACCCCATTGGCTATGGTCCACCATTGACGTCTGTTGCATCGCCCTCACCGTCCAAATGCCTCGTCTTCATCTCGGTCAGCGTCCCTGCCACCGTCCTCATCGCCGCTACTGGGGCGAACGTCATCTTCTCTGTCTGTGCCTACTCCGTCAGGTCAGGAGGCGCTCGTGCCAAGTCCTCGAGGAAGTCAGGCAAACGGCCCCACACCAACCAACTCCTCGCTCCCTGACGACTCTTCTCTGGACGCTCCACTTCCGCTCCCAATTGCCCAGCTTTGCACCAGCTGGCAACCTTCGGTCCTTATTGGAGAAGTTTAGCTCCAACACGTAACTAACCCCTACCCCTGTCAACAAGGGCTCTCCGCCCAAACCGCGACGCCTCATCCATCTGCAGGTTTTGAATGGGCTCCATGAGGCCCTCTACTTCACGCATCATTCTTGCAGTTGACACCGGGGGGGGGGGATTCCTAGACTCTTGTCCTGGGGGCACGGTGCAGTCGCTCAGCCGTAACTACCTCTGCACAGCCCAACCTCTGGAAGGCAAGTGCACATCTTCATCACCGTGCACCCTCACCAGCTTCCGTCCAAGGTCGACACACGCCCTTACTCTGCGTCAGGTAGTCAAGGCCCAGCAAGCAGTGCTCGTCCATGATTCGGGCCACATACACTGCAGCCGCTGCACCGTGCTGCCCCCGCCAATGACGCCTCCCACTGGCCCCTGAGCTGCACACAATGCCCAGTGGCACCACACCGTCTCTGTGGTGCGTCTGGAGTCGCATAGTGGCCGCATATCAGGCCGCACAGGGTCTATCTCAGCCCCATGTCCCACTGTCCAAGCGGCATGGCTTCCCATCTCTGAGCCCTCCCACCTCATCGTGCTGGTTTCGAACGACGTGCCGCTTACACAAGTCGGGCCCGGGGAACCGGGACGCTGGGTTTTAGCCCCCTTCCCAGCCTGTCCGAGTTTTTTTCCTCCTTAACCACTTCTTATAGCCTTATACATGCACTCAGATGGTGGACCACTAACCTGCAACAGTCCTTCAGCACTGCTGGAAGGCATCAGAATTCCGTACGTTGAGAGGCCTTGTTCCTCCGCTCCCTCCGACACCGACTACGTCTGTGCCCTTCCATCACGAGCCCCCCAACACAGCCTTGGAAAGTGCTACGGGCTCACCTCCCTAAATGCCACCTTCTCCCTTTAGCCTTCTGGCCCCGTAGTCCACGGCGGGGCTGAGGCAGCTGGCCCCTGCCACTTGTTGCCTTCAGAGGCCCTCGAACTCCCAAGGCCCTCGCCCAGCGCCACCTGCAGGTCCTCAGGGTGTTCTGGCTTGACGTAGATTTGCAGCTGCTGGTCCTGTAAAGCGGCAACAAAGAAATCACGGGCCAGGACCCGCACTGTAATTCAAATTTCCTCTTCGCAGGCCGCAGGTCGACCTCCTTCAGCGCCTCCAACAATACCTGCGCCAGCTGGGACAGTGTCTCTCGCCACGCTCACAGAGTCCGCTTCTTCAAGCGGGCCCGTATATACCTCGGGCCTGGTGGGATTGCCCGAAACGGCGTTTCAAGCCCCGCCCACACTGGTGTAAGAGGCATTTTGGGATGCACGGCAAGTGCCCCAACACTTCCACCGCAGGGCCCCTTTATCGCTGTTACCAACTGCAGGGCCTTCTTTCCCTGGCTCAGCCCTGGGCAGATGCCGCATTTCAAAATTGGGCGACATATGCTCCCCGGCCACTTTCCCGTCGTACTCAGCTGGCTACGCTTCACAGAAATGTCTGGATGCCGAGGGGCTGTCAGGGTGGAGAACGCATGCCGGAACTAACACCACCTGGGGGGGTAAATGGGGTGAGGGAGACAACGAGGCGGGTTGACCGGGTCCAGTTTTGCCGCCACCTATACCCAAGGTAGCGGTTCCGAGAAGTCCCCAGCCTTCTGCAGAGGCGCCATGGCTCCCGCACAATGCTGCGAGGCCCGGGGGTTTCCTGCCACGACCCAGGCAGACCCCATAAAATCTGACAACTCTGCAGTCTGTTGCCAGAACCTCGTCTGCTTTCTCTGCTTGCAACGTTCTACCTCGTGATGCCGGCTTTCCTCCTTCACTTCCTGCCCCTCAAGAAGCCCTGAACATCGCCCTTCAGAGTTCCTGCCCCTCCTCCATCAGTTCACTCTTCACGTCTGTTGCAGGCCTTGTCCGTGTACTGCTGAGTTTCCATCTTCACAGATGCAAGATGCTCTGTAGCGCCTCAACAAGTCGGAGAACTGTTCCTTCCTCTGCCTTCCCTTTGCCTGCAATCTCGCGAGATAGTGCCCTGCTCGTGGCCTCTGTGCCTGCTCTTCTGCCCTGTGTGCCAGTTCTCCCTCTACCGGCTAGCATTGCAGTTGTCTGGTCCATCTGCTCGGCTTCACCTCACTCGTGGCCTGCCTCAGTCATAGCCTCTTTCTCATGGCTGCCGCAATCGTTAGACCACATGATAAAATCGGCGCGTCTCACTGATCCAAATATCACAAATTCCCACTCCTGAAACCAATTTGTTACGCCGGTCGCCTCGTCTCTTTGCCACCAACAACAAGGCCGGCTAGGCAGACGGCCGTGTATATACAGGGTCGTGAAACATCTGAACAGCTTCCAAGAGGCACCGAACAACCACAGCGTGTCCAGAACACCAGGAGAGGAAAACGCCAGAGTGGGCGAGGTAGGGCACGAAGTAAACACAAAATACAGTCTTTCCTTTATATTTACACAAGTTATTTCCTGTACACTTTTCTATAGGACAATACAGTGGGGACACCAGCAATGTCACACATCACAATGTGGACAGCTTACAACAGGGCAACACAAAGTTTATCAGGTCACAAGGGCAACACACGAGGTCTTCACAG
>NC_051427.1:11874031-11879031 GCF_015228065.2 Penaeus monodon | reverse complement strand
GTGATATAGTTGATAATCGGGGTTGTGAATAGCGGGAGAAGAGTGTAATGTGATATATTCAATGACACACAAACACACTCACATAAATACATACATACAAACACACACACAACATACACACACATATATATATATATATATATATATATATATATATATATATAATATTATATATATAGATATAGATAGATAGATAGATAGATAGATAGATAGATAGTAGATAGATAAATGAATAGATATATTATATATATGTATATATATATATATATATATATATATATATATATATATATATATATATATATATATATATAAAAAATTTCCCCAAATAAAATTTTTGGAAAATTAGATGACAATAATGAGAATAATAATGATGACAATAAACAAAAAGAAAAAAAGTAAAAATTTTAAAAAAAGTAAAACAAAGAGGCAAACAAAAAAAACACACAATAGTAAAACCGCTTTTTAAAACACATATCAAATAAAAAAAACATTCATCCGCTTCCCCCCCCACCACCTCACCCACATACTTTAACAGAAAGAGAAGAAGGAGAGAGAGGAGAGAGAGAGAGAAAAGAGAAGAGAGAGAGAGAGAGAGAGAGAAAGAGACCAAGAGACAGAGAGAGAGAGAGAGAGAGAGAGAGAGAGAGAGAGAGAGAGAGACCGAGAGAGAGAGAGAGACCTAAAGAGAGAGAGACCGAGAGAGAGAGAGACCGAGAGAGAGAAAGACAGAGACAGATAGACAGAGACAAAGATAAAAACAGAGAAACAGAATCAGAAAAAAAGAAGAAGAAAAGAAAGTTGAAAACGAAAAAAGGGGAAGGCCCAGAAACCTGATAACTTTAATGGAAAGCCCACGCAAGGAAGAGGTCCAGCTAATCACAGACGTCCACGGAGCGAAAGAGCGAACGGCGTAGAGGCTAGGCTGCTAATGAAGATGCCTGTCTTTAATAGCAGGGGAAATGAGATCAGATAGGGTGGTGGAGCTGGAGGTGGTGGGGGAGAAAGTGGTGGAGGTGGTTGGGGAGAAAGTGGTGGGGGTGGTTGGGGAGGAGAAAGTGGTGGAGGTTGGGGGGGGGGAGAAAGGGTGGAGGTGGTTGGGGGAGAGAGTGGTGGAGGTGGGTTGGGAGAAAGTGGTGGAGGTGGTGGGGGAAAGTGGAGGTGGAGGAGGTGGTGGGGGAGAAAGTGGATGAAGAGGAGGTAGTGAGGGAGAAAGTGGAAAAAGGTTGATGTGATGGGGGGAGGAAGTGGAATATATGACGGTGGTGGAAAATGCGGAGGAAGAGGAGGAGGAGGTGGAGGTGGCAGATAAGGAGGAAATAAAAGAAAAAATGAAAGAAAGCAGAGTGAAGAGGGGGAGGCGGGGGTGGAGGAGGAGAAACCAGAGGAAGAGTGAAGGCGGAGATAAATGGGGAGATGGTGGTGGAGGAGAAGAGGATGGAGCAGGAGGAGAACGGGGAGAAGGGAGAAATAAGAAGAAAGAGGAAGGGGAGGAGAAGGGGAGGTGTGAAAATGGGGGAGGAGAATAAGGACAAAGATGAGAAAAGGAGAGGGGAAATAAAAGAGGAGAAAGAGGTGAAAATGGAAGTGTGGAAGAAGAGATAAGGAGAAAGGAATAAAGATGAAGGGGAAGGATGGGGAAAGCAGAGGAAGAGAACGAGTAGAGAATGAAGGAAGAGAAAGAGGCGAGAAAGAGCAGGAAGAGAAGGGGAGGAGAAGGAATATAAAAAGACAATAAAGAAATAAAAATATTGATAAAAGATAACAAGGGGATAATAACAATAATAATGACAACGATTACTAATAAAAACAGGAACAAAAATAATAATGATAATAATAAAAAGACAATAAAAAGAGAAATTTAAAAAATATAAAAAAAAGTTAACGAAAAGAAGGGGAAAACAAAAATTGAAGAAGAGAACCCAAAAAGAAATAGAAAAAGGAGGAAAAGGAGATGAAAGACGAAAAAGAGGAGATGGAAGAGGAAAAAGCTCTCTATAAAAATAGAGAAGGGAGAGGGGGGGGGGGGAAAAGCCTCCCCACAATAGACGGAAATGAGAGCCAATCTCCCCAATAATTATTTAATACCCCCTATATCTAATTCTCACATTCTATATTATCTTTTGTCTATCTATTACTACCATCTAGTGGTGTCTATCTATCATTTTATCTATCTATCATCTTCATCTATCTATCATAATTTTATAATATTAAAAATAAATATATAATAATATAAATATATTGTATATATATAATATATATAATATATAAATTATATATAATATATATAATATATAATATGATAAGTATTCATATATATACTTTATTAAAAATACTATAATTTTAAAACCTCCCTCTCTATTCTATCTATCTAATTTAATAAAATATTATTTATATATATATTATATAAAAATTATATATATATAATATTACATACAAATATATAATATATTTTTTATATTATATTATAATATATATTAAAATATATAATATAAATGGTGGTGTTGGCTGTGCTGTGTGCGGGGGTGTGGGTGTGGTGTGTGTGTGGGGTGTGTGTTTTGTTATCGTATTTTTATGTAGTTGTTGATTCTCTCTCCTCTCTCTCTCTCTCCTCCTTCTCTCTCTATATTAAAAATTATATATTATATTATATATTAAAATATACATTATATATACATACATACATACACGCAATACACACACAGTTTTTTTGTGCATGTGTGTGCTTTTTTGTGTGGTATTGTGTTGTGGTGAATACACCCCAAAACACCACACACACACATAGAATAATAATAGAGAGGGAGAGAGATTTTCATATAAATAAATAAATAAAAAATAAATAAATATATATAATAATTAATATATATATTATATAAAAAATTATATAATATTATAGATATTAAAAAATAATTTTTTAATATATATATATAATATAAATAATAATATATAATTATATTTATTGATACGTATATAAATACTTATATATAAATACAAATAAAATATATAATATAATATATAATATATATATATAATATATTTTAAAAATATAATATAATAATATAGTTTATATTATATTTTAAAAATATATATATATATATATATGAATATTACACAACACACACACACACACACCAACACACAACCACACAATATATTTTTAATATATATAATTATTAATTAAAATTTTAATAACAAATATAATAATTATATATATATAATATATAATAATATATATATATTATTTTAATATAGGGTATGTATATATGTGTGGTTGTGTGTGTGTGTTGTGCGTGTGTGGGGTTGTGTGTGTGTGTGTGTGCTGTGTGTGTGTATGTGTGTGTGTGTGGTGTGTGTGTGTGTTTTGTGTGGTGTGTGGGGTTGTGTGGTGTTGTGTGCGTGTGTGTGTGTATGTGTGTTGTGTGTGTGTGTGTGTGTGTGTGTGTGTGTTTAAGATTAATAAAAGAAATGCTTGATTTTCAGTAAAACAGGTGCGTTTAAATAAAAATTTATTTGAAAAACTAATGTATTTTTTAATTCATTTTTAACTGTTAGTTCAAAGAGACAATAAGATTTTTTAAAGACATCGAAAAGAAATATTTAGATGTTTTTCCCTCTGCTTTTATTGATAAGAAAATGAATGAAACCCCTTTTTATTTTATATTTTCTTTTTATTTCGTCGTATTAGGATAGGTAAAAGAGCAAGAGATTTTTCAATTGTACTTTTTTTATTTATTCGTTTTATTTTATTTTTTTTTTTATTTATCTATTTTTTTATTTATTAGGATAAATGAAAGGACGATTTTTTCCTATCACATCCATCTTTGAATACCTCGGGGCTGGGGTTAATAGAGCTTGAAAATGTCACTTTTTTCCCCTTTTCTCTTTTCCTCTCTCTTTCACCCCACGTTTTTTTCGTCGGCTAAAGTCCACGCCCCTTGCCGTTCACGTGTTTCAAAGTGCTTAATGAATGTGAAATCCTTCCGGGAACTATGTGTTATTGTTGTTTTTTCTCTTTTCTCTTTTTAAGGTTTGTGTCCTTCTGTTTATGATTACTATGAGCGTTTTAAAATGGTTGCTTTTTGCACGTGTCGACTATTTTGCTTTGTTGGGTTTATCAGTACCCAATAGGTATTTGCAATTAAAAGTTCTAAATACGTACACATGTCAGTATATATTTTCTTCATATAGCTTTTGATAATTTATAATAACAATAATAATAGCAACAATGGTACTGTTTCTAATACATATAACAATAATAATATCATTAACAACAAAACAAAAAAAAATGATAACATAATAACAAAAACAGTATTAACAAAAATAAAGTAGGACAAGAAGGGAACCCGAACAAAAGCAACACTACACTCGAAAGCACTACATCACAATTTGTTTTTGTTAAACACACCCACATTGTCCCAATCTTAGCCTTGTGCTCGCCGATCAGCCTTTGAACGCCCCACTATACATCTTTCCATTCCAAGAACCACATAGATATGCCATTAATTATGTGCATCAACGGGAAAACATAAATCACATAAAAGTAGGGTTTCATCCACAATATCTCCTTTCACTGACACACGCGCAAATAATGTATAACATATTCTTACGGAATCAAAAGTTACTAAATCGAGATATTCATGAACACATCTTGCGCTCCGGAGAAAAAATAATGATAAGGATACGAATAAAGGAAATAAAGAAAGGGATAAATCGACACGAACATATCTGGTTTACTACGAAGGAAAAGAAATAGAGATGCGTAGATAAGGAAAACAGATGAATAAAAAAAAAGAAAGTGAAAGAGAGAGAGAATATATATATATAGATATATATATATAATATATTAATATATATATATAACATATATATATAGATATATATAATAAAATATATATATAATATATAATTATATATATATATATATTATATATATAAATTATATAAATATTATATATAATATTTTATAAATATATCTTATATTTATATATATATATATATAT
>NC_051427.1:11864478-11871978 GCF_015228065.2 Penaeus monodon | reverse complement strand
ATCAATATATATATATATATATTATATATATATGATTGTATAGTAACACCAAGACCAAAATACATGGCTCACTATTAGAAAAACGACCTCTCATAACTTGAAGCTCAACAGCAAAGGGAATTACCCAGGAGCCGAAGCCAAGGTTTGCTAGCGAGATCTTGGCAGATTCAAGGCGAGAGTCTCTCAGATTCTTGATGCTATGCTGTTCGCCCTTCGTCTTCCGTTGGAGATTCTTCGAGATCATTGGGAAGAAAATTCAGTGTGAGTCAGTCTGCAGACTGAGGAAGATTCTGAAGTTATTTTAGAAAGTGGGTCCCTTTTTAAATTTCATTACTGTAATTACTGTTACTATTATTATCATGATGATGATTATTATTGTTGTTTTATTGTTATCATTTTCATTTATTATTATAATTATTTTATCTTTAAATTATCTTTTATAGCTTTTATCATTATTATTGTTGTTGCTGTTATTACGTTATTATTTTTATCTTTATTTTTTTTATCAATATGAGTATCTAGCAGCTTTTTATTTATTTTTACATCATTTATTTTTTATCATTTTTATTGTTTTTTTATTTCCTGGGTAAGTGGATCCCAACACCAGGGGTCCGTTTTGAATGAGTTTTTTGGGGGAGGATCTCAAAAAAGAATAAAAGCATGGTAAAAAAAGTGAAGTTATTACATAACCCTTTTTTCTTTCCCTTATAAATTTATTGAAGCAGATAGAAAAACGTAGTCTCTTTGGGCAGTGGGGTTTTAACGGAAAAAAGGGGTAGGATTTTTGTACTGTTCACACATTGGGGGCGTAGCCCGGGGTAGCAATAAAAAAATCTAAGAACACTGTCCTACGTCTATTAATTTGATTTCTTTGAAAATAAAAATGCCTTTTTAAATTTAAACGAAAAGTAAAAAACTGTTTTCTGTTTAAAAAAAAAAGAAGAAAGAGGAAGAAAAAAAATATATATGATAATAATACATGTAACCACACACACATACACACACAACAACACAAACACACACACACACACACACACACACACAACACAATACACACACACACACACACATCACAAAAACACACCACACACACACACACACACACACCACACACACACCACACACCACACACACACACACCACACACATACACACACACACACACAATAACACATAACACCCACACACCACACACACACACACATTTAAAATATATATATAATAAATAATATATATTATATATATATATATATAATAATTTTATAGTATATATATTTTATATCAAAAAATATTATTTTAATATAGATATATTTTATATATATATATATTATTATAATATTTATAATTTTAATATATATATAATATAATATATATATATATAATATTATATAAATATATATATATATATATATATTATATATATATATTTTATATATATATATATTTTATATATATATATATATATATATATATATATATATATATAGATATATATATATATATATATATATATATATATATATATATATATATTTATATATATATATATATATATATATATAGATATATATATATATATATATATATATATAGATTATATATATATCATATATGATATTTACATATATCACACATAATATATACATTATAGATATATATATAATATATATATATTATTATATAGTATTTAAAATTTTATCTATATAATTATTATCTATATCTATATATGTATATACTATATATATATTGCTATTATTATTTTTGTCTACTGTGTGTGTGTGTGTGTGTGTGTGTGTGTTGTGTTGTGTGTGTTGTGTGTGTGTGTGTGTATGTGTGTGGTGTGTGTGCATATATGTATACCCTAGCATATATACATATATAACATAATATATTATATATATATATATATATATATATATATATATATATATATATATATATATATATATATATATATATATGTGCGTGTGAGTGTGTGTGTGTGTGTGTTGTGTGTGTGTGTGTGTGTGTATGTATGCATATATGCATTTATGTATACATATATGCACACACACACACACACATTATAGATATAGATAAACTATATATATATGTATATATATATATATATATATATATAAAATATATATATATATATATATATATATGTATATTGCTACGCCAGTGGGTCTTTGTCTCTGTGCGAAACAGGTGTTAAAATGAAAAGGATGACCTGGGCATGTGTTAACATGAAAAGGATCCTGGGCAAACATGTCGCAGCTGGCTGTGAGCGGAGGGGCAGAGGAACAAGCCAAGGAGACGGAGTTTGGCGCTGCTCCTGTGAAGACCTCGTGTGTGCCCTTGTGACCTGATATAACTTTGTGTTGCCCTGTTATAAGCTGTATTGTGCTGTGTGACATGCTGGTTTCCCCCCTGTATTGTGCCTATAGAAAAGTGTACAGGTAAATAACTTGTGTAAATAAAGGAAAGACTGTCATTTTGTGTTTACTTCGTGCCCTACCTCGCCACTTGGCGTTTCCTCTCCTGGTGTTCTGGAACGCTGTGGTGTTCGGTGCCTCTTGGAGCTGTTCAGTGTTCACGACCCTGTATATAACACGCCGTCTGCCTAGCCTGCCTTGTGTTGGTGGCAAAGAGACGAGGCGACCGGCGTAACAATTGGTTTCAGGAGTGGGATTTGTGATATTTGATCAGTGAGACGCGCCGATTTATCATGTGGTCCAAAGATGGCGGCAGCCATGAGGGAAAGGAGGCTATGACTGAGGCAGGCACGAGTGAGGTGAAGCCGAGCCAGATGGACCAGATCACTGCCATGCTAGCCGGTATGAGGGAGGAAATGGCACACAGGGCAGAAGAGCAGGCACAGAGGGCACACGAGCAGGTGCACTATCTCGTCGAGATGCAGGCAAGGAAGGCAGAGGAACAGTTCTGCCGACTTGTTGAGGTGCTACAGAGCAATCTTGCATCTGTGAAGATGGAAACTCAGCAGTACACCGACAAGGCCTGCAACAGCGTGAAGAGTGAACTGATGGAGGAGGTGCAGACTCTGAAGGGCGAGGTTCAGGGCCTGAGGGAGGAAGTGAAGGAGGAAAGCCGGCATCACGAGGTAGTAACGTTGCAAGCAGAGAAGGCAGACGAGGTTCTGGCAACAGATGCCAGAGTGTCAGATTTACTGGGGTCTGCCTGGGGTCCGTGGCAGGAAACCCCCGGGCCTCGCAGCATTGTGTCGGAGCCAGTGGTCGCTGCAGAAGGCTGGGG
This sequence comes from Penaeus monodon, assembly GCF_015228065.2. Taxonomy (NCBI): domain Eukaryota; kingdom Metazoa; phylum Arthropoda; class Malacostraca; order Decapoda; family Penaeidae; genus Penaeus; species Penaeus monodon. The sequence continues at coordinate 11,868,723 of NC_051427.1, read as the reverse complement.
ACTCATCGGAACCGCTCCCTTGGGTATAGGTGGCGGCAAACTTGGACCCGGTCAACCCGCCTCGTTGTCTCCCTCACCCCCTTCCTCCCCCCCAGGTGTGTTAGTTCACGGCATGCGTTCTCCACCCTGCAGCCCCTCGGCCTCCAGACATTCTGTGAAGCGTAAGCCAGCTGAGTACGACGGGAAAGTGGCCTGGGAGGCATATGTCGCCCAATTTGAAATGCTGGCATCTGCCCAGGGCTGGAGCCAGGAAGAGAAGGCCCTGCAGTTGGTAACAGCGCTAAGGGGCCCTGCGGTGGAAGTGTTGGGGCATCTGCCGGCATCCCAAAATGCCTCTTACACCAGCGTGGCGGAGGCTTTGAAACGCCGTTTCGGGCAACACCACCAGGCCGAGGTATATCGGGCCCGCTTGAAGAAGCGGACTCGTGAGCGTGGCGAGACACTGTCCCAGCTGGCGCAGGATGTGGAGGCGCTGGTAAGGAGGTCGTACCCTGCGGCTGCGGAAGAGATGATCGTGGTCCTGGCCCGTGATTTCTTTGTTGACGCTTTACAGGACCAGCAGCTGCAAATCTACGTCAAGCAGGAACACCCTGAGGACCTGCAGGTGGCGCTGGCGAGGGCCTTGGAGTTCGAGGCCTTCCTGAAGGCAACAAGTGGCCTAGGGCCAGCTGCTCAGCCCCGCCGTGACCTCCGGGGCCAGAAGGCTAAAGTGGAGAAGGTGGCATTGAGGAAGGTGAGCCCGAGCACTTTCCAAGGCTTGTGTTGGGGCTGCGGTGAGGAAGGGCACAGACGTAGTCGGTGTCGGAGGGAGCGGAGAACACGTCCTCTCAACCGTACGGATTCTGATGCCTTCCAGCAGTGCTGCAAGGACTGTTGCAGGTATGGTCACCATCTGAGTGCATGTCATAAGGCTAAGGAAGTGGTACAGGAGGAAAACTCGGACAGGCTGGAGAAGGGGGCCGAAACCCAGCCGTCCTCGGTTCCCGGGCCCCGACTTGTGTAAGCTGCCGTCGAACCAGCACGATGCAGGTGGAGGGCTCAGTAGATGGGAAGCCATGCCGCCTGACAGTGGACACTGGGGCTGAGAAACCCTAGTGCGGCCTGATATGTTGGCCACTATGCGACTTCCAGACGCACCACAGAGACTGTGTGGTGTCACGGGGCATTGTGTGCAGCTCAAGGGGCCAGTGGAGGCTCGTATTGGCGTGGGCAGCACGGTGCAGCGGCTGCCAGTGTATGTGGCCGATCTGGACGAGCACTGCTTGCTGGGCCTTGACTACCTGACGCAGAGTAAGGCGTGTGTCGACCTTGGACGGAAGCTGGTGAGGGTGCACGGTGAAGATGTGCCCTTGCTTCCAGAGGTTGGCTGTGCAGAGGTAGTTACGGCTGAGCGACTGCACCTTGCCCCCAGGACAGAGTCTAGAATCCGGTGTCAACTGTCAAGAATGATGCGTGAAGTAGAGGGCCTCATGGAGCCCATTCAAAACCTGCAGCTGGCTGATGGCGTAGCGGTTGGGCGGAGCCTTGTTGGACCAGGGGAGGGGTTAGTTACAGTGTTGGTAGCTAACTTCTCCAATAAGGACCTGAAGGTGCCAGCTGGTGCAAAGCTGGGCACTTGTGAGGAAGTGGAGCGTCCAGAAGAGTCGTCAGGGAGCGAGGAGTTGGTTGGTGTGGGGCCGTTGCCTGACTTCCTCGAGGACTTGGCGCACCGGAGCGCCGCTAACCTGACGGAGGCACAGACAGAGAAGATGACGTTAGCCCCAGTAGCGGCGATGAGGACGTGGCAGACGCTGACCGAGATGAAGACGAGCATTTGGACGGTGAGGGCGATGCAACAGACGTCAATGGTGACCATGAGCCAGGTCTTGGGGCAGGAGATACCCCTCTGGGTGCCACTGCCAATCTACCGCCGCCCACTCCTCCTCCAGAGCGACCCCAGCGAGAGTGAAGAAAGCCGCGCTGGATGAAAGATTTTTGTGTTTCTGAGAACTGATTTACAATTACTGTTACTTTTGTTTGAAAGAATTTTGTTTGTTCCTGAGGACTCATTTTATTTAAATTTTCTGTAGTTTGTTTCAGGTTTAGGTATGTCAGAGCCCCCTATCTGCTTGATAGGGGGGGATAGTGCTACGCCAGTGGGTCTTTGTCTCTGTGCGAAACAGGTGTTAACATGAAAAGGATGACCTGGGCATGTGTTAACATGAAAAGGATCCTGGGCAAACATGTCGCAGCTGGCTGTGAGCGGAGGGGCAGAGGAACAAGCCAAGGAGACGGAGTTGGGCGCTGCTCCGGTGAAGACCTCGTGTGTGCCCTTGTGACCTGATATAACTTTGTGTTGCCCTGTTATAAGCTGTATTGTGCTGTGTGACATGCTGGTTTCCCCCCTGTATTGTGCCTATAGAAAAGTGTACGGGTAAATAACTTGTGTAAATAAAGGAAAGACTGTCATTTTGTGTTTACTTCGTGCCCTGCCTCGCCACTTGGCGTTTCCTCTCCTGGTGTTCTGGAACGCTGTGGTGTTCGGTGCCTCTTGGAGCTGTTCAGTGTTCACGACCCTGTATATAACACGCCGTCTGCCTAGCCTGCCTTGTGTTGGTGGCAAAGAGACGAGGCGACCGGCGTAACAATATATATAAGCAAAAACGTGGTAAGAAAGTATTCCATATCTTTTATGCTGTGGAGTTACCGTCAACAACTGTGAAATCGCAGGCTGTTGTGACGTATTGTGAGGATAATTTAAAGACAGTCCTTATGCGCATAGGACACTAGAGTGCTGTCTTTAACATTGGCCGAGTCATAAACAAAAATCGGATGTTAAAGACATTTTCGCGAGAAGTCAAAGATAAAATTTCTGTCCAAGAAAAAATTGGGATTTTAAAACCTTCGATTCTTCCATTCCTGGAATAAACCTGTGTTAAAATCTACGGTGTCTTAAACCCACATTTCACTTACTTTTATTTGGAGCAGTACACACCGTGACCTCATAAGGAGAGGTCGTGTGGTGCCCGTGCTCCGGTGCCCTCGACCCTTACACACGAACCTCTTGTGTCATATACGAGAAAGTTGTACAAGGAGTTCATGAACATTTGGTGCTCATATAATCCGCAATTCATTGACATGACAGTAGTAATGTGATAATAGTTATGCTTGTAAGGGAATTTGAAATAATTCCTCTACCGAGTGCCAAGTACTGCTGTGGTAACCGTTAGAGTTGAGTGCCCCGTTGTCCCGAGCGCTATATATCCCCTGTCACGAGGCGGGCGAGCAGGGCGGGCCAGGCGCTGCGGTCACCCCCACGATGGGGGGGAAATAGCAATGTAAACACTAAGGGGGAGGACTCGGCGAGTAACTGTCCCACCCCTCCCGCGGCTGAAGAATGCGCTTCAGCCTGTAGTTCAGTGGATTGTCCTACTGAATCCATTGCCATACAACAGGCATGCGCTGAAGATGATCCCGACGCCCTGGTGGGCGACGCTGAAGGAAATTAGTGAAGTCGAAAGCAAAGAAAAAAAGAAAGCCCAACAATGCCGGTAAGACACCACTGGCACCAAAGAAGAATTATGTCCGCCTCGCCTTCCCTGAAGGCACAACGAAATCGGAACGACCCTCCGGTCCTTGGGGGTACCCCCCTCGACATTGTGCGAGGAGACACTCTCTCCTTACCGTATGTGTATGTCGCTCGCTCGCAGCAGAAATACATTGACGACCTTATTAAAGGATCAATTGGAGGTTGACCTTCAAACTATGTGATGAACCACAAAAACGGGACTGGCGGGGAATCCCCCGCAAAACCATGTGACAGAAGTGACGTCACGCCAGCTGGCCAAAGCGACGTAAATGTGCTTGAACTTTTAAAGGAAATGAAAGCTCTAAAAGGTCAAAACAATAATTTAATTATTTAAATAACGACGCTGAGGCAGGAAATGGAAAAAAATAAAAGTGACTGTCATTGTCGTGATACTAGTGTTACCAATAGTGATAAAAGAACGAACGAGGAGAATCGATGTCAGACTGCCAGTGCTGATAACCAGAGTAGGCGTGTCAGCGCTGACAGCAGCCACGAACAAAATCAGGATCCCTGTGACGTCGAGTCCAGTGACGCAAGCAGCCCCTCAGGTGCATCTGACACAAAAACGGAAGGGACTGTGCTGAGAACTGGAACAAAGCTAAGACCAAATGTTTGAAATGGTTAAAAGTAATTTTCAGTCCACGACTACCATCTGTAATGAAATCCATAATCATAAA
>NC_051427.1:11857272-11862272 GCF_015228065.2 Penaeus monodon | reverse complement strand
GTTCGGTGCCTCTTGGAGCTGTTCAGTGTTCACGACCCTGTATATAACACGCCGTCTGCCTAGCCTGCCTTGTGTTGGTGGCAAAGAGACGAGGCGACCGGCGTAACAATTGGTTTCAGGAGTGGGATTTGTGATATTTGATCAGTGAGACGCGCCGATTTATCATGTGGTCCAAAGATGGCGGCAGCCATGAGGGAAAGGAGGCTATGACTGAGGCAGGCACGAGTGAGGTGAAGCCGAGCCAGATGGACCAGATCACTGCCATGCTAGCCGGTATGAGGGAGGAAATGGCACACAGGGCAGAAGAGCAGCACGAGGGCACACGAGCAGGTGCACTATCTCGTCGGATGCAGGCAAGGAGGCAGAGGAACAGTTCTGCCGACTTGTTGAGGTGCACAGAGAAATCTTGGCATCTGTGAAGATGGAAACTCAGCAGTACACCGACAAGGCCTGAAACAGCGTGAAGAGTAAACTGATGGGGGAGGTGCAGACTCTGAAGGGCGAGGTTCAGGGCCTGAGGGAGGAAGTGAAGGAGGAAAGCCGGCATCACGAGGTAGAAACTTTTGCAAGCAGAGAAGGCAGACGAGGTTCTGGCAACAGATGCCAGAGTGTCAGATTTACGGGGGTCTGCCTGGGGTCCGTGGCGGAAACCCCCGGGCCTCGCAGCTTTTGTGTCGGAGCCAGTGGTCGCTGCAGAAGGCTGGGGACTCATCGGAACCGCCCCCTTGGGTATAGGTGGCGGAAAACTTGGACCCGGTCAACCCGCCTCTTTTGTCTCCCTCACCCCTTCCTCCCCCCCAGGTGTGTTAGTTCCCCGGCATGCGTTCTCCACCCTGCAGCCCCTCGCCTCCAGACATTCTGTGAAGCGTAAGCCAGCTGAGTACGACGGGAAAGTGGCCGGGGAGGCATAATGTCGCCCAATTTGAAATGCTGGCATCTGCCCGGGGCTGGAGCCAGGAAGAGAAGGCCCTGCAGTTGGTAACAGCGCTAAGGGGCCCTGCGGTGGAAGTGTTGGGGCATCTGCCGGCATCCCAAAATGCCTCTTACACCAGCGTGGCGGAGGCTTTGAAACGCCGTTTCGGGCAACACCACCAGGCCGAGGTATATCGGGCCCGCTTGAAGAAGCGGACTCGTGAGCGTGGCGAGACCTGTCCCAGCTGGCGCAGGATGTGGAGGCGCTGGTAAGGAGGTCGTACCCGGCGGCTGGGGAAAGAGATGATCGTGGCCCCTGGCCCGTGATTTCTTTGTTGACGTTTTACGGACCAGCACTGCAAATCTACGTCAAGCAGGAACACCCTGAGGACCTGCAGGTGGCGCTGGAGGGCCTTGGAGTTCGGGGCCCCTTCCTGAAGGCAACAAGTGGCCTAGGGCCAGCTGCTCAGCCCCGCCGTGACCTCCGGGGCCAGAAGGCTAAAGTGGAGAAGGTGGCATTGAGGAAGGTGAGCCCGAGCACTTTCCAAGGCTTGTGTTGGGGCTGCGGTGAGGAAGGGCACAGACGTAGTCGGTGTCGGAGGGAGCGGAGAACACGTCCTCTCAACCGTACGGATTCTGATGCCTTCCAGCAGTGCTGCAAGGACTGTTGCAGGTATGGTCACCATCTGAGTGCATGTCCCTAAGGCTAAGGAAGGTACAGGAGGAAAACTCGGACAGGCTGGGGAAGGGGGCCGAAACCCAGCCGTCCTCGGTTCCCGGGCCCCGACTTGTGTAAGCTGCCCTCGAAACCCGCACGATGCAGGTGGAAGGCTCAGTAGATGGGAAACCATGCCGCCTGACAGTGGACACTGGGGCTGAGAAGACCCTAGTGCGGCCTGATATGTTGGCCACTATGCGACTTCCAGACGCATCACAGAGACTGTGTGGTGTCACGGGGCATTGTGTGCAGCTCAAGGGGGCCCAGTGGAGGCTCGTATTGGCGTGGGCAGCACGGTGCAGCGGCTGCCAGTGTATGTGGCCGATCTGGACGAGCACTGCTTGCTGGGCCTTGACTACCTGACGCAGAGTAAGGCGTGTGTCGACCTTGGACGGAAGCTGGTGAGGGTGCACGGTGAAGATGTGCCCTTGCTTCTCCCGAGGTTGGCTGTGCAGAGGTAGTTACGGCTGAGCGACTGCACCTTGCCCCCAGGACAGAGTCCAGAATCCGGTGTCAACTGTCAAGAATGATGCTGAAGTAGAGGGGCCCCATGGAGCCCATTCAAAACCTGCAGCTGGCTGATGGCGTAGCGGTTGGGCGGAGCCTTGTTGGACCAGGGGAGGGGTTAGTTACAGTGTTTGGTACTAACTTCTCCAATAAAGGGCCTGAAGGTGCCAGCTGGTGCAAAGCTGGGCACTTGTGGGAAGTGGAGCGTCCAGAAGAGTTGTCGGGGAGCGAGGAGTTGGTTGGTGTGGGGCCGTTGCCTGACTTCCTCGAGGACTTGGCGCACCGGAGCGCCGCTAACCGACGGAGGCACAGACAGAGAAAAATGACGTTAGCCCCAGTAGCGGGGATGAGGACGTGGCAGACGCTGACCGAGATGAAACGACATTTGGACGGTGAGGGCGATGCAACAGACGTCAATGGTGACCATGAGCCAGGTCTTGGGGCAGGAGATACCCCTCTGGGTGCCACTGCCAATCTACCGCCGCCCACTCCTCCTCCAGAGCGACCCCAGCGAGAGTGAAGAAAGCCGCGCTGGATGAAAGATTTTTGTGTTTCTGAGAACTGATTTACAATTACTGTTACTTTTGTTTTGAAAGAATTTTGTTTGTTCCTGAGGACTCATTTTTATTTAAATTTTCTGTAGTTTGTTTCAGGTTTAGGTATGTCAGAGCCCCCTATCTGCTTGATAGGGGGGATAGTGCTACGCCAGTGGGTCTTTGTCCCCTGTGCGAACAGGTGTTAACCCTGAAAAGGATGACCTGGGCATGTGTTAACATGAAAAGGATCCTGGCAACATGTCGCAGCTGGCGTGAGGCGGAGGGGCAGAGGAACAAGCCAAGGGGACGGAGTTGGGCGCTGCTCCGTGAAGACCTCGTGTGTGCCCTTGTGACCTGATATAACTTTGTGTTTTCCCTGTTTATAAGCTTGTATTGTGCTGTGTGACATGCTGGTTTCCCCCCTGTATTGTGCCTTAGAAAAGTGTACGGGTAAATAACTTGTGTAAATAAAGGAAAGACTGTCATTTTGTGTTTACTTCGTGGCCCTGCCTCGCCACTTGGCGTTTCTCTCCTGGTGTTTCTGGAACGCTGTGGTGTTCGGTGCCTCTTGGAGCTGTTCGTGTTCACGACCCTGTATATAACACGCCGTCCCGCCTAGCCTGCTTGTGTTGGTGGCAAAGAGACGAGGCGACCGGCGTAACAATATATATAAGCAAAAACGTGGTAAGAAAGTATTCCATATCTTTTATGCTGTGGAGTTACCGTCAACAACTGTGAATCGCAGGCTGTTGTGACGTATTGTGAGGATAATTTAAAGACAGTCCTTATGCGCATAGGACACTAGAGTGCTGTCTTTAACATTGGCCGAGTCATAAACAAAATGGGATGTTAAAGACTTTTTCGCGAGAAGTCAAAGATAAAATTTCTGTCCAAGAAAAAATTGGGATTTTAAACCTTCGATTCTTCCATTCCTGGAATAAACCTGTGTTAAAATCTACGGTGTCTTAAACCCACATTTCACTTACTTTATTTGGAGCAGTACACCCGTACCTCATAAGGAAGGTCGTGTGGTGCCCGTGCTCCGGGCCCTCGACCCTTACACACGACCCCCTTTTTGTCATATACGAGAAAGTTGTACAAGGGGGTTCATGAACATTTGGTGCTCATATAATCCGCAATTCATTGACATGACAGTAGTAATGTGATAATAGTTTATGCTTGTAAGGGAATTTGAAATAATTCCTCTACCGAGTGCCAAGTACTGCTGTGGTAACCGTTAGAGTTGATGCCCCGTTGTCCCGAGCGCTATTATATCCCCTGTCCGAGGCGGGCGAGCAGGGCGGGCCAGGTACTGCGGTCACCCCCACGATGGGGGGAAACAGCAATGTAAAAACCCGAGGGGGAGGACTCGGCGAGTAACTGTCCCACCCCTCCCGCGGCTGAAGAATGCGCTTCAGCCTGTAGTTTTAGTGGATTGTCCTACTGAATCCATTGCCATACAACAGGCATGCGCTGAAGATGATCCCCGCCCTGGTGGGCGACGCTGAGGAAATTAGTGAAGTCGAAAGCAAAGAAAAAAGAAAGCCCAACAAAGCCGGTAAGACACCACTGGCACCAAAGAAGAATTATGTCCGCCTCGCCTTCCCTGAAGGCACAACGAAATCGGAACGACCCTCCGGTCCTTGGGGGTACCCCCCTCGACATTGTGCGAGGAGACACTCTCTCCTTACCGTATGTGTATGTCGCTCGCTCGCAGCAGAAATACATTGACGACCTTATTAAAGGATCAATTGGAGGTTGACCTTCAAACTATGTGATGAACCACAAAAACGGACTGCGGGGAATCCCCCGCAAAACCATGTGACAGAAGTGACGTCACGCCAGCTGGCCAAGGGGACGTAAATGTGCTTGAAATTTTTAAAGGAAATGAAAGCTCTAAAAGGTCAAAACAATAATTTAATTAATTAAATAACGACGCTGAGACAGGAAATGGAAAAAAATAAAAGTGACTGTCATTGTCGTGATACTAGTGTTACCAATAGTGATAAAAGAACGAACGAGGAGAATCGATGTCAGACTGCCAGTGCTGATAACCAGAGTAGGCGTGTCAGCGCTGACAGCAGCCACGAACAAAATCAGGATCCCTGTGACGTCGAGTCCAGTGACGCAAGCAGCCCCTCAGGTGCATCTGACACAAAAACGGAAGGGACTGTGCTGAGAACTGGAACAAAGCTAAGACCAAATGTTTGAAATGGTTAAAAGTAATTTTCAGTCCACGACTACCATCTGTAATGAAATCCATAATCATAAATTCATATGTTTCTTATGTGAATCTATAATCCGTAATATTTGAGGATTTAAAAATT
>NC_051427.1:11830967-11836277 GCF_015228065.2 Penaeus monodon | reverse complement strand
ATATATATATATATATTTTATTTATATTTTTTTATAAAATATATATTATATATATATATATAATATATATATTTTATATTTTATAAAAAATATATTATATAATATATATTTTTTATATAAAATATAATATTAAATAAAATTATATATATATATTTTATTATAAAATATTATATATATATATATATATATATATAAAAAAATTTGTGTGTGTGTGTGTGTGTGTGTGTCTGGGTTTTTGGGGTTATGTGTGTGTGTGTTTTTTCAGTTTTACGTTCGTATACGGGGAAACTACGAACCAAAAATAAGAGCTTCGGGGCTTCTTTAATTAAACACGGGGAAATTATCTTAATAAAGAATCTTTTTAAAAGATCTAATTTTTGAGATAAAATTCGCTCCATTACTTTTTAAGGGAAAATTATTTTGTGTTGTGTTTTGGGTTTTATTCGGCTTTTTGAGAAAAACGGGTTTTTTTTTAAGATTTTTAAAATATGAAATTTAAACAGGTAAATGAATAGATAAATAAAAAAGGATATAAATATATATACATACCCCAAAACACACGCACACCAACACACACACACACACCACACACACACACACCCCACCACACACATGGTGTATATTTTTATATAGGTTATTATATATATAAAAATATATATATATTTTAATATAAATACAAACACCCACACCCACCGCCCACACAAACACCACACACACACACACACCACACACACACACCAACACACATAATTAAATATATATATTATATATATATATAATTATATATATATATATATATATATTATATATAAAAATCATGGTAATTTTGAAAACCACAAGAAATTCGGTTTTTGGTAGAGTCTGGAATAAAAATCTACGCAAATTCAACATTTTACCCAAAACGAGGCGAGAAAAAGGCTGAGCGAAGGCTATGAAAAAGTAAAAAGAAACTTGCGTGAATTTTGTTTTCATTTTGTTCGGGGTTCATTGTTTCAGAAACGGGGAATTCACAGTGAATTAGAAAAAAGACCAGGGAATAGTGAAGTAAGAGGCAAAAAATATTTTAAAAAATTGATGGGAAAAAATAAAAGTAAAAGGAAGGATATTAAGGAAAAGGGTTATTTTCATCCTAGTTTTACGGGGAATTTCTCATAGGGGACCCATGTCTGTACAGCCCTACAAAGGCCCCTTCTTTGCCTTCTCGTCCTATACTCCATCCCTTTTGACAATAACGAAAGACATCCTTCACCCCCCCCCTCCCCATTTCCTTCCCCCCCTATTATTCTCTGTCAGTAACTCCTTTTCACCTTTTTTTCTTATTTTCTTAATCTTCTTTTTTTTTTCTGAGTTTGCCCACCCCCAAACCCCCCTCCCTCTCCCCCCCCACACCCCCTGTCCCGCAACTTTTCCCACAAAAGATACTGAAAAGTTTAAAAAAGTTGTACAAAAAAGATGAATGTGAAAAAAACACCTTTTCAGTTGAGGTGACGCCATAACAACCCCATCTTGAGTGGGTTTTAGCGAATCCCCCCTGTCTGTCTGTTCTTAATTCAGTATTTTAATAATCATTCAAATTAAGGAAGTAAAGGGTGTAGTGAATTTTAATGCCTTCTAAGTCTTCCAAGTTTTATTTGATAAAAAGTCCTTTTATTTCGCTAAACAGACGAAAAAATGACGCAGAGACAAGAACGCAGCGTCATCCCGGGCCAATATCAGGAAAGAATATCTGGAAAACTCACCCAATCACTAAATTCGTCAAGTCTCTGTGTCTTTTAATCACGACACATATTTCTTATTTTTTCATGCTTGGTATAATTAAAACTCGAGATGTTTTTTTTTATTAATTATTGATTTCACCACATATATGATTTATTTTCTTTTTTGGAAAACATTGGTGAATCGGAATAACCCCGAACCCGGGTAAGCTGCCAGTTTTTCCTTTTCTAAGACTGGACGAAGAATATGAGTCACGGGATAAATGAGTTCTCATTAGTATTATTAAAGTTTTTCCCTAGTATACTGTTTTCGATCCCCATGTCCTTGACGCCTTTTTTTCTTATTTTTTAATCATATCTTCTATACAAAAAGTCATATGGCCAAGGATAAGTCCCAATTGTCCCTGAGACTGCATAAAAACGATCACTAAAAAAGTCTGGTAGTCGGGAACTTACACTGGGAAAAAAAAAAAAAAGGTACGTAACTGGGGCGGATCGTATCTGTAAAGATCAAAAATTTGTATTATATGTTGTGTGTATGTGTTGGTTGTGTGTGGTTGGTTGGGTGTGTGCGTGTGTTTTGGTGTGTGTGTGTGTGAGTGTGTGTGAGATAGACAATATTATATATAATATTATATTATATATATTATTATATTTTAATGTATATATTTAAATATAATTATATATATTTTAATATATGTATATATATGATATGTACAGATAGATATGATTTGATGAAAAATAGAGGAAAAGGTATAAGTATATATGTTACATTTAATATATTATATATATATATATAATATATTTTATATATAAAATTTGGTAGATAGATAAATAAATAGATATATGTATAAAATAGGTAAATATACATATATATATTTATATATTTAAAAATAAATGAAATTATAAAAATATATGTATTAAATATTATATATATATTAAAATATATATATATATATATGTATGTATGTATAATATATATGATAATGTAAATATATTTTATATATTTATATATATAATTTTTAAAATATATATATATATACATGTTTATTTTATAAACACAACACCACCCACACACCATATATGTTAGGTATATATATTATATATATATATTATATATAATAAATACTATATATAATTATATTATATATATATAAAATTTATAATATATTTACTTTGTGGGGACATCATCAATTCACTCTTGATCCCTTTATTTTCCCTCCGAAAATTTGCCCTTTGAAGTCTTCAAAGAGTCCAAAACTTATGGAACCTTTTGACCCGGGGTACCTTTTCAGTTAAAACTGATTCTTTTATGTTTTTAGTTATAGCAGGGCCTTTTTTGGGGAAAGATATAGCCTGAGTGTGTATGGGGTTTTTGGGGTTTTGTGTGTGTGGGGTGTGTGTGTGTGTGTGTGTGTGTGTGTTGTGTTGTGTGCGTGTGTGTGTGTAGAGTTTTGTACAATGTATTTTTGACCCATAAAGTGACATAGAAACGCACACACGCCGCACACCATATCATATACATACCACACATAACACATATTTATATAAAATATATATAAATATAATTTTATATTAATTATATATATATATACAATATTATTACACAACACATATATATGTATAATGTATAATTTCATAATATATATATATAATTAACACACACACACAAACACACAAAAACACAAAAAAACACACCACCAACACAAACATACACACCACACACAAAAATAAACACACACACACACACACACAACACACACACACACACACACACACACACACATATAATATAATATAATTTTAATAATATATATATATTACAAATATATATAAAATAAAATATTATTTTTATAATATATACATACATATATAATATATTAATATATATATAAAATTAATATATATATTTATATATATACAATTTTATATATATATATATTATATATAAAATATATTTATATATATTATAATATATATATAAATTATATATAAACACACCACACGCGCGTTTCTTTGTCCCGTACTTTTGATAAGACCATATTATCTTTATATTTAAAGGCAACTCAACAAAGAGTTCACATTTCTTTTTTATTGTTATGTAAAATATGTTTAGATTTTAAAAGCTGCTGCAAACTTTTCTTTGCGCCAAAAAACAGATAACCCTTTTTGCAAAAGACGGAAAAAAAAACACGGGGTGATGCACCGTTTCCCATTTGCTCGAAAAAGAGATTGTTTTTTTTTGAAATTTATGGAGATAAAACATATTGTTATTATTTATGGGAGCTGTGCAGATGGAAAAATTCTAATTTCAAAGAGTGCGTTGTGTGGGTGGGGGTTTTAAAATAATTTAATATTAAAATTTTTAAAAAATTAATAAAAAAAAAAAAATATTATTTTTATGGGTAATATGTATATATGTAACTTATAAATATATATAATTTATTATATAATATAAAAACAATATTTTATATATATATATATAATATAACAACACACCACACATACAAAACAAAAAAACAAACACACCATATAAAAGTATGTGGGTGTGTGGTACATATAATATTATATATATATATATAATATATATAAAATATATATATATATATAAATTTATATGTGGGTATTAAAATAAATATTATTACTACATATATATTATTAAAATATATTATATATAATTTATAATATATTATATATTTATAATTATATAATATATATTTAAAAATTTATATTTATTAATATAATATATTATTATAATATATATGTTCATACAAAACCCCTAATATATAAATATTGTGAAGACAACAAACCACACAGCACAACCCCAAAAACCCCACCTTTATTATTATAAATATATATAAATATATATTATATATTATATATATTTTATTATGTGTGGTGGTGTGTGTGTGTGGGTTTTTTTGTGTGTGTGTTGTGGTGGGTGTGCATAATATAAATTAAAATTTATATATATATATTATATATTTAAAAATATATATATAATTTTATATATATGTATATATGTGAAAATATATTTAAAATATATTATTATAATATATGTAATATATAATATGTATATGTATGATATATAGTTTTCAGGGAAATGTGAAACTAGGGGTTACCTAAAAACCCAATAACAGGGATTTTTTGTTATCCTTGCCATTTTTAGAGATTTTCCACTTATTTAGAATTTATTTACAGAAACCCTGATGTATGTTAATCTTAATTTAATATTTCCCTATCCCTCTGTCACTTACTGTCTGCCCCACCATCATTACTATCTATCTATCATCTATCTATCTATTAGTATAATAATATTATATATTATATAATATAAAATAATATATATTAATATATTATATATATTTAAAGTATATATATATAATATATATTAAAATACATACAATATATAAAATTTTTATATATATATATATATATATTATATTTATATATATATATATATTATATAATATATATATAGGGGAAAGGAAAGAGGCATTGCCACATGAAAAAAATATCATTATTGAGCTTTCCCGAGCATTTTTCTGTTAACTCTTGAGCCAAATTCATTTTCAAAAAGCTATTTTTCTTTGGG
>NC_051427.1:11806793-11809293 GCF_015228065.2 Penaeus monodon | reverse complement strand
TTCTTTTGATTTCCGTTTTGATCTTATGCTACAGAGAAGTAAGTCTAGGTATTTTTACTAAAAACCAACTGAAAGGAATTCATGTAAAGCATAACCTGTTTTTGGGTATATTTCGTTTAGTAATATAGTACTTATTTATATATATTTTTAAATTTTAAATTTTAATTCTTTGTATGAGGATTCTAGTGTGATTCTAGGACTTTTTTTGGGCTTATTTATGAGTGTAACGTTTGTTAACAAGGAAGCACCGGTACGCAAAAATTAACGAGGAATACGATAGTGTGAAAGGGATTTTAACGTAAATATTCATGAAAGTAAAAAGGAGAGAAAATTTTGAGAAATGAGGAGACATTAAACTTACTCAAAGAAAAATTTATTTTCCCTAACGTCTCTTAAAACTCTTCCTTTCTGTTGGCAGAGATCATCATTGCAAAGTATCTGACGCACGCTCTCATCTCCACAAACATGTTGTTTTGAAAATACGGTGCAAGCCTTGTATATTAGAAAATACAGTGAGATAACAGAGCAAAGGAAGACGTGTAAAACTTTTCTTTTACGTTAAGTTCATGCAAAAAAAGAAAAAAAAAAGAAAGAAAAAAAAAATTTCGCTTAAACCGTTCATGAGGGTTGGTAACAGAATCACAGCAAACTGTCTCTTTACTACAAAACGACAATCAGGCTTCTATTATGCGTATGGGTTTCTTTTTGCATAAGTGCATCTTATGAAACACTTGCAGACCTCTTTAGCCCGAGGACAGTAGTTTCAAGTCCAGAGGCAAAAGGGAGTGAAAATGTTCATTAACAAGGGGTTATTTACAATGAATGAGAATAGTATTGAGGAGTTACCTCTAGATATTTTATAAAATTTTTACAGGTAAACTTTTGAAAACAAAGCTAAATCGCTGTGCATTTTGTTGTACTGTTATACCTGTTCAACATTATTTTGTTTCTATGTTGGGAAAAAGTGCGACAGTTTGATATGAATACCTAGCAAACGCGTTCTTTTTATTTGTACATTTTCATTTTCAGATTTTTATCTCATTTCTTTTCAAAACACATATTCCGGACATAAAGACATGGCATAGAAGCTTTACCTTTGCAATTAGGCGATTTATGCCATTAGGTTGTATTGTGATTTTACATTGCGATTTTCAAAGACTAACCGAGGCAATGCTGCAGAAACAGAATGCAAGGTTTAAAGCAAGAGTCAAAAGTTTTTCTTAACGGCTAAATCGTTAATGGGTCGATCCTGGGGGGCGTTAATGGTTTGATTAATGTGAGGCGTAGGGGGTAATAAATTCTATGTGTGTGAAGGGGGAGGGGGTGAGGGGGTAAATAAGTGTTAATAGTTATAAAATTCGATTTCGTTAAGGAATCTTTCATGAAGCACAAAGGGGGTTGCTAAAGTACATAAGACACCTTCTGTTCCTTTAAAGGTGTCAGTTATTGATAGGAAAAAAGAAAAATCTTATCTGAATTTCCCGTTTTTTAAAATTGCAATTTTTTTTCTTAAAAAATTCACTGTCATTGTTTTTTTTGTTATTATTATTTTTATTATTATTATTATTATTTTTTTACTATTTTTTTTATTATTTTATTATTTCATTTTATTTATTTTTTTATTATCTTAACAAATTTTTATCATTTATCTTATCAATCTTTTTTATTACACTTTTATTATTAGTAGTTATTTATTATTGTTTTATTTTTCTTTTATAAATAAAAAGTCTTTCCCTGTTGAGAAATGGAAAAAAAACCCCCAAAACAAAAAATAGATTTTTGAAAAGGGAAAATACGTTTTGAAATCCCCCTGGATTCCCCCCTTAGACTAAAGGGGGGAGAGGAGGGGGATAAAAAGGAGAGAGGAACCGGGGAACCCGGGGGGGTGAGGGCGAGGGAAGGGTTTATCAGGTCGGGGATCGGCGACTATGCGCCGGGGCCGGCTACGGGAGAAGGCGGGGGATTGTGAAACAAGGGACTATCACAGGTGAAAAACCGCTTTCAAGTTGAAAATTTGGGAGCAGCTTTATAGGGGCGATTCCCCATTGCGGATGGGGTCCGGAAGGGAAAAACAAAACCGCCCGTGCCCTCCACTGATTCATGTCCCCTGTGGCAAAAGAGGGGGTTTTGGTTTTGTCCCCCTATACGGTACTTTGTTTAGACAGCGCTTGGTAAAGGACTGCGCCTGTTTCGCCAAAAATACTGCTTGCCAGGGGGCACGGAACCATAGTTGCCCCCTTCGAGGGAGAAGGGGGCGGGGGGACCCAAAATTGGGGGATGGAATCCGGGGATTTTGAAAAGTAGCCATTCCCTTTTAAATTTTAAAAAAAACTATTTAAATTTTATCATTATGATTTTTATCATTGATATCATTATTCAAATACTATTATTTTATATTTTTTATTTTTTTTATTTTGTTTTTATTTTTATATTATTCATATTTTATTTTATTGTTTAATACATTTTTATTAAAAATTTTCATTATCTTACTTTTTTTTTT
>NC_051427.1:11792089-11806693 GCF_015228065.2 Penaeus monodon | reverse complement strand
TTATATTATTATTATTATTATTATTATTATTATTATTTATATTATTATTTCATTATATAATTATATATTATAATAATTATTATCTCATTATTATATTATTATTATCCTCATCATCATCAATATAATCATTAATATGATCATTGTTATCATTATATATTGTCATTATTATTGTTATAATTATTATTATCATTATTATTATTATTATTATTATTATTGTTATTATTATTATTATTATTATTATTATTATTCGATAATAATGGTAATGATATCAATGATAATAATAATAATAATAATAATAATAATAATAATAATAATGATAATAATAATAACAATTATTATAGTTATTATTATTATCATTATTGTTGTTGCTGCTGTTACTGTTATTATTATTTTTTTTTATTATCATTATTATTATTATTATTATTATTATTGTTATTATTATTATTATTATTATTATTATTATTATTATTATTATTATTATTATTATTATCATTTTATTATTATTACTATTATCATTATCACTATTATTAGTACTATCATTATTAATTATTATTATTATTATCACTTGTATTATAAATATTATTATTATTAACATTATCATTGTTATCCTCATAATCATCATTATTATTATTATTACCTTCATCAGGATTATCATCAACATCACTATTGTTATCATTATTATTGTTTTCAGATTTCTTATTTTCACTAATATCATTACGATTTCGTTGCAGTATATGTGGCTGTTAAACTGAAAACGTTTTCTTGTGTAATTCTATTTTGCGCTGTAGACGTATTAAGTACATTTTGGATTACTCAAATGTGAAAACATACATCACATATTTTGTTAAATGACAAACATGCTATTGAAAATGGAATGCAATAACCATTTCTTGCGTTTGCATTTTCTCTGCAATAAATTCATTTTGAAACAATAAGCCAATGAATCTAAAAGAAAAAAAAAGAGAAAAATATGTGATAAATGATTATTTTTGACGAAAATGATTGTTTGTTTGAGATATGTTTTTTTTTTTTCTAGAATTTGTTTGAAATGTTTACCTAAAAGAGTATAAATCTACACGAGTGAAATATGTCATTAACATTACTGTGCTAAGTACCGTTCGGTGGTACCTATATTTCATTTTAATTTCGCTTTTATGATGTTACAGATTAAAGGCGAAAATATGGATGTTAACAGAGTAGCTCTGCGTAGTTGCCAGATATTACTAATTTTAACTGTTGCCATTCAGTTGTCATACGAAATTCTACATATCCGTAACACTAGACTAAGGGTTCACGTGTATATCTGAGTTTACATAGCGAGACAAACTGAACCGTATCCATTGCGACAATTGTAGAAAAGGCATGAATGAGGATGGTTATCTTCACAATATAAGAGATATACGTTACCGTTTCGATTATAGCTTCGTCAGATATGCATGTATTTCTGACGAAGATATAACGAAACCGGTCAGATACATCTACTGCACTGTGTATTTCTGTCAAAGATTTATTCGAACCCAGTCAAATACATCTCATGCTCTGTGTATTTCTGACAACGATATCATCGAAGCCGGCCAGATACATCTCTTGTATTGTGAAGATAATCGTTCTTATTCATAGTTTTTCTACATGGCGAGACAACTTGAACATGAGCCAGTTATTATAAATTCTAGTATTCACACAGTACACGAATACTGTCACTTTTAATTGCAATTTCTGTCCAAGCCTATCTTTTAAATCTTCTTGCATTTTGTTGAGTATTCATGCGTTTTGTTGCATCATTTACGCTTTTTACGATTAGAATCGTTGCAGGTTTTCTGTAGAATTGTTGCATTTGCCTGATTACGCTTTGATATTCTTGTCTTGTGTTTTATATTTCATTTTTCATTTCTATTTTATCACTCCTCGATATAGTTCCGTGTTTGTCATATATAGAATTCGTACCCATGGTCTTTGTTGTTATTGTATTAATAAAGGAAAGTATGCATCGCACACACAAACAGACACACACACACACACACACACACACACACACACACACACACACACACACACACACACACACAAATATATATATATATATAAATATATATATATATTAAATATAAATATATATATATATATATCTATATATATATGCATATATATATATATATATATATATATATATATATATATATATATATATATATATATATATATATATATATATATATAATTGCACACACACACAAACACACATACGCACGTGTCGGTGTGTGTGTGTGTGTATGCGTGTGTGTGCTGTGTATTCATTCATGCATATAAGGTCCTTAGTAAGCTTTGGAGTGAAATAAAATATATCAAAATAAAGAGCGTCATTCTTAAAAACCAAATCAGGCACATTCGTTTCCACAAAGACACGCACACGCCCTACCCTGCCCCCGTGACGGCCAGCTTCCGGTGACCTCATCAAGAAGGACGCGAGGAAAATATATAAGGTCAATGAACTTACTCGGCAGTTCTCGTTGTCGGCTGATACACAGGTGCCAGACACGACGAACAGAGAGATACAAAGAAGGGACAGGGAGACATTGTTAGTTACAGACACAGACTTTCTCTCTCTCTGTCTGTCTGTCTGTCTCTCTGTCTCTCCCTCTTTCTGTCATAAATATAAGGTGAATAAAATGATAATAATAATAATCCAAATGCATGAGGATGATATTTTTAAAAAATCAGCTAAGTACATCATGCACACGAGCGTTTTCCTAAGTATGTTGAAATGACAAATAATAATAAAAACACAAGGAAAGGGATTAATGAAAGCACACTTCTTCAGACCTAAATATAAATGTCTATTAGTAAATTATCACCTAAATAAAAAAATATAGAGATGTAGCAACATTAAAAGTATCTCTCGTAGACAATACAGAACGGGATTCTAGAAAAGAAAAAACGTGTTAATGATATCACAAAACAGTATATCTAAATACGTTTCATTCTCAAAGACCCACCGGTATTGCGTAATCCGAACAGAGATACAACGTGAAAACAATAATATATCTTATATAATATTTCCTCCTTATCTAAACTTCCTCAACATAGCAAAACCTCTTGTCAATGAGCTTTAGTTGGATGCGAAATATCTTATTTGTATGTGATAAAAGTTTCAAGTGAAGGTGATAGGTTTATGTATATTGTCTTTGTAGGATCTATAAAAAGAATACCTGAAGATTTCCTTTTACATATTGTGGAAGGAAGAGGGATTGTGAATATTTATCTTTTATTTATTTATTTTTTTTGGGGGGTGGGGGATAGGAGGTGGGTTGTTTAAAAAGTAAGAAAGTAAATATTCTGTTGATATAGATTTTTATAGGTTTTGGAGACATAGGTTTTTATTTCGGGAAGGAGGGAGGGATAAGCAAATAAGAAAATATTTATTCATTTATTCACTATATACATATTTTCTCTGGGAGGGAATGTAAGCATATATTTCTCAATCGATTCACTATATATTTTTTACTTGTATGTATGTCGCTATGAGAAAGAGACGCAAAGAAAATACATGAGCGTGGGTGTAAGTCCTTTTTATAGAATAACTGAGAACGAGAGAAAGAAATGAATAGAGAAGAGAATTCAGAAATATGAAAGATGAAGGAAACGAGAGAGACATATTTTATGAGACATTGGTAAATCAATTTTATCTAAATTTCAGAAACTCTGTAATGATCTCTCTTTTTCTCTCCATCCTCTTTTTTCTCTCTTCTTCCCTCCCCCCCCCCCCCCCCCCCTCTTCTAATTTCTTCTTCTCTCCTCTTTCTCTCTCTCTCTTTTCTCTCTCTCTCTTTCCCCTTTTCTCTTCTCTCTCTCTCTCTGCTATCTGTTGTTGGTCTCTCTCTCTCTCTCTCTCTCTCTCTTTTTCTATCATCTACTGTCTATCTATTTTCATCTTCTTATCTCTATTCTTCCTTTTTCCTATCAAAATATTTTTCTTTTCCTCGTAATAATCAAGACATTGCAAAAAACCAAAAAATGAAGAAAAAACGCCTTATTAAAAGCCCTTTCCCATCACGCAAAACATACAATTATTTCGTTTTTTCAAAATTTACCAGCCCAACATTGCTTATTCTGTGTAAAAGTGAGCTTCACAACATAACTCTAAAAAAAAAATTTGCAAAGTATGGTTTTTCTAACATTACGAAAGGGACATAGGAATAAAAATTTGTAAAAAGAAAAATAGAAATAGAAATCGTAAAAAAGCAAAATAGAAATCGTACCAAAAAAGAAATCAAAATTTATACCAAAAAATAAAAAGGAAAACAACAAATTACATAATAAAATTTTTAATTCGAATCCCACTGAATCTCCCCAAGTTACAATAATTGTTTTTCTTTGCAGTAATGTTTCAAGGCAAAGGCCTGGCTAAATTCAACCTTGCAAGAATTAATTAACGTGAGTCGGGCTGGCTCGACAGCGCTTTCTGAAGAGGGTTTAAAATTTTAGGTCATGTTTTGATTTTATCTCTTTTTTCGTCAGAAAACACCCACACCCACAATTATATGATGTATGTATATATATATATAAAATATATATATATATATATATATATAATATAATATTATTTTATATATAAAATTTAAATTTTATATATATATTTTAAAATATATATAATATATATAATATATATATAAAGATAGATAGATAGTAGTAGATAGATAGATATACGTGGGTGTGTGTGTGGTGTGTAAGAGCCCGAATAGACCCTCAAAAAATTTGGGAGTGGCGACCTTAGGGGGGTTAAGGTGGACCAAGAGACGGAGTACGGCTGGCCGAGGGCGGGGGGGTTTCCCTTTGGGTCCCGGGAAGTCTGCCTGTCATCTCCATAGTGGTTTTAAAAAATGGGGACAGGTCACGGCTAAATATGACAATCATTGTTTATGGAAGGTAGTGTTTAAAAATTGCATGCCTTTGGAAGGGTATGAAAACCAAAAATTTGGAATGTCCCGTGTGGCAACAAAAGGAAAAAAAAACCCCGGAAAGCAATGGGACATATTTAGGGTGGTGGGGGGGGAAAATAGGGTGTGAAAAAAATAAGATTTTACAAGCATGGAAATTAAAACAGATAAGTAGGATAAATTGCAACATATTTTAGTAACATCAAATTTAAAGCTGGGTTACACCCACACACACCACACCACACACACACACACAACAAATATATATAATATATATTATTATATATATATATATATATATATATTATATATTTAAAATTATATATATATTATATATATATATTAAAATAAAATTAAATTTTTATAATATTATATTAAAATAATATATATATAAATATATTATAATATATTATAAAATTTTTATAAAAATATAATAATATATATAATATATATAATATTATTTATATATAATATATTATGGGGTGGGGTTGTGTGTGTGGTGTGTGTGGTGTGTGGTAACCCAGCTTTTAAAAGTGATGTTACTGAAATATGTATGCCAATATTATCCTACTATCGGTTGTTATATTCCACATGGACTTGTATAATCTGCTGTATGTCAAGGACTATATTCCCCACACACATCCCCATATAAGTATGTCCATTGCTTTACCTGTTTATTCGTCTCTTGTTGCAACACTGGGACATTCCAATTTTGGGTTGTTATACCCTTCCAAAAGAGCTATGCAATGTTGCAACCTACCGTCCATCAACAATGATTGTAATATGTTAGCACGTGACCGTGCCATCTTTAGACCCACTATAGGGAGAAGCAGGCCAGACTTCCTGCGGGGAGCCAAGGAGCACACCCGCTCCTCGGCGCAAGCCTACTCCGTCATCTGGTCGTCTACCTACACCCCTAAGGTCGCCACCTACCATACTCTTGTAGTGGCTCATCAGTTCTGGCTCTTACACACACACACACCACACACAACACGTATAATCTATCTATCAATCGATCATCGATCTATCTAGATATATTAATATATATATAGATAAGAGAAATATATATATATATATATATATATACAATATTATATATCTTATATATATATATATATTATATATATATATATGCTAAATATATTATATATAATACATACATGCCATATAATTGTGGGTGTGGGTGTATGTATCTGACAGAAAAAAAGAGGATAGATACACACATGACGCTAAAAATATTAATCACCTCTCAGAATGCGACAGTCGAGCACAGACTGACGTCATCGTTAATAATTCATGCAAGGTTGAAATGAGAACACGAGGACCCTTTGCCTGATACAGTTAATGCAACGAAAGCAATATTGCTGTAACTTGGAGAGATTGTCAGTGGCACGTCGACCGTTTAAATATTCATTATTAATTTGTGTTTTCCATTTCGATTTGTTGGTATAATTTCGATGTCTATGTTGGTTACGATTTCTATTTGCTTTTGGTACGATTCTATTTCTATTATTCTTTTTACAATTCTTTCCTATGTCGTTTTCGTAATGTTTAGAAAACAACATACGTATTGCAAATGTTTCTTTGTAGAGTTAATGTGTGAAAGTCACTTGTAACACGAGAAATAAGCAATGTTGGTCTGGTAAAAACATTTTTTAGTGATAGAAACGAAAATAATTGTATGTTATTGCAGTGATGGAAGGTCTTTTTAATAAAGGCTGTTTTTTTCTTCATTTGGATTTTTTTAGTGCAAAAGTGTCTTGATTATTACGAGGAGAAAGAAAGATAGTGATATAGATAGAGAGAGAGATAGAGATAGGATTAGAATAGATAGATAGGAATAGACAGATAGAAGCTAGAAAGATAGATGAGAGAAGAGGAGAGAGATAGAGAGACAGACCAGACAGATAGGACAGAGGAGAGATGAGAGAGGAGAGGAAGAGAGAGAGAGAGAGAGAGGAGAGAGACGGAGAGAGAGAGAGAGAAGAGAGAGAGAGAGAGGGAGAGAAAAGTAGGGAGAGAGAGGAGAGGAAAAAAAAGAGAGACGAAGAAGAGAGACGAGGGGAGATGAGAGAGAGAGATGGAGAGAAAACGAGAGATCATTACAGAGTTTCTGGCAATGTAGATAACAAAATTGATACCAATGTCTCATAAAATAGTCCTATCGTTTCCTCATCTTTCATTATTTCTGAATTCTCTTCTCTAACATTCTTATCTCGTTCTCAGGTATTCTTAAAAGGACTTACACCCACCGACTATGTATTTTCTTGCGTCTCTTTCTCATAGCGAACAGAACTACAAGTAAAAAAATATATAGGAATCGATTGAGAAATATATGTAAATTTCCCTCCCAGAGAAAATATGTATATAGTGAATAAAATGAATAAATATTCTTAATTGCTATCCCTCCCTCCTTCCCGAAATAAAAACCTATGTCTCCAAAACTATAAAAATCTATATCAACAGAATATTTACTTTCTTACTTTTTAACAACCCAACTCCTATCCCCCACCCCCAAAAAAAAATAAATTAAATAAAAAAAATATTCACAATCCCGTCTTCCTTCCACAATATGTAAAGGAAATCTTCAGGTATTTCTTTTTATAGGATCCTCAAAAGACAATGTCATAAACCCTAATCACCTTCAACTTGAAACTTTTATCACATACAAATAAGATATTTCGCATCCAACTAAAGCTCATGACAAGAGGTTTTGCTTATGTTGAGGAAGTTAGATAAGGAGGAAAGACTGTTATATAAGTGATATTTATGTTTTACGTTGTATCTCTTTCGGATTACGCAATACGGTGGGTCCTTGAGAAGTGGAAACGATTAGATATACCGTTTTGTGATATCATTAACCGTTTTTTTTTTTCTAGAATCCGTTCTGTATTGTCTACGAGAGGATACTTTTAATGTTGCTACACTCTATATTTTTTTATTTAGGTGATAAATTTACTAATAGACATTTATGTTTAGGTCTGAAGAATGTGGCTTTCATAATCCCTCCTTGTGTTTTGTATTATTAGTCATTTCAACATACTTAGGAAAACGTCGTGGCATGATGTGTACTTAGCTGATTTTTTAAAAATATCATCCCATGCATTTGGATTATTATATTATCATTATATTCACCTTATATTTATGAACAGAAAAGAGGCGCAGAGACAGAGAGACAGACAGACAGACAGAGAGAGAGAAAGTCTGTGTCTGTACCGTAAACAATAATGTCTCCCTGTCCCTTCTTTGTATTCTCTCTGTTCGTCGTGTCTGGCACCTGTGTAGCAGCCGACAACGGAACTGCCGAGTAAGTTCATTGACCTTATATATTTTCCTCGCGCCTTCTTGATGAGGACCGGAAGCTGGCCGCACGGGGGCAGGGATAGGGCGTCTGTGCGTGTCTTTGTGGAAACGAATGTGCCTGATTGGTTTTTAAGAAAGAATACGCTCTTTATTTGATATATTTTAGTCACTCCAAAGCTTACTAAGGACCTGATATGCCATGAATGAATACACAGACACACACGCATACACACACACACACACCGACAGTGCGTAGTGCGTGTTTGTGTGTGGTGCAATTATATATATATATATATATATATATATATATATTATTATATATATCTATATTACCATATATATATATATATATATATATATATAATATATTATGTAATATATATAATAATTTCATATATAATCTATAATATAGATATATATATATATATATATATAAATATATATAATATATATGTGTGTTGTTGTGTGTGTGTGTTCGTGTGTGTGTGGGTGTGTGGTGTGTGTGGTGTGTGTGTGTGTGTCGTTTGTGTGTGCGATGAATACCTTTCATTATTAATACAATAAACAACAAGGACCATGGGTACGGAATCTAAATATGACAAACACGGAACTAACGAGGAGTGATAAAATAGAAATGAAAAATGAAATATAAAACAAAAGACAAGACTATCAAAGCGTAATCAGGCCAAATTGGCAACAATTCGTTTACATGAAAAACCGCAGAGACGGATTCTAATCGTAAAAAGAGTTAATGATGCAAAACAAAACGCATGATACTCAACAAATGCAAGAAGATTTAACGATAGGCTGGACAGAAATTGCAATGAAAAGTGACCAGTATTCGTGTTCTTCGTGAATACTAGAATTTATAATAACTGGCTCCGTTCAAGTTGTTCGCCATGTAGAAAAAACTCTGGAATAAGAACGATTATCTTCACAATACAAGAGATGTATCTGGCCGGCTCGTGATATCGTTGTCAGACAATACACAGAGCCATGAGATGTATTTGACTGGGTTCGAATAATCTTGACAGAGAAATACACAGTGCAGTAGATGTATTAAACCGGTTTCTTATATCTTCGTCAGAAAACATGCATATCTGACGAAGCTATAATCGAAACGGTAAACGTATATCTGATATTGTGAAGATAACAATCCTCATTCATTGGCCTTTTCTACAAATTGTCGCAATGGATCGGTTCAGTTTGTCTCGCTATGTAAACTCAGATATACACGTGAACCCTTAGTCTAGTGTTTAGTGTTTACGGATATTAGAATTCGTTTTATGACAACTGAAGGGCAACAGTTTAACATTAGTAATATCTGTTGCAACTACGCCAGAGAGCTACCTGTTAACATCCATATTTGCGCCTTTAATCTGTAACATCTAAAGCGAAATTAAATGAAATATAGGGACCACCGAAACGGTACGTAGCACAGTTTAATGTTAATGACATATTTCACTCGTGTAGATTTATACTCTTTAGTAAACATTTCAAACAAATTCTAGAAAAAAAAAACAAACATAATCTCAAACAAACAAGCATTTTCGTCAAAAATATTTTCAAAAAAATTTATTCACATATTTTTCTCTTTGTTTTTCTTTTAGATTCATTGGCTTAGTTTCAAACTATTTATGCAGCAGAAAATGCAAACGCAAGAAATGGTTATTTTTGCATTCCATTTTCAATAGGCATTGGTGTCATTTAACAAAAATAGTGATGTATGTTTCACATTTGAGTAATCCAAAATGTACCTAATCGTCTACACGCAAAATAGAATACCACAAGAAAACGTTTTCAGTTTAACAGCCAAACATATACTGCAACGAAAAGTCGTAATGATAATTAGTGAAAATAAGAAATCTAAACCATAATATATGATAAAAGAGTGATGTTGATGATAATCCTGATGAAGGTAATCATAATTAATAATGATGATATGAGGATACATGATAATGTTAATAATACTAAGATTTATAATACAAGGTGATGGGGGCGATAATAATAAAATAATAATAATAATGATAGTACTAATAATAGTGATAATGTAATAGTAATAATGAATAAAATGATAATGAATATGATAGTAAATGATGCTTATGATAATGATAATAATACCCAATATGGATAAAAATAACATAATAGTAGTAGTAATAATAAAATATAATAATGATAGAATAAGAAGAATAATGAATAAGAATAATAATAATAAGAAGAATAATAATAAGAACAAAAAAAAATAAGAAGAAATAAGAATGATAATAAAAAAAAAATAATAAAACAGTAACAGCAACAGGCTAGAGCAACAACAATAATGATAAATAACTAATAAAACTCTAATAATTGTTATATTATTATCATTATATTATTAGTTAGTAGGTAGTATTATGATTATTACTAATTAGCATTGATATCAGTACATTATTATCGAAAATAAGAAAATAATAATAATATAATAATATAATAATAATAATAACAATAATAATGACAATATATAATGATAACAATGATCATATTAATGATTATATTGATGATGATGAGGATAATAATGATAATAATATTTATAATAATAAACAATAATAATAACAATTACTAATAACAATAATCATAATAATAATAATAATAAAAACAATAATAGTAACAATAATAATTAATTAATTGATAATGATTAAAGAATAAGGATACTACTACTATTACTACTACTACTAATAGTGATAATTAATAATGATAATGATCTAGATAACGAAATAATGATAATAATAGTATAATCATAATAATAATTTAATAATAATAATAATAATAATTAATAATAATAATAATAATAATAATAATAATAATAATAACAATAATGATAATAACATAAAATAATAATGATACAAAATAATAACCAATAATAATAATAATAGAAGCCGAAAAGGGGGGAAAAAAATATAAAAAAGGGAAAAGGGAAAGAGAGAGGGAGGAAAGAAAACAAGAATTTTTGTTGTTTTACAGGGGGAAAGTTTTTAGGAGAAGGGAAGTTTATTTCAATTTTTTTTAAATTTTACCTATCGTTGAATGAAAAAACCCCAAGAGGTTTTTTTTTAAGAAAATGGTGAAAGTTTTTTAAAGAAAAATCCCGGGGGTTTTTGGGAAAGGGTTGAAAAAAAAAAGTAGGTAGAGGAGAAGGGGGAATAAAGGGTTTTTTTTCTTTTTGGAAAGTGAAGGGAAATTTTGGGGGGAAAAAGAAAGATAGGAAGAGAAGGGGGAAGAATGAGATAAAAGGTAGAAGATAGAGAAGAAGAAGAAAGAAGAGAGAGAGAGAGAAAGAGAAGGAAGAAAAAAGAAAGAGGAGAGAAGAGGAGAAAAAAGAGAAAAGGAGAGAGAAGAAGGGAGAAAAAGAGAAAAGAGAGAGAGAGAGAAGAGAGGGAAAATTTTAAAAAGGAGAGAGGAGAGGAGAGAGAGAGGAGAGAGAGAGAGAGAGAGAGATGGAGGAAAAAGAGAGTTTACAGAGCTGAAATTTTTAGAAAAAAATTGATTTACCAATGTCTCATAAAATTGTTCTCTCTTTTTCCTTCACTTTCTTTTTCTGAATTCTCTTCTCTTTCATTTTTTTCTTCGTTCTCAGTTTTCTATAAAAAGGACTTACCCCACGCTCAGTATTTTCTTTGCGTTCTTTTCATAGCAAACTACATACAAGTAAAAAAAAATATATAGTGAATCGTTTTGAGAAAATATGCTTACATTCCCTCCCAAGAAAAATATGATATAGGAAAAAGAATAAATATTTTCTTATTTGCTTATCCCTCCCTCCTTCCCGAAATAAAAAACCTATGCCCCCAAAAAAACCAAAAAAAAAATCTATATAAAACAGAATTTTTTCTTTTTTATTTTTTTAAAAACCACCTCCATCCCCCACCCCCCAAAAAAAAAAAATAAATAAAAAAAATAAATATTCAAAATCCCTTTTCTTCCCAATATGAAAAGGAAATCTTCAGGATTTTTTTTATAGATCCTACAAAGACAATATACAAAAAACCCTATCACCTTCACTTGAAACTTTTTCACTACAAAAAAAGATTTTTCGCATCCAACAAAGCCATTGACAAGATTTTTTGCTATTTGAGGAAATTTTAGTAAGGAAAGGGGAAAATATTATTAAGATATATTTTTGTTTTCACTTTTTTTTTCCCTTTGGGGATACGCAATCCCGGTGGGTCTTTTTTGAGATGAAAGTATTTAGATATACTTTTTGATATATTAACACGTTTTTCTTTTAGAACCCCTTTCTGTTTTTGTCTACGAGAGATCCTTTTTAATGGGGGCCACATCTCTATTTTTTTTTTTATTTGGGGTGAAATTTACTAATAAAATTTTAATTTAGGTTGAAGAAGTGTGCTTTCATTAACCCTTTTTCCCTTTGGTTTTTATTTTTATTTTATTTTTCAACTACTTAGGAAAGCTCGGGGCATGATGTATTTTTGTTTTTTTAAAAAAATCATCCTCATGCTTTTGGTTTATTTTATTATCTTTTTATTCCCCTTATATTTATGACAGAAAGAGGGAGAGACAGAGAGCAACAGACCAGACAGAAAAGGAGAGAAAGTCTGTGTCTGTAACTAAAAATGTCCCCCTGCCCCTTCTTTGTATCTCTCTGTTCTCGTGTCTGGACTGTGTATCACCCGACAACGAGAATGCCGATAATTCTTTTGACCTTATATATTTTCTCGCGTCCTTTTTGATGAGGTCCCCGGGGAAGCTGGCCGACGGGGGCGGGGGAGGGCTGGGTGTCTTTTTGGGAAAAGAAATGTGCCTGATTTTGGTTTTTTTAAAAAATGACGCTCCTTTATTTTGATATATTTTTTTTTCACTCCAAAGTTTTCTAAGGCCCTTAAGCATGAATGAATACACAGCACACACAAAACATAACCACACACACACCACACGGCGTATGGTGTTTGTGTGTGTGTGCAATTTTTATATATTTATATATATATATATAATTTTATATATATTAAAAATTAATATATAGATATATATAATTTGCATATAAAATTAATATATATATATATATATATATATATATATATATTATATAATATATATATATATATTAAAATTTTTTGGTGTGTGTGTTGTGTGTTTTTGGTGTGTGTGTTGTGGGGGTGTGGTGTGTTTTGTGTGTGTGGGGGGTGTCTGGGTTTTTGTGTGCGATGATCTTTCCTTTTTAATACAATAACAACAAAACCATGGGTACGAATTTTAATATGAAAACACGGAAATATACGAGGAGTGAAAAAAATAGAAATGAAAAAGAAAAATAAACACAAGCAAGAATATCAAAGGTAACAGGCAAAGCAACAATTTAAGAAAACCGCAAGATTTTAATCGTAAAAAGCGTAAAGATTTCAACAAAACGCATGAATACTCAACAAAATGCCCAAAAATTTAAAAGATAGGCTTGGACAGAAATTGCAAATTTTTAAAATGACAGTATTTGTACTGTGTGAATACTAGAATTTTTAAAACGGCTCATGTTTAAGTTGTCTCGCCATGTAAAAAAACTATAATAAGAACGTTACTTCACAATAAAAGATGTATCTGGCCGGCTTCGAATTTTTCGTTGTCGAAAATACACAGAGATGAGAAAGTATTTGACTGGGTTTGAATAAATCTTTGACAAAAAAACAAGTGCAGTAGATGTATCTGACCGGGTTTTGTTTTTATCTTCGTCAAAAACATGCTATCGACGAAGTATAATCGAACGGTAACATATCTTTATATTGTGAAATAAAACCTCCCCATTCAGCCTTTTCACAATGTCGCAATGGATACGGTTTTAGTTTTTCTCGCTAAAGTAAAAATCGTATACCGTGAACCCTTTTTCTAGGTTACGGGAAGTGAATTTTGTTAGACAACTAATGGCAACTTAAAATTAGTAAATCTGGCAACTAGCAAGCTACTCTGTTTAAAATCCTATTTTTCGCCTTTTTCTGTAACATATAAAAAAACGAAATTAAAATGAAAAAGGTACCACCCGAAACGGTACTTAGCACAGATGTTAATGACATATTTCACTCGTGTAGATTTATACTCTTTTTGGTAAACATTTAAACAAATTCTAGAAAAAAAAAAAAAAACTATCTCAAACAAAAAATCATTTTCGTCAAAAATAATCATTTATCAAATTTTTTCTCTTTTTTTTTTCTTTTAACATTTGGTTATTGTTTCAAAATGAATTTATTGCAAGAAAAAAGCAAAAGCAGAAAAGGTTATTGCATTCCATTTTCAAAGTGTTTGTCATTTAACAAAAATGTGATGATGTTTTCACATTTGATAATCCAAAAGTACTTTAAAACTCTAACGCAAAATAGAATTACACAAG
>NC_051427.1:11749589-11754589 GCF_015228065.2 Penaeus monodon | reverse complement strand
TTTTTTTCGTAAATGTAGTAATGCAGTAAATACAGAGTGACCACACGTGCGTGAGTAGGTAAATGTGTTAAACAAGAAATGAAGATCTTCACAAAGCACGCACATTTGCATGAATATTCTCATTAGAGCGAAATGATGTGACAAGGACAGTGAAACGGATAGTTTACATACACGTTATTTATACATTTACTTACACGCATACATATACATACGCACATACACATCTCAAAAGAAACACAAACTCTCTCACACACACACACACATGCACACACACACATACACACACACACACACACACACACACACACACACACACACATACACACACATACATACACACACACATATATAAACACATCCACATTCACGGTATCAAAGCCACGTATTATTAATAACAATTATCAATATTTCTACCTTAAAATAAAAGAACAAAAAGAAATAAAATCGTACAGCCTAATACTATACATGTTGCAACAGAAATATCATCAACATTCATAGCAAGTTGCAGGCTTTAAGTGTTGCGTTATACATTCTTGAGAGAAATTTTCCCCTCAGAATTTTTCATCTCTCCATTTTCCTTTTCTTCGTTTTCGTTTTCATTTTTTTCTTCTTTTTTTTGAAGGACTCAACTTTCACCAAGCGGTTCTTGCAGATGTGTCACAATAGCTTAGAAAAATTCCTGTTGCAAAGCCCTTGGAATTCTCAATGCGGTGTTCGCCTTATGATATAAATTCAGTGTTGGTACTGTTCCTGCTTACAAATGGTGTTAATGATAAAATTAGTTAATGATAATGATAAATTATAGGATTGATGTTGATATTGATGATGATGATGATGATGGAATGATGACAATAATTATGATATTTATGATAATGATGATAATATTGACAATATTGACAGAATGACAGTCATGATGATAATGATGATATTACCATTAATAATATTTACAATAATAACAATGAGAGTAACAACAATAGTAACAATAACAGTGATTATGATCACGATCATAATAGTGGTAATAATAACAATAATAATAACAATAAAGATAACAGTAATAATAATAAGAATTCAATTATAATGATCATATAATAACAACAATAATGATTATTATGGTATATCGATACTGATAATGATAGTAGTAATAATGATAATAGTAATAATTATAACAATAATAGTAATAATGATAATAATGATGACAATGATATTATTAATAATAATGATAAAAATAATGATGATAAATATGATTCTAATAAGGATTATAATACTAATGATATACTATAATGCTATTATCATTGTTATTATTTATAATAATAATAATAATAATAATAATAATAATAATAATAATAATAATAATAATTATTATTATTATTATTATTATTAGTAGTAGTAGTAGTAGTATTACTATTATCATTGTTGTTATCGTTATTATTATTACTGTTATTATTGTAAATAATAATACTAACAGTGATAAAAATAAGGAAGGATAATAATAAGATAATGATAATTATAATAATGAAGCTTATGATGATGATAATGATAATAATAATAGTAATAGTAATAATAATATTAATGATAATAATAATAACAACAATATGATGATAATAATGATAATAATCATGGTAATATTTATCATTACTTTTTTTTTTATTATTATCATTGTTTTCATGATAGTTGTATATTATTATTATTATTATCATTATTATTATTATTATTATTATTATTATCTTTTCTTTAGATCTGCAAATTAAACACACCGGGTCACTACCAGCGACCTAGAGTGATTGAAGTTTGAGGCAAATGGAACACTAACAGAAATATGCTCACAAATTCTTCAGCAGGCTCCTTGATGTGTGTGTGTGTGTGTGTGATTGTGTGTGTGTGCGCGTGTGCATGTGTGTGCTGTGAGTATGTGTTCTTATCTCTCTATTCGTGTGTACCTTTGATCATGTGTGCGTGTGCATGTGTGTGCTGTGAGTATGTGTACCTTTGAATAAGTGATCATTCACAAATTCGTGCTTATGATATATGGCGCAATATTGCATATACCTACACTTGACCTATCACATAATCATATTCACACACATTTATCACACAAAGAGAAACGCTAAAATAATCACACATATACATACAGAAGTAGCGATAGGGAGGGAGACAGAGAATGGAGCCATTGACAGGCAGGAATACTTACTCCCAACACAATATAACGTAGGCAGGTTCCTTAAGAGAATATTCACGTACACTTACGTATCGATCGCTGCGTAATCAATATCAACAAAGAATTTAAGCGAATTGTTCTCAAGCTGTACGGAATGATCGATTTATTCACACCCACATCCACACACACACATATAAACATACACACACACATAAACACACACACACACACACACACACACACACACACACAAGCAAAAATATATATATATATATACATATATATATATATATATATATATAATTATATGTGTGTGTATGTATAAATATACGTATATATATATAAACATACATATAAATATGCCTATATATATATATATATTAAAGAGAAGAGAGATAGTAGATGTGATAGATAAATATATAAGATGATAGATAATAGATGATAGATAATAGATAGATAGAGTAGGTATATTAGAAGAAGATAATATATGAAATATAGAATATGATATATATAAGATTGAAGATATGTAGGACGATAGCATAGAGATAGAGTAGGTATATTAGAAGGAGAATATGAAAAGAAAGATAAAAGAGAAGAGAGGATGGGAGAAGAGAGATAGATAGAAGAAAGATAGAGATAGATAGATAGAGAGAGAGAGAGAGATAGTGAGAAAGAGAGGGGGGAGAGAGAGAGAGAGAAGAGAAGAAAAGAGAGAGAGAGAGAGAGAGAGAGAGGGGGAGAAAGAGAGAGAGAGAAGAGAAAATAAGTAAAAAAAAGAGAATGAGAGAGAGAAGAAGAAGAAGAAGAAGAAGAAGAAGGTGAAGAAGAGAGAGAGAGAGAGAGAGAGAGAGAGAGAGAGAGAGAGAGGAGAGAGAGATAGGAAGAGAGAGAGAGAGAGAGAGAGAGAGAGAGAGAGAGAGAGGGGAGAGAGAGAGAGAGAATAAGGTTGAATAATGAAATAAAAAAAATTTTTAATACGGTACATACTTATTCCAGATTTAGTGAAAATCTTCCTCTACCTAATCTGATTAAATCAAACAAATCTAAGCCATATTAATATTATTATTAGGCTACACAGAAATTACCTCCCCGAGTACAAATGACATCGAGATTGAAAACAGTTCTACTCATATACAAGCCTTAGAGTTCTTGTCTTGCTATTACAATCTCTTCCTATTAATTTAGGATCTAAATCTGTTTACAAAAATAGCCCCAGTTTATGCCGCGTATACTTTCACCCTCCCTCTCCCCTTCTCCCCACCCCCACCTCCCCTCAGCAACTCCACCTTCCCCTTTTCCTTCCCCTCAGAAACGGAGAGGGACGACCAAATTCACTTTGCGCGAGTCGAGTGAGTGCCAGGGCTTCAGTTATCCCCCAGACGCCAGAGGGTGAGCACGTGCGGGTCTCGTCCTGGCTATGCGCGTTTTCTCTCCCGTCGCCGCGGTGTCCGGAAGAGAGAAAAACCATTCGAAATCTGTTTTTGATTTTTTTTTTTCGGTTTTGACTTTCTTTTTTCATTTTTTTTTCTTTTAATGCGCTTAGTATGAGGTGGGTTGATACGTACGTGTGGAGAAAGGAATTTTGAAAAGATAGAGCGTATTTTTTTTATAAGGGAAAAGACTGTGCTTATATTCTCAGTGTAGCAATGTCTTTGGACTAATTCTTCAAGATTATTTGGTACCTGAAAACTGACCCGGAAATTACACCTCTGAAGAAAAGAAGAGCGGAATAATTACAGTATATAATTATAGATAATTTCCAAAGTGACGAAAGACAAACATTTTCTGGCACTAAACGCTTCACAATTACGGATATTTTCCAAAGTGACGAAATACTGACATTTTAAAGCTTCCGAAACGTAGAAAAAATAAAACGAAAATGGCTTTATTATACAACTAACGAACCCGTGAGTTGAATACATTTGCATAATCAAAGAGGTCTTTAAAATACATAAGAAGTCTCCCCTGTATATGAGACCCAAGTTACCATACGTAAGCACAGTAACACCTATGGTATTTCTTAGTAGAATACGTTTTCATTATTATTCGTAGTATAATTTTAGCAAAAGTGTTTTGAACGAACTGATATATATATATATATATATATATATATATATATATATATATATATATTAGTATTATATATATATATATATAATATATATATATATATATATATATATATATATATTTTTTATTATATATTTTTTTTTTTTTTTTTTTTTTTTTTTTTTTTTTTTACTATAATCTGTTTTCTTACATGAATGTATATCCATTCACACAAATACATACGTGTACATCATTTCATATGCCATACAACATTGTGTGTGTGTTGTGCATGCAAACAGATCAATACATACATAATACACAAATATATTGATTTGTGTGTGTTTTACATAAATAACATACACTACAACATATACAACATACACACTATCACACACACCACACACACACACACACACACACACACATTTGTGTGTGTGTATGTGTGTGCATCTGTGTTTGCATGCATACATACATGCATACATATACATACATACATACATACATACATACATACATACATACATACATACATACATACATACATACATACATACATACATACATATGTATGTTTGTATGGAGAGGATTAATGTATACAGATATAAGAGAGAAATAAATGTATTTGAAATATATATATATATATATATATATATATATATATATATATATATATATATATATATATATAAAGAAAAAAAAATATAATAGAATATAGAGAGAGAGAGAGAGAGAGAGAGAGAGAGAGAGAGAGAGAGGAAGGAATAGAACAATCACAAACAACCAAACCAGCAGTCAG
>NC_051427.1:11729589-11739589 GCF_015228065.2 Penaeus monodon | reverse complement strand
TTCTCTCTCTCTCTTCCCTCCCTCTCTTCTCTGCTTCTCTCTTTTCATTTTCCCCACTCCCACTTCTTCCCTTCTTCTGCTTTTCTGTAATCCCCTCTTTTTTCTCTCTTTCTTATTCTCACCCCTCATCCCTCTCTCTCTCTCTTTCGCTCTTTCCCTTGCTTCTCTGGCATTCTTTCTCTTTCTCTCCCCCACTTCTCTACGTCTCCCTCTCTCCCTGCTTCTCTACAACCCCACTTTTTCCCTCAATTTCTCCCCCCCCCACCGTTTTTTTTTTTACCCACCCCCATCTATTTCCCTCTCCCTTTTTTCCTTGTCATTCCTCTACTCTATCTTTTCTCCTTCTTTCCCATCCCCCTCTCTCCCCTTCACCCTCATCCCCACCCTCTCTCTCTCTTTCTCCCCTCCCACCCCCTCTCTCTTTTTCTCCCCACCCACCCCTTCCTCACTCAACACGAGAAAAAGAAAGAAAGAAAGAAAAAAACAAAACAAATAAAAACATAATAAAAAAACAAGAAAAAAACAAGAAAAAAAAAAAAAGAAACCGGTTACATATTTCTCTCCTTTTACATTGCTTTACTGCAGGTGCTCTTGACGTTTCCATCCCTGTAAATCAAGGGAAAAAAAACATAACTTCATTGGACATAGAATGAAGAATGTGTTATTACTGTTTTGTGAAATTGGATTCTGCCTTCAAGAGAGGCAGTGGAGGGGGGGGGGGGGAGAATGAAAAATTGCAAGGAAGATCGTAATTTTTAAAGAATTATAAACATGGTTTATTTTTGCTGTGTTGGTGTTAAGTGCATAATGAGAGAGGTTATTGGTCTAATTAGCATACAGTTTTGCCCAATTGGTGAGGATCTTAAAAATCGTATATATTTCTGATAAGAAGGAGATATTACTGATATAATTAGTTAATCATGGCTTTAGCAATACTATACATATGTTTGTTATAGTAAATGTTTAAGTAACGATGATATATAAATAATAATATAAAATACGTGTGTTATGCGCAAGTATATACCTATACTTGTATTTATAAATGTGTATCTACAAACATATACACACAATATGCAATAAATGCAAATATTCACCCGAGAACATTTTGTCATATCTTCCTCTCCCGTTCCTTAACAGTCAGCAAAACTAACAAAACGAAATCTTTTCATTATCTTTTCTATCACCGTCAAATCCCACTTTTCCTTCCTTCGTCTTCCTTTTAAAAAATAATCATTTTTTCTCTTTCTTTTTTTCTCCTTTTTTCTTTTTTATCTCTTTTCTCTCTTTCTTATTAAAATCTTTATGCATTCTCTTTTTCTTCTATTTTTCGACAGCTGAAGAGACGAGGTTTGAGTCACAACAAAGGCTCTATGAAGTCTCTCGCAACGGAAACCTCTCGGAAAATTTCCCAAGGGGGAATCCCCACGTTAACCCCCTTCGCAGATGTCAAGACTTCAGACCTATTGTTTACCTAGCATTTTGTTCTACGCTTTTTTTTTTTTTTTTTTTTTTTTTGAGGCGAGACTTTTTTGTGGCAGTGAGGGAGTTGGTGACGTTCTGCAGGAGAAAAAGTGGTTAGGAGACAAGGAGATAGATCGGTTGGTAGGATGGAAAGAGAGAGAGAGACGAATATTGAGACGAAGAGAGAGAGGGAGAAAGAGGAGAGAGAGGGAGAAGGAGAGGGAGAAGGAGAGGGAGAAGGAGAGGGAGAAGGAGAGGGAGAGGGAAAGGGAGAGGGAGAGAGAGAGAGAGAGAGAGAGAGAGAGAAGAGAGAGGAGAGAGAGAGAGGGGAGAGAAAAGAGAGAGAGAGAGAGAGAGAGAGAGAGAGAAGAGAGAGGGAGAGAGAGAGAGAGAGAGAGAGGAGAAGAGAGGAGAGAGGAGAAGAGAGAGAAGAGTAAAGAAGAAAGAGGAGAGGAGGAGAGAGAGGAAGAGAGAGAGAGAGAGAGAAGAAGAGAGAGACGAGAAGAGAGAGAGAGAGGAGAAGGAGAGAGAGAGAGAGAGAGAGAGACACAAACAGACTGACAGACAGAGAGTCAGACAGATAGACAGAGAGTGAGACAGACAGACAGAGAGTGAGACAGACAGACAGAGAGTGAGACAGACAGACAGAGAGTCAGACACAGACACAAACAGACTGACAGACAGAGACAGAATGAGAGAGAGAAAAAATATGTATATAGCAAATAGGGTAAGGAGAGAGGGGGAAGAAGAAAGAAGAGACAAGTGAGCTTGAGGGAGACAACTATCTTTAAAGAGGATCTGTCTTAAGCATATCATATTCAGAAAAAAGTGTACATATATTACCCCTCTGATTAGCATGAATAATGTACACGCCTTTTGGTAAGATTTCATAATTCAGTGTTCAGTATTATATATATTCATCTTGGCTTTCCGACAACACACACGCGCGCGCGCGCGCGCACACACACACACACACACACACACACACACACACACACACACACACACACACACACACACACACACACACACACACACACACACACACACACACACACACACACACACACACACACACACACACACACACACACACACACACACACAACACAAACAAACACACAAACACACATATACCCACACAAACACATACAAAAGAACACAGACACACTTAAACAAACGAGCGTTTTGATAGAAAAAGGGCTGTGTTAAAAAAATAAATAGACAGAAAGAGAGGAGAAAGATGGATAGCAAAAGGATGATGGAGGGGGGGGGGGGGTTAAGGCCCGGTTCAGACGCATCGATTTTTCGGTGTTCTGGACGGCACGGCGTCGTGACGTCCACGGCGAAAAACCGTTACGTTTGAAATGGGTCGAGCAGAGATACGACTTCGTATGACTGCAGAATATATATAATTAAATTCTCGTGCGCGCGTGTGTGTGTGTGTGTGTGTGTGTGTGTGTGTGTGTGGTGTGTGTGTGTGTGTGTGTGTGTGTGTGTGTGTGTGTGTGTGTGTGTGTGTGTGTGTGTGTGTGTGTGTGTGTGTGTGTGTGTGTGTGTGTGGATGGGTGTTTGGGTGTTTGGTGGGTGTGAGCGTGAGTGCATAGACACAAAGCCTTACAAATGTAAGTCAGTTTTATCTCGCAGACTGATTGAGAATTATGTCCGTATGTACAAAAATACCATTGCATTGTTTCTAACGAAATCACTTCCTTTCCAGGTTCTATTGAAAATCTAAATAAAATGAGAATCAAAATGGAAAACTGTTGAAAAGATTAAACAAAAACAAACATGTATTGTAACTCCATAGACTATCAGTAAGCAAATACAATAGACTATAAACACTGTGTTTACCGAGGAGGACTTGAACAGGAGACATAACAAAAGTGTAAAGTGAACAAAACATTTGTTCCTGTGAAAAACATTGGTGTAAAGAATTGATTCTCTGGTTCACTGGTATTGCGTGGCACTTTTGATATGGTCGCTTAACGATTCTATAAAGAGTGCATAATGAACCCTTTTTATCAACCTAATTAAGAACAACCTAGAAAACAATAACAACAGAGAGATAGATGAATAAATAGAAAAGATACTCTTCAATTATCTTCGAGTGAAATGAATCGCGCTTCGACACTCATTACAGTGAGGCTTCGAATACAAAAAAACTCGAACCGGTTTTGACTTTTTTTTTTCTTTCCTTTTCTTTTTTTTTTTTTTTATAACACGCGAGAGTGCTCGAGGTATCGAGAGCTGACTTTTGTTGTTGTTTTCGACGACCCTCAACACGTTATGGACATGTTAGCGAAGCCTTCATTCCTCATTCTGTTGACGTTGTACGGTAAGTCTTCTTTTGGTAATGATGTTGATGTTAGATAACTATTTGTCATTACAGATGATGTTGTTATCATTTCTATATTATTATCGTGGTTATTTTTATTTTTTTTTTTATTATTATTATTATTATTATTATTATTATTATTATTATTTTATTTTTTGTTTGCTGTTGTTTTGTTGTTGTTGTTATTATTATTATTATTATTATTATTATTATTATTATTATTATTATTATTATTATTATTATCATTATTATTATTATTGTATTATTTTTATTAATATTTTTATTTGTATTACTATTATTGTTATTATTATCATTATTATTATTATTATTATTATTATTATTATTATTATTATTATTATTATTATTATCATTACTATTATTATTGTTAATATTATTATTATTTATGTGTGTGTGTATCTATATATATTTATATATATAGATATATATATTCTTCTTCTTTTAACGGTAGGTTCATGTCTGAGCCGCCGTGGTCACAGCATGATACTTAATTGTTGTTTTCATGTTGTGATGCTCTTGGAGTGAGTACGTGGAAGGGTCCCCAGTTCCTTTCCACGGAGAGTGCCGGTGTTACCTTTTTAGGTAATAATCTTCTATTATCCGGGCTTGGGACCAGCACTGACTTGGGCTGGCTTGGCCACCCAGTGGCTAGGTAGCAATCGAGGTGAAGTTCCTTCCCAAGGGAACACGCGCCGGGCCCGTGATTCGAACCCTCGAACTCAGATTGCCGTCGTGACAGTGTTGAGTTCGACGCTCTAACTATTCGGCCACCGCGGCCTTGACGATCATGGGCTTCCATGATTTTCTTAGCAATTTAGAGCGGTGGTTTGCCATTGCCTTCCGCCCGGTGTTTTTTTTTTTTTTTTTTTTTTTTTTTTTTTTTACATATATATATATATATATATATATATATATATATATATATTTATTTATTTATATAAATATAAATATATATATATATATATATATATATTTATATGCATATGTATATATATATATACTTATATACATATACATCCTATCTCTCCTCTCTAAGATAAGATCATAATGAGGTTTGACTCAAAGGGACTTCAAATCTGACGTGAGAGTGAGGGGAGAGGGGGGAGGGGGGAGGAGGGAGGAGGAGGAGGAGGAGGGAAGGAAGGATAGAGAGGGAAGAAGAAAGTGGGGGAGGGGAGAGGAAAGGGGAAAGGGTAGGAGAAGGGACAAGGGGGAATAAAGGGGAGAAGAGAGGATTAGGGAATGCAAAG
Organism: Penaeus monodon; assembly: GCF_015228065.2. Classification (NCBI taxonomy): domain Eukaryota; kingdom Metazoa; phylum Arthropoda; class Malacostraca; order Decapoda; family Penaeidae; genus Penaeus; species Penaeus monodon. The sequence goes on along the minus strand of NC_051427.1, from coordinate 11,734,522 downwards.
GAGAGGGGAAGGAGGGGTCTGGAAAAGGGGTAAGGGTGAGAGAAGAGGGGAGAGGGGAATGTTGAGAGGTTTAGGATATGAAGCGAGGTGGAGGAAAGTAAAAGGGGAGAGGAGGCCAGAGGGGGAAAAAGAAAGAACAGACAGACAGACAGACAGATAGATAGACAGACAGACAGACAGACAGAAAGATAGACAGAAAGATGAGAGAAGGAGAGAGAGAAGGAGAGAGAGAGAGAGAGAGAGAGAGAGAGAGAGAACCCTAGTGGGAGGAATAAAGAGAATAAGAACGAAAGAAAAAAAAGAAAAAAAAAGAAAAAAAAAAGCAGAAAAGGAGAGGAAAAAAAAGAGAGGGGGAAGAAACAGAGTACCAAAGAGAGAGCTGGAGAGAAGTTCGACGAAATACCCCCCTCCCCTCCTTCCTCCCACCCGGCTGATTCCCACTTTGAAGGCAAGACAATTAGGCAACGGAAGAGGTCGAGGGGACAGAGCACAGGCAGAGAAGAGGGTTGGGGGGGGGATGGGGGGCGCAGGGAAGGTGGGGGGGCTGGGGGGGGGAGAACGGACGTCGCGGCAGCACTTAGCAATATATTGCAATTCTCAGAAAGACGTCCAAGCACTCATTCTGGCAGACGCACACTCAAGTAAAAAACACAGATACACAGATTCTGCTACAAATGCATTCATACCAATATATACATTCAAACACACACACACACACACGCACACACACATACACACACACATACACACACACACACACTCACACACACACACACACACACACACACACACACACACACACACATATATATATATATATAGATAGATAGATAGATAGATAGATATAGATAGATAGATATATAGATAGATAGATAGATAGATAGATAGATATAGGTGTAAATGCGCATATACATGCACACACACACATATATATGTGTGTGTATGAATATGTGAATACTTCCCTTAAATTTGATATCCAAAAGTCCGTAAAATATATAGAGCAGGATAAAGATCCGATCCATCAGTTTTAAAACGAACAACTGATTCCAGTATGTAAATGTAAATATGACAAAGTGCTCAATCTGCCCGTGTTAGGTCGACCTGTTAAAAGCCATGGACCAGATAGGAAGTTTACACGCCGAGTGATTTACTTTCATTTATTTTTACTTTTATCATCAGTGTTTGACATTTTAGATCATTAGTTCTGTTTTTTTGGAAATTATTTCTCTCAGATCGTTTTTCTTTATCGTTTAAGCTCCATTTTCTTTATGAAAGGGGAATGATCATCGGGCTGATCAGCCGTGGCATTCCAATATTTCGGACGTTGTCAGGAGCCATAATATAAGCAAAGGAAAGACCCCCAGGTTTTTTTCTTTACTCGCAGTTCCATATAGCTAGTAATGTTATCTCTGCCGTTTGTTCCGTTTGACTAAACTTTGGCCAGACATATTCTGCAACTGCCGTGAACTACCAGTTACACTGATAAACGCTTTCTGCAGAACCCATTGCCCTGCTGCCAGCAGGTTCACCGTATCCCTGGTACGGGTAGCACATGGAGACTATCCTTGAACCCCAGGGTCAGTTTATGTTACAATTATATTATATATATATATATATATATATATATATATTATATATATATAATATATATATAAATATATATAATAAGTATATTATATATATATATATATATATATATATATATATATATATATATATATATATATATATACATATATATATATATATATATATATATATATATATATATATATATATCTTTAGTCTTTTTATTGTGATATTCAGATCTTTTCATTTATTGTACAGTTATTGTTATTACTTTTATCATTGTTTTATTATTTATAATATTATTATTGTTATTGCTGTTGATAATATTATTCCTATCACAGTTAATAATAATAATAATAATAATAATAATAATAATAATAATAATAATAATATTATTATTATTATTAAATTTTTATTATCCTTATTATTATTATTTATTATTATTATTATTTATTATTATATATTATTATTATTATTTATTATTATTATTATTATTATTATTTTATTATTATTATCATTATCATCGTTCATTATTATTATTATCATTATTATTATTATTATTATTATTATCATCATTATTATTATTATTATATTATTGTATCAATTATCATATTACATTATTATCATCTTGATTATCATCATATATCATTATTATATCATTATGCAATTATCATACATTATTTCACTTTATCATTAACATAAGAAAAAAAAGCTTAACAATTAACCAATACGAACTAACACATATTACTACAAACACACATATTAAATACTATCACACACACACACATACATACACACATACACATACACACATACACACACACACAAACACACACCCACACCCACACTAGCACACACACACACACACAAGCACACACACTAGCACATACACACACACACAACACACACACACACATACACACACACACACACACACACACACACACACACACACACAACACACATACAAACATACACACACACACAAACACACACATACACACACACACACACACACACACACACACACAATAAGCTGGTGAAGGTAGGAAATGAAGCCAGGCGATGTAATAGTATTAAGGTCATTGGATCACATTGACGAGGAAGGTGTGTCAATATACTGTACATGTGTACAGTATATTGACATATAGACAGATGGTGAGGGAGAGGGAGAGGGAGAGGGAGAGGGAGAGGGAGAGGGAGAGGGAGAGGGAGAGGGAAAGGGAAAGGGAAAGGGAAAGGGAGAGGGAGAGGGAGAGGAGAGGGAGAGGGAGAGGGAGAGGGAGAGAGGAGAGGGAGAGGGAGAGAGGAGAGGGAGAGAGAGAGAGAGACAGACAGTCAGACAGACAAACAGAGACAAAGACAAATACAGACAGAAATAGAAAACGAACCAGCGATAAAGATAAAGAAAACGAGCACACCAGAAACGAGAGAGAAAAAGGAAAAAAATGAAAACGGGCATGCGTGATCACAGACTAAAAAAAAAAAAAATAAAAATCCTAAGAAACAGGCACGGACGCACACAAGCGAGAGACAAGCAGGCAGAAACGCACGGGGGACAATCTCAAGAAGAAGTGAGGAAATTCTCAAAGCAAACACTCCCCAGACGATCCACTAAGACGACGAGTTTGAGCACTAGATCTGCAATCAACGCAAAACGGGTTAGGTGATTCGGTCCGTCGGAAATATTCCCATTTTCTGTATTCCGAAGCGAAATATCGTGTGTGCTACTGCGTATTAATCGTGAGTTTGGCATTTCGGAAAACCTTATAGCATATTTGATTTTTTGTCTTTATTCACTATCATATATTTTTTTTATTTAAGTATTGATCTTGTATTTATTTTTTGTCTTCTTCCTCTTCCCCTCTCTGGTCTCCTCTCCCCTCTTTTTTTCTGGTCCCCCCTCCCTTTCCCCTCCTCCTCCCCTTCATCATTTTCCCTCCCCTTCCTTTTCATGTCATTTCTCCTCTCATTTCTCCCTCCTTCTTCCCTTCCCTTTTTCCTCCTATTCCCCCTTCCCCTCTCTCCTCTTATTTTCTTCTGTCGTTTTCCCCTCCTTTCTTCCCCATTCCCTTCCTTATCTCCTTCCATTTTCTTTCCATTTTCCTCTCTCCCTAACTCCCCTCCATCCCCCTCTTCCCCTCCGTCCCGTCTCCCTCCTCCAGCTTCCTTCATATCCTCAACTTTCTCCCCTCTTCTCTCACTTTTTCCCCTCTCCCTTACCCTCTTTCCCTCTTTCGCATTCCCCACTCCTCTCTTCTCCCCATTATTCCCCCTTGTCCCTTCTTTCACACTATCTCTTCTCCTCTCCCTCCCCCACACCTTTCTTGTCCCTTCTCTCTCCTTCCCCTCATTCTCCTCTCCCCTCTCTCTTTTCTTCCCCCCCCCTCTCTCTCTCTCTCTCTCTCTCTCTCTCTCTCTCCTCTTCCCTCCTCCTCTCTCCTACCCTCTCCCTTCCTCCTTTCCTCCTCTTTTCCCTTCCCCTCTCCTCTGCCCCCCTTTTATTTCCTCCCCCCTCCTCCTTCTCTCCCTACCCTCCTACCCTTCACCCTCCCCCCTCCCCCTCTCTCCCCGCACCCTCTCCCTACCCTCCTACCCTTCACCCTCTCCCCCTCCTCCTCTCTCCCCTCACCCTCTCTCCTCACCCTCTCCCTACCCTCACCCTCTCCCTACCCTCCTACCCCTTCACCCTCTCCCCTCCTCCTCTCTCCCCTCACTCTCACGTCAGATTTGAAGTCCTTCTTGCTAAACCTTCTGAGTCGAACCTCATTATCATCTGATCTCAGAGGGGAGAGACGGGATACCTGTTAAGATGCTGAAGAATAAGATGAATGAGAATGTCGGTCTGTCTTTGAATTCTTTCGTCCCTTTCGTTATTATTGTTACTGTCATAATTAGTGTTGTTGTTGTTGATTTGTTGTTTTGAGTTGTGGTCGTTTATTTGTTTTCGTTACTATTGTTGTTATGATTGTCGTTATTATTTTATTGTCATAATTAGTGTTGTTGTTGTTGATTTGTTTGTTTTTAGTTGTGATTGTGAATTCAATTTCGTTCTTATTATTGTCATGATTGTTATTAACGTTATCACTGCTGTTATCATTATCTTTGTCACTGTTATCATTATTAATATGATTTTTATTGTTCTCATTATTATTATTGTTTTCATTGTTATTGTTATTATTATTAATATTATTACAATTGCTAGTAGTAGTAGGTATTATTATTATTGTTATTATTATTATTATTATTATTATTATTATTATTATCATTACTATTATTATTATCACTATTATCATTATCATCATTGTTATTATCATCATCATCATCATCAACATGATCATCATCATCATCATCATCATCATCA
>NC_051427.1:11662089-11664589 GCF_015228065.2 Penaeus monodon | reverse complement strand
GCATCTTGCGTCTCTTCGTTGTCGACGTCCCTGTTGCACGGAAGACCTCCTCGTCCATGATTTCGTCCGTTGCAAAATCTCACAGGATAAGGTTGCGTGCACAGTGTATCTGTTTACGATCTCAGTCCTCCGAGAAAGGCAAGTCTTCATTCTCTTTGTCATTCCGTTGCCATATACGCCCAGTAACAGCTATCTTTCGGGAAATGTACGTACTCGCTGTCGAGCCAGCCACGCCGACTAACAATGTTACTTTTCAGAGTCTATTCACGCCTGCTGCCAGCCCAGCCACGCCTCACTCACGGCCCGCGGTACAAATTGCCACCCGTCTGACACAAGAGTTGGACGAGGACGTACTTCCCTCAGCAATTCCTGTGCATCTCCTGTGGTTGTTTCAGTTAAGCCTGAGGACGGACTTCCATCACTAATTCCTCGCGCATTCCCCGTGTCTGTTTCAGTTAAGCCTGAGGACGGACATCCCTCAGTAATTTTCTCAAAGCCTGAATACGGATTTCCCTTAGCACTCGCTCGTGTATCCGAGGAGGTGATGCCTCCCCACATTTTATTTATTTATTTAGGACAGTCCTTGAAACCGCATAGTTTTTTGCTTCCCTTCGCGGACTGGGCGGCGCCGGTTAGCGTGCCATCTACCGTTGCCGGGGCATTGATGATTTCAGTTGGAGTTGCTAAGAGGCAAAGGATGGTGAATTTAACTTAGGATGATATACGTCAACGAGACCCCTGTCCGCCTCGAGCGTGCTAGGGGTGTACCTCCCTGCATCTCCCGGCAGCTGAGCTCGACCTTCCCACGCCTACTCGTGCCACCTCTGTTACGCATGCCCTTGGCCCACTGACACCTGCAGCCCCGGTTGTTTTGCATACATTCTCATTTATTTTACCTCCTGTACAGACTGAAGACTGTACTTTTGCATTACTTTATTTTCTGACTTCCCAGAATTACTGCTGAATCCCGAGTATCTTTCAAGAATCTTACGTACTCGCTGTCGAGCCATCCACGCCGGCTAACAGTGTTACCTTCCAGAGTCAATGCATGCCCACTGCCAAGCAAGCCACGCCTCACTCACAGCCTGAGACACTCACCACCGTCTGAGACAGAATTTGATTTTCAAACACACGACACCCTGTATGTAAACACATTACACATACTACAACTGTTTCGACCTACTTTTATCACACATATAATACTATTTACATATCACACATCTTATGCAATGATAGGGAATTCACACGCACCAGGCCTTCTGCCCAGCAAAACTGCAGATGTCACATACGTAGGCTTTCTGACCAAGCGACATCACTCTATTTACCCGTGAGAATCCTCTCTCTTCCATTTCCCAGGACAACACAACCCCTTTACCGACTTCCTCTACCGTCTTATAAAAAAGAGGGTCGCCTGCGAGCTACAGATAGACAGCCTACAGCATCCTTACCAAACAGAATCTCTATCCGTCAGCTGTATCTCTCTCTCATCAATAAACTACCGTGTTACCAGGACGTCTGCTTCTCCACCGCTGCCCAAGATTGCTGTGTCCTTCCAGACTCTACCTCGTCTGCACACTACTGCTCACGGGCATGTGTGTGTGTGTGTGTGTGTGTTTGTCTGTTTGTGTATGTGTGTGTGTGTGTGTGTGTGTGTGTGTGTGTGTGTGTGTGTGTGTGTGTGTGTGTGTGTGCGTGCGTGTGTGTGCGTGTGAATGTTTGTGTGTGTGTGTGTGTCAAGACAATTATTTTTCTCTATGAAATGTAATATGTCCAGTTGCACCGGAAATGTCTTTGTAAATGGCTATGTGATCGATACCTCTAACTGTAATCTTATTATGAAATCTATTATCGAATATAATGAAGTTCAATAGAACAGAATATCATGTACAAAACCGGCAATAATATGTTGCACTGTAAAAACTACATTGATTTACAGAGTAGGGGGCTGTGTTGCCAAATATAATGTAAAATTTGCTTTTCTGTGGCAAATTGCATATTCAGTTCAGATTTCAGATGATTTACCTTGTCATATGATTATAGCACAAGCACGCACGCACACACACACACACACACACACACACACACACACACACACACACACACACACACACACACACACACACAAACAAACAAACACTTGACGTTGACTTCGTTTGCTCTCTTTCCAATCTTTCCATTTCTTTTTCTTTTTCTGGTAATACAGACAAGGATTAATTGCTATTAAGCTTTCGTTCCATAGGGCTATTCAGTCTGGATATTGTGATCTTTGTCTGTCTGTCTCTGTCTATCCATCTATCCATCTCTATCTCTATTTCTTTCTTTGTCTCATTCTTTCTCTCTCTCTCTTTCTATGTATCTATCTGTCTGTCTACCTATCTATCTCATTTAATGAAGAAGAAGAAAAAAAGGAAGGAGATCTATCTGTCTGTCTATCTATCTATCTATCTCATTTAATGAAGAAGAAGAAAAATGAGATGATAAAAGAAAGAGGGGGAAAAAA
>NC_051427.1:11652089-11657089 GCF_015228065.2 Penaeus monodon | reverse complement strand
ACAAAAATAATGATAAATATCATTGTTATTACTATTATTATTATTATTATCATTATTATTATTATTATTATTATTGATATTATTATTATTACTAAATTAGTATTGTTATTGTTATTGTTGTCATAATTATTATTATCATTATTATTATTATCATATTATTATTATTATTACTACTACTACTACTACAATTATTATTATTATTGTTATTATTATTGGTGTTGTTTTGTTGTTGTTATCATTATTATTATCAATGGTATCATCATTTTTGTTATTGTTGTTGTTATCATTTTTGTTGTTATTCATATCATTATTAGCACTAAAATAATTTCTTTTTATTATCAATGTTGGTATTTTATGATTATTGATAGTATGGCTATTATCATTATTATTATTATTATTATTATTATTATTATTATTATTATTTATTAATATTATTATTATTATTATTATCATTATTATCATTGTTATTATCATAATTATTATTACTATAATTATCATGCTTGCCTTATAATGATAATTGCTATCATTATTATCATCAATTATTATTATCATTATTATTATTTTATTGTTATCATTATCATCATTATTATTACTCTTACTATTATTAGTATCATCATTACTATTTTTACTACTATTGATATCATTCACATAATAACATTGATAATAATTATACTAATTATTATGATTAATATCATTATCATCATTGTTATTATTGTTGTTGTTGTTGTTGTTGTTGTAATATTAATAGTTATAGGAACAACAAGAACAACAAAAAGCAACAGCAAGAACAACAACAACGACAACAACAACAATAACAATAATGATTATAATAATAATAATAATAATAATAATAATAATAATAATAATAATAATAATAATAATATATTCTACTATCAAGTGTTACTGTTATTGGAACACTTATTTGGTTTTGAATAAATCATTTCCATAGATGTTGATAAAAAACGCATATTCTAGACACTGTTTATGAAAATTGACGTAAATTTCCATAATGTAACACTATATATAATGTTTTGCATGTCACTGCTGCTTTTTAGAATAGCTATCAATTTGGTTTGTTATTTTTATTCATTTATCATTCAGTTTATACATGTAGTTATTTAGCTATTTATTTACGTCTGTTGTTTCTTTAATTCCTTTCTCATATGACGTCAACTGCATATGCAAGATGTGTCCATTTCATTTCTCGAGACTGAATGTCTATAGGGAAATGCAGACTGTTTCGACTAGACTCTTAATTAGCTTGTATGAAAATGATTTGCTATACATAACTCCCTAATTTATTAGCGAAAGTACTGATGATAATATTTTCCGTAACAAACTATACTTTCCCTTATAAAACACTACATGAAAAGAAAAAAAAATAGATTCAATCATCATCATAAATTCTATTTTAACCAGAATTGGCGACGTAAGTGATCTTTTTCGCAGAAGATGCAAATTTGGCAACTTCTTTATGAGATATCCTGGATTGCAGAAATTGATATGAGACAGCGAGTAGTAAATGAATAATGAAATGACTGGATAGATAAGTAAATACTTAATAAGAAAAACATAAGAATAAAAAGTAAGCATAACATTAGAACAAGCATATTACACTGCAAATCCATATACAAGGCTAGCGGCACTATCGTGTAAAATGAGAAAGAGATAATTATTCTAATAGCGCTCACTTACTTCAGTGTGTTGACATTAACATGCTCTGTTTACTGCTTTCTCCCTGTCTTTGTTAGTTCTTGTTAAGATAATGCTGTGCATTGTTAATCCTCTGCTGTTGCATTCGCTCTAAAGTAATCCAGTGATCAATGCACACGACTGCAATCCGATAATAGTATCGTGGGCTTAATATCCCAGAGTATTAGTCGGCCTGTTGCAAGGCCACTGCAAACGCTGAAATCCGTGGACTATGAGAGAGTTACATTACACCAGGGAAGCTTTGAATTAGTGATTTTTTTAATGGAGAGAAATTGAGTTTCATACTTTTCCCCGCCAATCAGATTAGCATTGTAAAGAATATATTGTCTATGCACTGACAGATCACAAACACGATGATTGCTTTAATAGCACGCACTCTCTGGTATAGCCTATAGAGCGGTACCTTCATTTAAGGGTTTGTATATGGCAGGTGGTGATCGTTACACCCTTGCCACATCGAACGTAGATAGGACTCAAAGTCGTGCAACTCTACTATAACGAAACTCCAATGTATACGTATGATAACATAATCATACACGCAAATACACGTAGCTAAACACATGGACATACATACACAAACACACACACACAAATAGGCACACACACACACACACCCATACGCACGCACACACACAAACGCACAAACACACACACACACACACACACACACACACACACACACACACACACACACACACACACACACACACACACAAACATCCTTCACCCCCCACGCACACACACACACACACATCCTTAACCCCCCCCCCCACACACACACCCACACAAATATATTTTTTCAAAATTATGCTGATGTAACTTTTTAAGACCAAATCGACGACTATTGTTCTCTTGATTGTAAGGACTTCACATGTTTCGTTTCTTTATGATAGATTTTTGCTGTCACTCGCGATGGAGGGAGACGGGGGGGGGGGGGGTGAATAGGATGAAATTGGAAAGACCTTTTCGACATCGAATTTTTTCTTTCTTTCTTTCTTTCTGTTGCAATGTGTCATATTGTTTGATATATATTTTCATCTTGTATTGAAGTGAATGTGACGTATGTATCATTTGCTTATTGTAGTTTGTATCTGTGAATACACACACACACACACACACACACACACACACACACACACACACACACACAGATATATATATATATATATATATATATATATATATATATATATATATATATATATAATATATAAATCAGTGCAAGTGCACACACCAATCGCCGCATGCGAGTGCGTGGGTGCATCCATGCATACACGCATCACATAATTTTAAGTAAATCGAACATAGATGCGATAAAGTTCCTTGGGCAGGTAACTTCACCTCGATTGCCTATTTAGCCATGGGTGGGCAAGGCAGCCCAAGTCAGTGCTGGTCCCAAGCCCGGATGAATAGAGAGAATGATTACCTAAAAGGTAACACCGGCACTCTCCGTGGAAAGGAACTGGGGACCCTACCACGTACTCACTCCAAGAGCATCACAACATGAAAACTACAATTAAGTATCATGCTGTGACCACGGCGGCTCAGACATGAACCTTCCGTTAAAAAAAAAAAAAAAAAAAAAATACAGACGGACAGACAGACAGACAGACAGATAAACAGACAGACAGACAGACAGAGAGAAATAATAAAGAGAGAGAAAAAAATGCAAAAAAAAGAAAAAGAAAAACAGGCGAGAGACAGACAGACACCGGAAAAGAACTCTTAATCACTTCCAGACCAGGAACATCTTCAGCTCCCTTTGGTAAAAATAAAAAAATAAATAAAATAAATATATAGATACAAATAAAATAATAGTGTCGCTGTGTTCCCTTTTTTATCACACTTTCTTCTACGCTCGTCTTTTCACATTATACCTTTCATTCTACCAGTTCTCTGTCAGTCTGTCTGTCTCTCCTTCTCTCTTTTTCTCTCTTTGTATCTATCTCTCTCTCATACTCTCTCTCTCTCTCTCTCTCTCTCTCTCTCTCTCACTCCTCTCTCTCTCTCTCTCTCTCTCTCTCTCTCTCTCTCTCTCTCACACACACACACTCTCACACACTCTCTCTCTCTCTCTCTATATATCTAATTATCTATCTATCTAAAGAATAATAATATTAATAAAAAAATAATTAATAAACAAAAAAAAATGATAACAAAAATATAAATAATCTAAGAATAATATTATTGATAAAAAATACATTAATAAACAAAAAAATGATAATAATAATAATGATAATAATAATAATAATAATAATAATAATAATAATAATAAACCAATGATTATGATAATAATGTTAATACTAGTTAAAATAACAATGTAAATCATGATGATAATAAAAATAATAATGATTATTTTTATAATGATAATAATTACATTGATAACAATATTAGTATTTATAATGATAATATCGATAAAAACACTAATCAATATTATTGTCACTGTCATTTTTATGATCATTATCATTATCATTATCATTATTATTATTATTATCATTATTATTATTATTATTATTATTATTATTATTATTATTATTATTATTATTATTATTATTATTATTATTATTATTATTATTATCATTATACAAAATCAAGAACAAGAATTGTGAAAATAATAATAATAATAATAATAATAATAATAATAATAATAATATTAATAATGATAATAATAATAATAATAATAATAATAATATAATATAAATATTAATAATAATATAATAATAATAATAATAATAATAATAATAATAATAAAATAATATGATAATATAAATAATAATAATAATAATAATAATAAATAAATAGATAATATAATGTAATAAAATATAATAATAAATAATAATAATAATAATAATAATAATAATAATAATAATAATAATAATAATAATAATAATAATATATATAATAATATAATAATAATAATAATAATAATAATTTTATTAATAATAATACATATAATAATAATAATAAATATAATAATAAATATTAATAATAAATAATAATAAATAATAATATATAATAATAATAATAATAATAATAATAATAATAATTAATAATGATAAAAATTATATAATTAATATAATAATAATAATAATAATAATAATAATAATAATAATAAAAATGGAGATACATTACGTAGAACTGTAACCAGACAGTAATGTTTTGTATATATAATACAGAAACTTTCACTCAACTGGAACCTGGAGCAATGAACACGAGGTTTACATTGCAAATATTGAAGGCAAATACTGTCGCTGTTAGGAGTAGGCAGAAAATACTTAAATTATTTT
>NC_051427.1:11634589-11644589 GCF_015228065.2 Penaeus monodon | reverse complement strand
TATCTATAAGTGTTTTTTATAGGAATTAGTGGATTGCTCTTGTATGTGATAGTTTTAATTATAAGTGACTTTTATGAAAACAACTGGCTCACACTTATATCAGTGGTTGTTATATTTATAAGTGGCTCTTATGTGTATGAGTGGATAGAACTTATATAAGTAGCTTTTATATCTATAAGTGGGTTTTATGTGCATGAGTGTTTGGCACTTATTTAAGTAACCTTTATATCTATAAATAAAACTTAAATGATTGGCTTTTATAAGTTTGAGTGATTGACACTCATGCTTGTTATATCTATATGTGGTTTCTATATATATGAGTGGATGACACTTACATAAGTGGCTTTTATGTGTACGAGTGGTTAGCACTTGTATAAGTGGTTATTACATCTAAAAGTGGTTGTTATATCTATACATGGTTAAGTCTATCAGTTGGTTAGCAAGTGTATGAATGGATGTTTATGAGTGGTTGTGTGTATGACTGGATAGTACGGTGTAAGTGGTTGCTTTGTTTATAAGTGGTTAGCACATGGGTAAGCGGTGTCATATACATGAGTGGTTGGTATGTTGGTATACTTTACTGTACTATAATTGGTATTTGTATGAGAGGATATGAGGTATGAGGTAGTCATATATACTAAGAAAAATGTCCCTAAATGAGAAATCACGAAAAAATACATGGCAGAGGATTTCAGCTTATATATATATATATATATATATATATATATATATATATATATATATATATATATATATATATATATATATATATATTATATATATAAGAGAGCGAGAAAGAGAGAGAGAGAAGAGAGAAGAGAGAGAGAGAGAAAGAGAGAAGAGAGAGAGAGAGAGAGAGAGAGCGAGAGAGAGAGAAAGAGAGAGAGAGAGAGAGAGAGAGAGAGAGAGAGAGAGAGAGAGAGAGAGAGAGAGAGAGAGAGAGAGAGAGAGAGAGAGAGACAAAAGGAGAGTGGCTGACACACACACACACCACACACACACACACACACACACACACACACACACACACACACACACACACACACACACACACACACACACACACAGACACACACACACAGAGAGAGAGAGAGAGAGAGAGAGAGAGAGAGAGAGAGAGAGAGAGAAGCAGGGTGGCTGACGGAGAGAGAGAGAGAGAGAGAGAAAGTGGGGAAAGGCAAATAGACAGACAGACACAGACACAAACAGACAGACAGATAAAAAGTAACGTGCATTAAGATCCGACGGCTTCTTGAAGTTAGATATTTTCTGAGAGACCGTAAAATTTATGCCGTCAAGTTTGCCAAGTTTATTCCGACAAGCAGGGAATTTAGTGACGATCTCTCTCGCTTCTGTAGCTGAACGAAAACCGACCAGAGAGACTACGATCATCACCAAAATCTGATCATTGTCAAAATGTCCGGAAAAACTCGTCCACAGATTTAACGAGAATGCACCCGCTCCCTCACCTTCATCCTTCACACTCCAGTTTTAATCCATCAGAAATTGAGTTGATAATAATTATTACATATTACCAATCCCGTCTTTAAAGTGAGCCCCTGTTTCCTCATACCAAACCTCAGGTTTCGATTAAACCGGCGAATTAATATTCACAAAAATCATCACACAACTATCACGTTGGCGGCGTGAATGGTCTGGAGACTTCAAAGCGACACTGAAGAACAATGCAGCTTTAAAGCTTAAAAGCTGGATACGCTCTAGCCTTTGAGTTCGCCACCTTCTGATCCTCAACACAATGGGGGGTGGGGGAGGGATTGCAATCTTTTATCTTCATATTTTTCCCCTTTTTTTGTGTATATAATGTGCGAAAAGAAAAATATTTTTATTGTGAATGTTAATTATACTCGGGGGGGGGGGGGTCTTTTTCATTCCTTATTCAAGCAGATTATCCTTCCTTTCTGTCTTTTAATTATCATTTTTTATTACGAGGGTCGCCTTTGTGGTTCTTTTTCCGTTTCCGTTTTCTTTGGTAATTTGAGTGTTGCGTAATGCATCTTCATTCACGTCTGGTTTGTTATTTTTATTGTTTTGCGTCTTTTACATTATTATTATCATTATTATTATTATTATTATTATTATTATTATTATTATTATTATTATTATTATTATTATTATTATTATTATTATTATCATTGTTATTATTATAGTTATCAATATTATCATCATCAATATTATTATCACTATTATTATTTTCAATACCATTATCAATATCATTATTGTTATTATCATTATCATTCTTATTCTTATTTTTATTCTTATTCTTATTATTTTGCCATTATTATTATTGTTGTTGTTGTTATTATTATTATCATTATTATTATTATTATTATTATTATTATTATTATTATTATTATTATTATTATTATTATTATTGCTGTTTTGTTGCTTTCATTACTATTATTGTCATTATCAATATTATCAACATCATTGTCTTTATTATTACTATCTTTTTATTATCATCATTAAAAATAATATCATTAATGTCATTCCTATTAATAATATTATCATCATCATTACTGTTATTATTAATAATATAACTTCAAATCCTATTATTATTAATATTATATCTTCAAATCTGCTTATTTTTTCTACGATTTCAACTTTTCTTCATATTATTCATATTGTAACTCAAAATCTTAATATTTAGTAAATTATTAATTCAAACCTTGTGTATGATTTCGGTAAAAAAATATAGCCAAAGTAATATCTGTTTCCTTTTTTTTTTCTTTAATGCATTTATGTATTTATCTTTCTCAGGTACCCCTTAAAGATATGAATGAAAACGAGGAAATATCTATTCACTTCAATTCTTAACTTTTCTGTGTCTAGAATTTGTTGATCTCACAATGGTAAATCAAGGAGGTTGTTTCCACTTTGAGGCTTGCACGTGGGGCCAATAAAGAACTAAACTCGATAACAACTGATAACAGGGCACAAAAGTTTCTGTCGCTACGGTACTGTTAAACTGTTTTTCTTTGTATATCTATCTATCTCTCTCTGTCTCTCTCTGTCTCTGTCTCTGTCGCTCTCTCTCTCTCTCTCTCTGTCGCTCTCTCTCTCTCTCTCTCTCTCTCTCTCTTCTCTCTCTTCTCTCTCCTCTCTCTCTCTCCCTCTCTCCTTTTCTCTTTCTTCTTCTCTCTCTCTCTCTCTCTCTCTCTCTCTCTCTCTCTCTCTCTCTCTCTCTCTCTCTTTCTTTCTCTCTCTCTCTCTCTCTCTCTCTCTCTCTCTCTCTCTTTCTCTCTCTCTCTCTCTCTATGAAATATCATGGGCGTCTGTGCCCCCCCCCCCCCTTCAGTAAGAGTTTAAGAATCTAAGATGTTTTCAGAGATCATACTCGATATATCTCTTGTGCAGCTGCAACGCCTGTGTTCTCACTTGCAAGCTACCTAATGTTAAAAATATGATTTCATTCGGATATATTCATTTATTTAACAATTACCTAATGTGATCTAGAACAGGAAAATAGTTCATTTACTTTAACATATTATTTGGATTGTTATAGGTTCTTAAATGGGTAGTAAATGAGTCAGAGAAATTGCATATATTACTTGAAGACATAAATGTGTGTGTGGCACTGTTGTTGCCACCTTCCATTAAATTGACATGGGTGGAGCTAGTTATTGATTTTACTGTTATTGTTGCTGTTAATATTTTCTTTGTCTTATTATTATTGGCGTTGTTGTTATCATAATCGAATTTGTATAGTTATAATTACTATCATTGTATTTGTTGTTATTATCATCATTATAATCATCATAGTCATTATTATTATTATTTTTATTGGTAGTATTAGTATTAGTAGTAGTAGTAGTAATATTATTAGTTCTAATATTATTATAATTATTAGCATTACTATTATTATCATAATTATCATTATTGATATTATTATTATTATCATTATTATTATTATTATTATTATTATTATTATCATTATTATCATTGTTGTCATTATTTTGGTTTTAGTGTTGTTGTTGCTATTATAATAAGAAGGTTTATTATTTTTATTATTGTAGGAATTTTATAATTTTCATCCCTTTTATTACCATCATGATTTTGATCATTGTTGTTGTTTTGTTGTCATCATTACTATCATTATCACCCTTATTATTATTTTATTGCTTTAAAATGAGACTTTACAAAATGTGTGTGTGTGTGTGTGTGTGTGTGAGAGAGAGAGAGAGAGAGAGGGGGAGGGGGGAGGGAGGGAGAAAGAGAGAGAGAGAGAGAGAGAGAGAGAGTCCGCGCGTGCGTGCGGGTGCTTTATCTATCCATGCATTTGTCTAATCATATTTTCTGTACCTTAGCTTCCAACAGATAAGCTTATCTCTAGTCACATACATCTGTTGCAACTAACAATGCTAAACTAATCAACAACATCTTGTAGTTCTCACGAGATAAAGAATAGTGACGTCATAATGGGAAAAGAAGGTTGGAAATACTATTTTTTATCAGTAATTTTGACGAAATTATCAAGATTTTTTTTTCCCAAAGGGAGGAGATATAATTGTAAATAAAAAGGTTTAACCATCAGACACTGATTGTTTTTTTAAAGGAAGAAGATCGTTTATAAAGAGATGTTTTTTTTTCAATTAAGGGAGGAAAAAAGGTCGTTTTCAAAGAGAAACAATTCCTAATAAAACACAGAATATCATTAAAAAAAAAAAACAATACAGATCCTCAACCGACAATTTATTTGTGACACTGTCAGCTGACCTGACACAAACTGCGAGCGAAGTCAGCCTTTACAGTGACCTAGATTTAGCAGAGAGCGTCGAACATGGCCGGGTCGAGGTCTGCCAACAGCTGTCCATTGTTGCAAGCGGCGTCGTCTGCAACACGGGCCATAAGAGAAGGTCTTTGGACGAGCCAGGCAATGTCGCAACTGCAACTCAGGGGGTTTCCTGCTCATGGATGAAAAGGGAAAGGGAAAAGGGAATGAGGAGGAGAATGAAACTTAAGAGGAATGTGTGTATTGAATATTATTGTTCATTAGATTGAAATTGAGAAAAGGCGGTCTTCCTCCTCATTTCTTCTTCATAATTTTCATTTTCTGCTTCTTCATCTTCTTTTCTTTTTCTTTTCATCTTCTTCTCCTTCTTTTCCGTTTCCTTTTCTTCTTCACATTCTTTTTATTTTCCTTCGTTTTCTTCTTCTTTTCTTTCTCTTTTCCTCTTCTTCTTGTTTGCTTTTCCATCATAATCTTCTTCTTCTTCTCCTTCTTCTTCTTCTTCCTTCTTCTTCTACTTCTTCTTGATGTGAGCGACCATGTCTTTGAAATCTTCGTTACTCTGTTCATGCTGTTAATATCTGATACTTTTGCCCAACACACCCACTCCCTTTCCCTTTCCCTATGCACCCTTACCCATCACTTCTCTCCCTCAAACACCCCTACACTCGTTTGCCTAAGTATCCCCTTCCCTCACTCGGTACAGCATACCTTATGCCAATCACCCGTCCTTTACCTCATACCTATAGTTTTATATACCGCCCTATCCCCCCCTTTCCCTTCTCCCCCCACATCTTAACATATCTTTACCTACCACCTTTTTCCCGCTTTTATCAGCCTCCACTTTATCTACCACTTCACCCCTCCCCTTCACCTCATACCCCACCTTTAGAAACCATCTCCTTCTTCATCAATTCCTCTCTCTCTCCCTCTCTCTCACCCTACCTTTACGTACCACCCCATACCTTTTCACTCTCACTCCCACCCCATCCCTCCTTCTTTCCCTCCCCCCTTCCCCATCCCACCCCATCGTCACCACCCCACCCTTCTCCCTCTCTCCGTCAGCCCACCCTGCTCACACCATGCATCTAACCACCTTAGAGAATAAAATTACCTGCGAGATAGATCAAGTTGACCTCATTGAAAAGCGGCCGAAACGCGTCTTCCTGAAGGCTGGTCAGGGCGTTGTCATCAAGCCAGAGGGACCCGCCTTTGAGACCTTCGTGGGATTTTGGTGGAGAGAAAAACATGTGTTTTGATTTTGATAATATTTTTTTTTTATGTAGATGTTTAGATGTGAAATTACTACTTGGATAAAAGAGGGTAGATACAGAAGAGAGAGAGAGAGAGAGAGAGAGAGAGGGAAAGGAATAGAGGAAAAGAAGGAGAATAGAGAGATAAAATGAGAGATAAAGAGAAAACAAGATAGAGAGAGGGGGGAGGGAGGTCGATAGAAAGAGAATGAGAAAGAGAAAAAGAGAGAGAGAGAGAGAGAGAAAGAGAGAGAAAGAGAAAGAAAAAGAAAAAGAAAAAGAGACAAGAGACAGAGATAAAAAAGACAGAGACAGAAACAGAAACAAAAACACACAGAAACAGCGAAACAGAGACAGAGCCTCTGACCTCAGAACCTCTGACACCATAATATAAAAAGCAAAGAAACCTAGTCACCTGTGATAGCGTGACGTTCAATGCTGCTAATATTACACGAAGTCAAAACGAGTTCTCGAAACGAGGCGCTGGATATCTCTAAGGCCCCTTCTTGGACGTGTCCTAGGTTGTTCCTCAAAAGGTCGATTCTGCGCAGGTTGGAAAGGCCGGAAAAGGTGCCTGAGGGAGAGGCAGAAGAAGTGGAGAGCCTGGAGTTAGGTCGTGTGTGTGTAGGTGTGCGTTTGTAAGTGTGTATGTGGAAGTGTGTGTGTGTGTGTGTGTGTAGGTGTGCGTTTGTAAGTGTGTATGTGGAAGTGTGTGTGTGTGTGTGTGTAAGTGTGTATGTGTGTATGTGTGTAAGTTATATGTAAATGTGTGTGTATGTGTAAGTGTGTATGTGTGTACATCGTGTAATTATGTAATTTTTGTTATTTATGATTTATGACCATTAACACTTTGACACTTTACCACGTAATTGGTAATGATAACATTTTCATAATAATTCAATTTTGATAAATTTAATAATTAATATAATCATCTATTCCATTATCATTACCTTTTCATTATGATAAGCATCAGCATTCATGAAGACAACATTTTTTTGTACTTGTCACACATATAGAGAGCATGCATATACATTACTCTATGTATATACTCATATATGCATATGTACAGTCGCGTTCCTGGTAATAATATTCTGAATGAGTTTTACACGCTGACATCACCTTGAACTATTGATATCCATTTATATAACACTCATACTCTTCCTGGAAATAGATCTGGAGGACGATTTGCATAAATATTAACCACCAAACATGTAATATAACAACCATAAATGCAATTAATGTACCACCTTGCAATGTTAAGTACAGGAAAGAACCCTTATCCCTTACAACAGCTGGGAGTCAAGATGTGGTAATTATGTTAACGAGATTATCAAAGGTTTTAAAGGTTGATACAAAATCGTCCTTAACGTAAATTATGTTACTATTATCATTCTTAATGTTATTGAAGTAATGAAGTTGTGATATAAGATGAATATAAATAATATCCTATCTTTTTATGTAAAAGAAGGTAGTGCGCCAAAGAGGATTAGATAATATCTACTGAACAATTAACATACAGATTTTATAAACAATACTTAATATATATAATGACATAGGTCTAGGATTATATTATCTCTCTCTCTCTCTCTCTCTCTCTCTCTCTCTCTCTCTATATATATATATATATATATATATATATATATATATATATATATATATATATATATATATATTTTTTTTTTTTTTTTTTTTTTTTTTTTTTTTTTTTTTCTCTCTTTCTCTCTCTCTCTCTCTCTCTCTCTCTCTCTCTCTCTCTCACTCTCTCACAATGTCTAAAAAGGGTTGTTGGTTTTTCTTTCCTAAGCGTGGACGGAGTGTAGCATGACTCAGCACTTCTTACCCTTCCTCTCTCCCTCATTCGCTGTGACACCCCCCTCCCCCTCCCCCCCCCTAAATTCTACGGAACATGTCAAAGCTGATATATATTTTCATAGTATTTTTTGTTATCATTTTAACCATCAGTGTTATTCAAATTTTTCTTAATATTTCATAATATTATAGCTGTAATAAAAGCAATGCCAATGACTATAAATAAGCTGATGATAAATTATCATCATCCTGAGTATGATGATAACACAGCGTAATGATAATAACACAGCGTAATGATAATAACAATAATAACAACAGTAATGATAATAATAATAATAACAACAGTAATGAAAATAATGATGTTAATAATAACAACAACAACAACAATAATTATGATAATAATAGTAACAATAATAATAATAATAACGATAATGATAAAATAATAAAGATAATGGTTATAATAATAAAGATAATAAAATATGATAATGATAATAATGATGATGATGATGATGATGATGATGATGATGATGATGATGATGATGATGATGATGATGATGATGATGATGATGATGATGATGATGTGATGATTATTATTAAATAATATCATTATTATAAAATATTCAAATAATAATTACATTCATAAAAGTGTTGATAATAATAGTTGTTTTTATCATTATTATATTTTTAAAACGATAAAGCTAATAGTAATAGCAGTAATGATAAAGATATTAATTACATTCCTATCATTATTATTGTTAATAAATTCATCACAACAACAACAAAACAAAAGACAATGATGATAATAATACAAATACTATGATAATAGCAATAAGAATGAAGAAAAGGAAATACCAATATACAAATAACAATAATAATCATCATCATATCTCGTTACGAACTTCACCGTATGACCGTTTACATGAAAGTTCTGTGTCAATAAAATTCATAGTAGGTATTTGTCTATTTAAAGTATTAAATACAAAAACAAAAGAAAAAAAAAGTTCGACATAAGACATGCAAATTATTCACTAGATGCTCCATATACAGCTAATGCAAATATATTGACCATTCAAAAGACTCATACGTAGATATTCACAACAGACTTTTGCTTATAAAGTGTTATCTAACTGCTATATCGTGACTGCCAGGTGCTATATGACAAGAGTGACTCTTGGTAACACTGTTGAATTGCTTGTTTTCATTATATAAACAGGGGTTTACGACACGCCTGATAGATATAAACCATACATAACACCCTAACAGACCTATCCTTAAGAACACAGCAGTTATGAGAACGACCACTAACTTACTAGCATAAGGGACCTTTCCTTTGCTCCAAATTTATTATTTCTCGCTCCACATATTCAGTGTTTCATATGTCCGCGACTGTACATTACGTGTATGGGATTATTTACCTGTGTAGATATGCTGCAGATTGTTCCCTTGAAAGTAGAAATCTTCAATATTCGGAATATCTTTGAAGCCGTTAATTGGTATCTCGCCTATTGGATTGAAACTCAGGGAAACTGTTACAAGAGAGTCAGACTTCAGCACCGGAAACTGGCGGAGGTCGTTACCATAGAGATATAATTCTCTCAGAGACAGAAACGAGGGGATCTCGCCAAAAGGAAATGTTGATATACGGTTATTGTCCAACTTTATCGTAGTCAATGTCGAGTAACTGTGCGAGAAAGCTCTCTCCTGCACCTCCGTCAGTCCTGTGGAATCGGTGAATATCTCCTCGAAGGACACCTCGCCGAAATCCCCCTCCTGTAGGGTTGTCAGGCCCAAGCTATGTGTTATATCAATCTCCCTGAAGTCCTTGAAGGGGAAATCCGCAGAGAAGACCCTAGCCAGCTCTCCATCCTCCAAGTAGGTACAATGCATGGCCATCTGATAGGCCTGGTCAACGTCACACACACAGGGAAGGATGTCGGCCGCGTTGGGACAAGGAAGGTCACGGGAATTAAGGTCTTCCAGCGTAAGGTCAGCGCATCCTTCGTGCACAATCGCGAGACCCAAGGCGATCAGAACAAAAAGGAAAGCCATTGTAGCCACGCAACTTAACATACACTGTGTAGGAAATTGAAGGGTGCCTCACTTTAAAGGCAAGCACATGTTGACGGCGTGATACCTTCAGATTGATGATAAGGTGGGAATTGGTAAAGATCTGTTCAGCAACATGGGAATG
>NC_051427.1:11629589-11632089 GCF_015228065.2 Penaeus monodon | reverse complement strand
GGTAGATAGATAGATAGAGAGATAAACAGATTGGCAAAAGAGAGAGAGAGAGAGAGAGAGAGAGAGAGAGAGAGAGAGAGAGAGAGAGAGATGTAGAACTTCCATAACGTGCTTTGGTGTTAATTAAGGGTTTCGTTCATACTGAAACCTTTGCCTTCAATCCGCCGGATGAAATGTGACTTGTGAACCAAGGAGAGGAACAGGTAGTCTTCGGTTGAATGAGCAACTTGTGCAAGACGTAGAAGTAGAGAAAGAGAGGAAAAAATTCCTTTCTCGGGATGGGTTTCATAAAATTTAGATGATATTTACGTCAAGTACTCTAACTTAAGAGCAGACACGGACGTTTATATATCTATTTATTTATTTATCTATTTACTTATTTGTCTGTCACTATTATTATTATTATTATTATTATTATTGTTGTCTCCATCTGTAAAACTTGTATCATTATCATTATAATTTTCATTATCATTGTCATTTTAAATATTAAACATCATAATCATTATTATTATAATTACCATTATTAATTTTACTTTTTTAAGGAGGAAACCATCCCCCCCCCCATTGCTCATTCTAAACTCGGCCCGTAGTCAGGACTCGAACCCTTTGCTTTATAAGACCCTCCTTTGTCTCCAGCCCGCGCTTATAACCGAGCTAGAGCGTAGATTTTCACAAGGATGATATAAACTTTTACAAAAACAATAAGGAGATTTAAGATTAGTTCAGAGGGTCTTTCGGTGTGTTGTAAACTTATCATGGCTGTAATCTCTCTCTCTGTTAGACTGAACACGTATATTTATGACAGACGAAAATAATCTACGAGTTGGATGAAAGATTAAACAAGAAGTCATTTACAGTTTCTTCTAAGTACACTGAGAAGGGAAGAGATTACGTTATAATACCAGATTAAGAAAGGGCAGAAGTAAATGAATTTGTTAATAATGTCTGACTTATTTTTGATTTATTAAATGCAGGGAAGAGACCCTTACTATGAATTTGTTTATAACGTTCGTCTGTTTTGTTTTCTTAATTAAATGCAGGCAGGAAACCCTAAATATACAGTTGTTAATAATGCTTCACTTGTTCTTTAGTTAAATGCAAGTACAAAAGTGAGTAATAACTCTTAAAAAATTGCATTGTACTAGAAGATTTCATGTATATTACTCTTGAGGATTGGCAAGCGTTTCTCGTTAACTGATTATTGAAGAGAAAGAGTCAAGTGATAAGGGAAGGATTGAGTGAGTGTGGGGGAGGGAAGGAGGAAGTAGCGGGGAAGAGGGGAGAGAGGGAGCAGGAGAGGATGAGAAAGAGGAAGAGAGGAATGAGAGAAGGTTTAGGGAGCAGGAGAGAATGAGAAAGAGGAAGAGAGGAATGAGAGAAGGTTTAGGGTGGAAAAGAGGGCGTGAGAGAGGGAAGAGGGGGGAGGGACGGAGGAGGGAGGGAGGGAAGAGAGGGAGAGAGAAAGGGAAGGAAAGAGGGAGGAAGTGTGAGAGAGGGAGAATGGGAAGGAGGAAGAGAAAGAGTGATGGAGGGGGGAAGGGAGAGTGGGAGGGAAAGGGAAGAAAGAGAGGGAAATAGGTAGATCGATAGATAGATAGACAGATAGACAAATATATATAGAGTGAGTGAGAGAGAGAGAGAGAGAGAGAGAGAGAGAGAGAGAGAGAGAGAGAGAGAGAGAGAGAGAGAGAGAGAGAGAGAATGAGATAGATAGATAGATAGACAGATAGAGAGAGAGAGAGAGAGAGTCAGTGATTAAAAGAGAGCGAGAGAGAGAGAGAGAGAGAGAGAGAGAGAGAGAAGAGAATGGGTGTGTTGATTCCATCCTACATGCAGACAAAATGTTCGCATCCGTCTAATGTTTGAAAAGAAAATAAGTAAATGAGTAGAAATGAGTAAAATGAATAAAACATAAAAAACGGGAAAAAATATAAATAATATAGGAAGAATATTTAGGGTAGCATACTTAAATTTCAGTGGGTAAATAGCAAAGAGAGAGAGAGGGTAGTTCCCTAAGTACAGATATATGAAAACTGCAAATTAGTTATAATACTAATTAAGAGAAGTACTTAATAGTACCTTAGTTACTTCTTCCATAACGTACTTTTAAAAACACACACACATTCACAAGGAAACTTGTCTGCTGCATTTCACTTTCCTGACTTTGTGCAATCTATGTTGGCAGTATGTTCCTGCTCTCGAACGCAAATTCTGGAAACGTGCCAAATTCCATTTCAAATCCTAATCGAATATTTAATACATTTTCTAATGGAATTTCATTAGAGAATATTATATGTAGTTTTATGTGTTTTGAGTCCGGCAATATCTTAGGACATGTATTTCTCTCTGCCTCTCTCTTTCTCCCTTTCTCTTTCTCTCTCTCTCTCTCTCTCTCTCTCTCTCTCTCTCTCTCTCTCTCTCTCTCTCTGCCTGTTTGTCTGTCTCTGCCTGCCTCTCTCTCTCTCTCTCTCTCTCTCTCTCTCTCTCTCTCTCTCTCTCT
>NC_051427.1:11617089-11622089 GCF_015228065.2 Penaeus monodon | reverse complement strand
CTCTCTCTCTCTCTCTCTCTCTCTCCTCTCTCTCTCTCTCTCTCTCCTTCTCTCTCTCTCTCTCTCTCTCTCTCTCTCTCTCTCTCTCTCTCTCTCTCTCTCTCTCTCTCTCTCTCTCTCTCTCTCTCTCTCTCTCTCTCTCTCTCTCAATCTCTCCATCTCTCTTTCTTTCTCCATCTCTCCCCCAACTCTGCCTCACCTCTCTCTCTCTCTCTCTCTCTCTCTCTCTCTCTCTCTCTCTATATATATAATATATTATATATATATATATATATATATATATATATATAATTCTAAGCTTTATTTATTCATTTATATATATATATATATATATATATATATATATATATATATATATATATATCTGTTTATTCATTTTTTCATTAATTATCAATTCTTAAGTGATACTTATATCTGTATGTTAAGGTGTGTGTGTGTGTGTGTGTGTGTGTGTGTGTGTGTGTGTGTGTGTGTGTGTGTGTGTGTGTGTGTGTGTGTGTGTGTGTGTGTGTGTGTACAAGATAAATTAAATATATAAATTACCTGAATAAAAAAGTAAATAAATATAATTATATGGATAAATATTAATAAATAAATAGATAAATCAATAAATGAAGATGATGAATAAGTAAATGAGTGGGTAATTAGATAAATATATGAGTAAATCAATAAAAAAATAAAAAAAATAATGAGTAAATAAATACATAAACGTATTAAGGAATCAATAAACAAATAAATGGAATAAAAAATATATATATTTAAGCACGAACATAGATACTGATTTATATAAGACAGCGAGGTTGACTGGGCGAACTGTTAATCGAATTAATTAAAACCTCCAATTAATCAAAACCTCAATCTAATTAAAACCTCAATTTAATTAAAACCTCAATTTAATTAGAGCCTCAAATTAATTAAAATTTCATCGTCCATTAGTGTTTATTTAGTGTTTCAGCAAAATATTCACATACTGAAAAAGGAAAATTAGGTATATTAAGCTAAAACTACAGATCTTTGTCAGAGAACCGCTAGGCCCGAGCATAAAGAATTCAACACAGAGATTAATCTCCCTGATTATCCTCTTCATGTGCAGGGATAGCGTTCTCGTCAGTCAAAATTGCTGACCCGCGTTCAAATCCCGCACCGCCAGTGGATAGTAACCCGGTCATGCCTTTCTCACAGGGGGTCGTTTAGAAGCACAATAAGCAGACAAGCCATAATTTGACTGAAGTCGCAAGAACCTGTTACACCAAATCCTAAATTATTATTATCATTAGTAGTAGTCTTAATATTATTCCTGGTTATATGCATTATATAAATTTGGTGTTGATCTATTTCGGAGAGAATGTCCAGAAGCTACATATATACATATATACGTATATGCACAAATACATACATGAAAATACACGTACGTACACCCATACTTCCATCCATCCATATACATATATATATATATATATATATATATATATATATATATATATATATATATACATACCTACACAGTTTGACAGAAGAGTAGATAGACAGGGGAGATAAAAATATAGAAGCAGATATAGATATAGGTAAAGAGATAAGAATATCAAAATTACAGTCCATATTATCTTTTCCTGCCTATCTATTCCGGTGCTGGTTTGATGAAGTCCCTTAGACAAAATATAAATAAATAAATAGATATATAAATAAATAAACGAATAAATAATGTAATATAATATAATGAAATAAAAAAAAGTCCAGAGCTGTACATGAATCCCCATATATACACCTATGTACGTAAGTGCATTAACTGCAATAACGGAAAGAGCTTACGTTTTCATCAAAATATGCATCACATGTAAATTCTATGATGATACAGCCTTGCTAATATTTTGACATCTTATTGTTAATTATTGTTCTTATATCGCCGAAGAAAGAAGGAAAAAAAGGACTGAAAAATACATGTAACTTTTTTTTCTACTAGAATGCGTCCCTCTAACCTGGATGTATGGTAATTTAGGTAATTGCAAAATACGTTATAACATATACTTTACAGAAATATCCAATATTTCATTTCGGGAAAAGTACCTCTGGCTCAGGTGTAACGGTCTATTTTTCCCCTGTCCTAAATTCCCCCCGAGGAAAACATGGTTAGGTATCCCCTGATTTAGCCCCAGGATAATAATTACCCCTTCTGGGTCACGATTCCCCAAGCCCCCACACAAGGGGAAGATTTTGTTGACAAGGACCCCTATATCAATATGTGTCACCAAAGCGTAGTTGCCCGGGCTTTATCCTTAAAATCTTGTAAAATATTATTTTCTATGTAGGGGGGTGGGGGTGGTCTAGAGAGGGGAAAATATCCTAGCTCTGTCTAATTTTCCGGGGGGAAATTTCAATCAGGGGAGGATAAATTCCTGCTATTATTAATCCTGTATTATTTTCTATCAGTACCAGTAGTGCTTGTTAACTTCTGCTTACGTATGTGTCTGTTTCAAAGCAAAAAGAAATAATCGTACCATACTGGCCTTTTAGGTATCTAATGTAATACACTTAGTCATTAAAAAAAATCTACATCTTCCAGCGTTCTTTTTTAATGAATAATTGATAATGAAGATAATTCTCCCAGAAGACCCGCACTATGACGATGTTAATTATTTAAGCAAATAATCCTCCTGTGCTTGAAGATTGTTGCTTATCATCTTCTGGAATTACAAGACCAAACCATGTAATCGTGCAATCATCATCAATATGAAATTCCCTTTACTGTCGCATTGAATTGTGCATGAACGGAAACATGATTTTGCACACACACACACACACACACACACACACACACACACACACACACACACACACACACACACACACACACACACATGGTGTATAAGTATTTCTAATATGATGCAGTTCGTTCCAAATCATAGGTCAACATATTTCATTTGCCTAATCCTCTTTACGTAAGCTATATCGTGTTTGGAAATCTGTTTGTTGCGGGAAGTCCCCATTGCAATCGAAATTTGTATTAGCTTGAGTGAGGCTATCATGAGTACCAGTAAGTAATATAATAATTGTATGAATATTATAAGTATACATGCGGTCTTTACTTATCTTTTACTTAAAATGGACATTATTTCTTGATAGATTCTTAAACGTTTAAAATATTTTAATATTTTGATATCACAAGGTATTCGCCGCTAACGACCGTAGCTGTTGACGCGGCAAATAATTTTGAATAATCAATCAATCAAACTTAACTCCGTTTGTATTGATCATTGCAATGCATTAAGGTATTCTAAACCATATTTATGCTGGCAAATGTATAACCGGTATAACTGAGAATGAATATCCTCACAAAGCAAGAGATTTATTTGAACTGTTTCGATTATATCTCCGTCAGAAATACACGAATTGTATTTCTGACGATGATGTTCGAAACCAGTTAAATATATCTCTTGTATTGTGTGTGTGTGTGTGTGTGTGTGTGTGTGTGTGTGTGTGTGTGTGTGTGTTCGTGTGTGTGTGTTCGTGTGTGTGTGTGTGTGTGTGTGTGTGTGTGTGTGTGTGTGTGTGTGTGTGTGTGTGTGTGTGTGTGTGTGTGTGTGTGTGTATATGTATATATATAAATATATATATATATATATATATATATTTACATATAGATAAATAAATAGACATATACACAAAACAGAGAAAGAAAGAACCCATGAAAAGAAACTAAGAGAGAAAAGTTCAAACTTGCCTCTGACACGATTACGAACTTTCATCCAAACTGACCTGTTCAGAATCAGCGATCTCCAATGCTGGCGAGAAAGTCCCGTAGAGTTATTGCACGAAACCTGCTTCGACAAGGGGACTTTACATTCTGTGAGTAATATGATCTGCAGGGCATAATTTAGAGGTAATACCCAATGAAAATGATGATGATAACATTGATAAGAATAAAAATAAGAGAAAATGATGATAGTAATATTTATGATAATAATAATAGTAATGATAATTATAATAAGGACTATTATGATAATGATGGGGCCGCGGTGGCCGAATGGTTAGAGCGTCGGACTCAGGACTGTCACGACGGCAATTTGAGTTCGAGGGTTCGAGTCACCGGCCGTCGCGTTGTTTCCTTTGGGCAAGGAACTTCACCTCGATTGCCTGCCTAGCCACTGGGTGGCCAAGCCAACTCAAGTCAGTGCTGGGTAAATAGAGATGGTGACTCGATAAAAACACCGGGCGGAAGGCAATGGCAAACCACCGCTCTAAATTGCTAAGAAAAAATCATGGAAGCCCATGATCGTCAAGGCCGCGGTGGCCGAATTGTTAGAGCGTCGGACTCAAGACTGTCACGACGGCAATCTGAATTCGAGGGTTCGAGTCACCGACCGCCGCGTTGTTCCCTTGGGCAAGAGACTTCACCTTGATTGCCTACCTAGCCACTGGGTGGCCAAGCCAGCCCAAGTCAAGTGCTGGTCCCAAGCCCGGATAAATAGAGAAAATAATTACCTAAAAAAAAAAAGGTACCACCGGCACTCTCCGGGGAAAAGGGAAAACTGGGGACCTACCACTTACCACTCCAAGAGCATCACAACATGAAAACTACAATCAAGTATCATGCTGTGACCACGGCGGCTCAGATATGAGCCTACCGTTAAAAGAAAGAAAAGAATGATAATGATGATAAATAAGAATCATTATGAGAATGATATTAATGATGCTACAACTTATAATAATAATTATAATGATCATCATAACAATAATAACAATAATAATAATAATAATAATAATAATAATAATAATAATAATAATAATAATGATAATAATAATAATAACAATAATGGTAATGTTGATATATATAGAATAAGGAAACCGACTTTCGGTTTGTAAATTCACTATCTAGAAACCACAAATTTCTCACTACAGTACATAAACTACGGATGAGTTTTAACTGTTATAATATGACTATATCATATATGAACTATACCTAATTATATTGATCTCTCTCTCTCTCTCTCTCTCTCTCTCTC
>NC_051427.1:11601715-11604933 GCF_015228065.2 Penaeus monodon | reverse complement strand
TTTTTTTTCAGCAAAATACACAAAGTCTGAAAAAGGAAAATTAGGCATATAAAGTTAAAGCTACTGATAGTTGCTTGCTAGAGATTATTTCCCCTGACTATTCCTTTTTTTTCCCATGGGCAGGGATAGCGTTCTCGTCAGGGAAAAATTTGCTGTCCGCGTTCAAATCCCCCACCGCCCTGGATAGTAACCCGGTCATGCCTTTCCAAGGGGTCGTTTAGAAGCCAAATAAGAGGGGGGGGGCAAGGGGCCATAATTTCTGAAGGGGCAGAACCCGTTTCACCAAACCTTAAAATTTTTATTATCATTAGTAGTATCTTAATATTTTTTCCCGGTTAAGGGGATTATATAAATTTGTGGTTTGATCTATTTCGGGGGGAATTTTCCGAAGGACAACATACATAAACGTATATGCACAAATACTACATGAAAACACGAGTACACCAACCCCCAAACAAAAAAAAAGGGCACACGCACCCCAACCCCACAAAACACACAAAAACACACACACAACACACACCCACACACCCCACACCACAACACACACCACATATAAAATTAAAATATAAAAATATAAAAATATATATATATATATATTATTTAAAATATATAAAAAATATAATTTATATACATACCCTAAAAAACTTGACAGAAATAAAACCAAGGGGGATAAAATATAGAATGATATAGATATAGGTAAAGAGAAAAATAAACAAAATTACACAGTCCCAATTTTTTCTTTTCCTGCCTATTATTCCCGGTGCTGGTTTCTGAAGTCCCCTCAGACAAAAAAAATAAATAAATAGATATATAAATAAAAAAACTAATAAATGATGTAATATAATATAATGAAATAAAAAAAAGTAAATAAACAAGCTTTATTAACGTCCAGAGCTGTACATGAATCCTTATATACACACCTATGTACGTAAGTGCATTAACTGCAACAAGGGAAAGAGCTTACGTTTTCATTAAAATATGTATCACATGTAAAATTATATGAATAGATACACGCCTTGCTAATAATCTGACATATTATTGTTCATTATTTTTCTTATATCGCCGAAGAAAGAATGAAAAAGGATGAAAAATACATTTAACTTTTTTTCCTACTAGATATGCGTCCCTCATTACTGGATGTATGGGTAATTTAGGTAATTTCAAATACGTTATAACATATACTTTAGCATAATATCCATATTTTATTTCGGGAAAAGTACCTCTTCTGGCTCAGGTGTACGGCCTATTTTTCCCCTTGTCCTAATCCCCCCGAGGAAACATGGTTAGATATCCCCTGATTTAGCCCCAGGATAATAACTACCCCTTCTGGGTCACGATTCCCCAAGCCCCCACACAAGGGGAAGATTTTGTTGACAAGGACCCCTATATATCAATATGTGTCACCAAAGCGTAGTTGCCCGGGCTTTATCCTTAAAATCCTGTAAAATATTGGTTTTTCTATGTGCGGGGGGTGGGGTTGGTCTAGGAGAGGGAAAATTTTAAAATCTAGCCTGTCTAATTTTTCTTTCCGGGGGAAAATTTCAATCATGGTGGGAGGATAAATTCCTGCTATTATTAATCCTGGTAATTATTTTTTATCAGTACATAAATGCTTGTTTAAGCTTCTGCTTACTTATGTGTCCTGTTTTCAAAGCAAAAAACAAAATAAAAAAAAAATAATAATAATCGTACCATACTGGCCTTTTAGGTATCTAATGTAATACACTTAGTCATAAAAAAAAATCTACAATCTTCCAGTGTTCTTTTTTAATGAATAATGGATAATGAAGATAATTCTCCCAGAAGACCCGCACTATGACGATGTTAATTATTTTAAGCAAATAATCCGCCTTTGCTTGAAGATTGTTTCTTCTCATCTTCCTGGAAATTACAAGACCAACCATGTATCGTGCCAATCATCATCAATATGAAATTCCCTTTACTGTCGCATTGAATTGTGCATGAACGGAAACATGATTTTGCACAGATACACACAGACACACACACACACACACACACACATGGTGTATAAGTATTTCTAATATGATGCAGTTCGTTCCAAATCATAGGTCAACATATATTTCATTTGCCTAATCCTCTTTACTTAACTATATCGTGTTTTGAATCTTTTTGTTGCGGGGAATCCCATTGGCCCCTCGAAATGTTGTATTAGCTTGAGTGTAGGCTTATCGTAGAGTACCAGTAAGTTAATATAATAATTGTATGAATATTATAAGTATACATGCGGTCTTTACTTATCTTTTACTTAAATGGACATTATTTCTCGATAGATTCTTAAACGTCTAAAATATTTTAATAATTTTGAATAATCAATCAATCAAACTTAACTCCGTTTGTATTGAACATTCGAGGCTGTAATGTGGTCGAACTGAATATCATTGCAATGCATTAAGGTATTCGAAAACCATATTTATTGCTGGCAATTTATACGGTATACTGAGAATCAATATCCTCACAAAAAAGACAAAAAAAAATGCCAGAGATTGTATTTGAACGGTTCGAATTATATCTCCGTCAGAAATAACAACGAATTGTATTCTGACGATGATGTTCTAAACCGGTTGAATCATCTCTTGTATTGTGAGTATGTGTGTTGTGTGTGTTTCGTGTGTGTGTGGTGTGTGGGTGGGTGTGTGTGTGGTTTGTGTTGTGGTATGTGTGTGTGTGTGTTGTGTGGTGTGTGGTGTGCGTATGTGTGTGTGTGTGTCTGGTTTTGTGAGTTGTGGTGTGGTGGTTGTGTGTGTGTGTGTGTGTGTGTGTGTGTGTGTAACCCAGCTTTATATATGTGATGTTACTGAAATATGTATGCCAATGTTATCCTATTTATATGTTGTTATATTCTACATGCCTTGTATAATCTTATGTATTGTCACATGCCTATATTCCCACACACACACATACATATAGGTATGTCCATTGCTTTACCTGTTTATTCGTCTCTCGTTGCCACACTAGACATTCCTATGTTTCTATCCCTTCCACAAGAGCTATGCATTGTTGTAACACTACCTTTCATCACCAGTGATTCCCATATGTTAAGCACGTGATCTATGCCCATCTTTAGACCACTGTAGGAGATGACAGGCAGACTCCCTGCGGGGAGCCGAGGAGCAACACCTCGTTCCTCGGCGCAGCCGGACTCCATCATTACTATACAAATAAAAGGGAGTCATTACATCTCGCTCGTCTCCCTTACA
>NC_051427.1:11594215-11599215 GCF_015228065.2 Penaeus monodon | reverse complement strand
TAAATGATTACGTATATAATCACTTAGTGAATAGCTGTTTCCATAAAGTGACAGTGACAAGTAACACATATTTTCAAATGTTATCATTTATTATTAATCTTTATTCGCACATTCGAGAAGATATGATATCGTTCCTTTTTGCTCCGACCTTCCTGGCATTATTTAATTTAAATTCCTTTTGTTACAATTGGATGTACTGTTTCATT
Organism: Penaeus monodon; assembly: GCF_015228065.2. Classification (NCBI taxonomy): domain Eukaryota; kingdom Metazoa; phylum Arthropoda; class Malacostraca; order Decapoda; family Penaeidae; genus Penaeus; species Penaeus monodon. Next base: position 11,599,009 of record NC_051427.1, on the reverse strand, counting down.
TTGTTTCTAAAGTACCCCCTGTGTACAGGAAGAGGCCGGGGGTTACCATGCATTGGCGGTGCGGGATTTGAACGCTAGACGAGAATGCTACCACTGCGCCATTAAGTACATGCTTGTGTCGACAGAGAAGAACTGGGATCTCGCAATTGCAAATCTCGCAATTGCAAATCTCGTAATTTTTCTTCTAAGCTTCGTCTTCTCCATTTTCACAATTGCAATATCATTTCACAATTGCAGTATACAGGCTCATGTACCCATTATACGTTTATCCGTAATTACCCCTCGTGTGAATGCCGATGAGTTGCCTGCTAAGCGATCACATGCTATCTGTATTATCGAGTTTTAGAAGTTTGGCCGTTTTCGAAAAACTTAAAACTTTTCGTTACCAAAAAAAGCCTTTTTCCCGCCAATACCCAAAAACAGTTTCACTATTTTTATATTTTATAATAAAATTTTTATATATTATATATTATATTTTTATATAATATTATTATATTTTATTTTTTGTTTACTTATATATTTATTAAATTTTATATATATTTTATAAAGAGAGGAAGAGGAGAGAGAGAGAAGGGGAGGAGGAGAGAGCTGTATATACCAAAAACACACACCACACGAACACCAAACAAACATAAACCCACAACCACCCCCACACACACAACACACCACACACAACAACCCCAAACACACACACACACCCCCCAAAAACACACACACAACACCCCAAAAAACCCAGCAACACCACACGCACTTTAATAAAATATATATTATATAAAATTATAATATATAATATATATTCTATTATATATTATAATATATATTATTTATAATTTTGTGTGTATTGGTGTGTGTGTCTGTGTGTTTTTTATATTATATATATTTTTTATATAGAGATATTAAATTTTTATATATATATATATATATATAATTATATAAATTTTAATATTAAATAATATATTATAATATATATAATTATTTTAATTATATATATATATTATATATTATTATTAATTTATTCTTTACGCGTGTTGTTTTGTGTTTTTTATTATTATATTTTTTTTTTATATTTATATTATATTTATATATATTTATACTTTATTTTATTTATTTTTTTTTTTTTTTTTTATTTATTTTTTTTATTTTTTTATTTTTTTTTATATTTATTATATATTAAAGCGGTATTGGTTGTGTTTAAATATTATATTTATAGATAGTAGATGATAGATAGTGTGATAGATAGATAGATAGATAGATGATAGATGATAGATTTAATTATATATACTTACTATCTATCAACTATCATCTATGTCTTCTCTCTCTCTCCCCCTCTCCCCTTCCCCCTTCCTCTCTCCCCTCTCCCTCCTCTCTCCCCTTTTTCTTCTCTCTCTCTCTCTCTCTATATATATAAATTTTATATATATATTATTATATATTAAAATTAAAATATATATAAAAAAATATAAAATAATAATATATATAAAATATTATATATATATATATATATATGTGTGTATTATATACTATATATATATATATATCTATATTATATATATTATATTATATATATATATATATATATCTCCTATATATATCTATATATTTTATTATATATCTTATATATTATATTATTCTATATATATATATATATATATATTATATATATATGCCATGTATTGTGTGTTATATATATTATTATCTCTATCTCTATTATATACTATCTATTCTCTATCTTTTTATATCTTCTATTTTATTCTATCCCTTGTATTCTGTTGTTATCTATTTCTTTATCTTTTATCTAATTTCTTTCTTCTTCTGTCTTTTTTATTATTGTGTGTGTGTGTGTGTGTGTGTGTGTGTGTGTGTGTGTGTGTGTGTGTGTGTGCCCCCTCCCCCCCCCTCCCTTACCTCCCACCACCCCCCCACCCTCTTTTTTTATTTATCTTTTTCTTTTTTTTTTTATTATATTTTTTATTTATATCTTCCTTATTTTGCCTGTGGGGTTGTTTTATCTTATTTTTTTTTTTATTTTTTTATTTTTCTTTTATTCTTTATTCATCTCCTATTTCTTTTTTTTCTTTTATCTTATATTCTTTTTCTTGTGTGTGTGTGTGGGTGTGTGTGTGGTGTGTGTGTGTGTGTGTGTGTGTGTGGGTGTGTGTGTGTGTGTGTGTGTGTGTGGGGGGGTGTGGTTTTTGTTTTTTGTGGGGTGTGTGTGTTTTTGCGTTGTAGTGGTGTGTGGGTGTTCTTTGTTTGTGTTTTTTTTGCAAAAAAAATTTTTGAATGGGTTGGTTTTCCCTTTTTGCTAAAAGTAAAGAAAAAAAGAACTGCCCAAAATTTCAAAAAAAAAAGGGCCCCCCGGGGAAAAACCCCCCTTTTAAAATTCCAAATCCTTTTTTTCTTTTTTTTAAAAATTTTTTTAGGAAATAAGAGGTTTGAAAACCCCTTTTGTTGGTTTCTTTCCCCCAAAATTTCGCAGTTTCTTTAAATTCCAAAATATCTTTTTTTTTTTTTTTATTTATTTTTTAAATTTAAAAATTTAAAATTTTTATTATTTTTAATTTTTTCCCCTTTTCCCCCCCTTTCCCCTCTTTCCTTTTCTCTTTTATCTATCTATTTATTTTTCTATCTTTACTTTGCTTTAAATTATTTTTTTTTTTATTTAAAAACTATTTTTTTTTTTTTTTAAATTTTATTCCCCCCTTTCCCTTTCCCTTCTTTCTTCTTTTTCTCTTTCTCTAAAAAACTCTTTTTCTCTCCTCCCTCTTCTTTTTCCTCTTCTTCTTTTTTTTTCTCTATCTTCTTCTCTTCTCTCTCTCTCTCCTCCCTCTTCTCTCCCCCCCCCTTTCCTCTCCCTCTCTCTCTCCCCTTCCCTCTCTCTCTCTCTTCCTTCTCTCTCTCTCCCCTTTTCTCTCCCTCTCTCTCTCCTTCTCTCCTCTCTCTCTCTCTCTCTCTTCTCCCTCTCTCCCTCCTCCTCCTTCCCCTCTCTCGACGAAAACTTTTTTTTAATAGTCTTGATTTATTACACGTGATCAAAATATGATTTACCTAGTAATTCGAGAGACGTGATTATCATGTAAATGAGAAATATAATGAACGATGATATTAGAGATATAACGGGCAAGGTAATGTGGACTTTGCGTGATATTAAACAAAGGAAGTAACTAAGTCATGGTCGACGCTGGTCACGTGTGTGTGAATATTTTTTTTTCTCTCTCTCAATCTTTCTCTCGCTCGATCGTTATCGCTTTCTCTCTTGATTTTTCTCTCTCTCTCGTTCTTTCTCTCTCTCTCTCTTGATTCTTCTCTCTTGATTCTTCTCTCTCTCCTTCGCTCTCTCTCTCTCTCTCTCTTCATCCTCTTCTAATTTCTCTTCTCTCTTTTCTTTTTCTCTCTCTCTCTTGATTCTTCATTCTTGATTCTTCACTCTCTCTTTCTCTCTCTCTTTCGTTCTTTCTCTCTCTCTCTTTCTTCTTCTTCTCCTCCCTCTCTCTCTTTCTCTCTCTTCTCTCTCTCTCTCTCTCCCTCTCCCCTCTCTTTTTTCCTCTCTCTTCTCTCTCCCTCCTTTTTCTCTTTTCTCATCTCTCTCCTTTTTCTCTTCTATTCTCTTTTCTTACCGTTCTTTTCTCCTCCTTCTTTTCTTCCCCCACCTCTTCTTCCTCTCTTCTCTTCTTCTTTTCCTTTTTTCCACTCCTTTCTCTTTTCTATTCCTTCATCTTTCTCTTTCTCTTCTTCTTCTTATCAGGCTCTATCTTATCCTTTAATATTTTCTATATTAAAATTTTTTATAATTATTTTAATTTTATCAATTATCATCTTTGTCATCTCTCTTCCAATTAACATTTTCTCATCTCTATCATTATTATATTTCTTTATCATTATCATTTTCATTAACCATTTATTATATATCCTCTATTATCATTTTTCTATATTATCATTATCATTATCTATCATATTATTATTCATCACACTTATCATTTCAATCATATCATCATCAATCATCATACCTCATTCATTTTATCATCATCATCATATCAATCATATCATCATCATCATTATCATTTATTCTTTCATCACATCATAATTAAAATTATTATTTTTTATTTTTCCCCAAATTTTCATTATAATAATAAAAATTATTAATTTTAATTAATCGCACATTCCTTTTCAGCTCAATCATCACATTTAATTCAAACTCGAAAAAATCTCAAATTCACAAGATATCAACATTAATTAATTTATTTCTATCACATTTTTTCGCTCTTATCTTTTTTTTCACAAATACATTTTGCAAAACAGCGACAAATTAAGGTGTTAAATAATTTGCCGAATTGCAAAGAAGGACGATTTTCCGACTAAATTTAAAAATTCTTTTAGCAGAATTTTGAATTTCTTGCAACCGGGGAAGGTTTCGTTTTTTATCTTCGTCAGAAATGCAGAATTTCATTCTAAAGATGATGTCGAAACGGTTAAATAATCTCTTGTATTGTAAGATGTGGTTGTGTGTTTTTTATGTTTTTTTTTAAAATAATTTTAAAAATAATAATGTTACTATAATATATATATATATAAATATTATTATATATATTATATATTATATAATATAATATATTTTATACAAATTTTTTCGTGGGATTTCGGGGGGGGGTTTTTTTTTTTTGGGGGTGTGTTTGTGTGTGGGGTTGTGTGTGTGTTGGGGTTTTGTGTGTGTTTGGGGTGTGTGTGTGTGTATTTATATATAAGGGGTATATATATATTATATATATAAAATATATATATTATAATATATATATATAT
>NC_051427.1:11583797-11586297 GCF_015228065.2 Penaeus monodon | reverse complement strand
AAACACACACACACACACCCACCACACATACATACACACACACAAACACAAAAAACACAGTGAAGAGAGAGAGAGAGAGAGAGAGAGAGAGAGAGAGAGAGAGAGAGAGAGAGAGAGAGAGAGAGAGAGAGAGAGCGATTAGGTAGGGGGAGAGGGGAAAGGTAGAAAGGGGTAGAAATGTGAGAGAGAGAGAAATAGGGAGGGAGAAGAGAGGGAGGAAGAGACAGAGAGAGGGGGGGGTGAGAGAGGAAAGGGGGGAGGAGGGGAGAAAAAAGAGATGTGAGGGACAGAGAGAGAGGAGAGAGAAGATAAAGAAGAAAAAAAAAAACTTTTTTGCATGTTAAAATTTTAAAACGTACCTGAGATTATCATATATTTTCTGTGATCTCAAAAGCCCCAAGTGAAATTAAAAGTAACATCTATTTTCCTTTTTTCCCCTCATCATTAATTGCCCTGAAGTCAATGAAACAATCGTATTTTACATTTTTATTCTCACCTAAATCATAAAAACGAAGAAAATAATCTTTAAAAATACATTGCAGAATGTGTGAAAAAAAACTCAAGTACTATACCTAAGCAAGTTAGCACGCGAGCAACATGATGTCTGTATTTGCATGTAAACCTGGATTTGAATAATGCTGCCAGTCACGATTTCGCTTTGACAGATTCCACTACTTTGATTTCTTGGTTTAAGTTCATTTCTGTTTGATATTATTATCATTTTCATTATTTTTTTTTTTTTTTTTGATTTTTTTGTCTTTTTTTCCTTATCTGTCTGTCTCCGGCTCTGACATTTTTTGTTCCTCTGTCGTTGTGTGTCTCTTTTCTTTTCTCTCCTCCTCCCTCCTATTTCGTCTTTTTCTTCAAAAATCTATCATGTACCTTATTTTGTCTCTATTTAACCCCCCCCCCCATTCCCCTCTTCTCTCTCTCCTCTCTCCTCTCTCTCTCTCTCTCTCTCCTCCCTCTCCCCTCTCTCTCTCTTCTCCCATTTCTCTCTCCTTCTCTCTCCTCTTCTCTTTGTTCTCCCCCCTTTTTTTCTTTCCCCCCCCCTCTCTTACCCTCCCTTTTATTCTCCCCCTCTTTTCTTTTCTCTCCTCTCTTCTCTCTCTCCCCTCTCTCTCTCACCCTCCCTTCCTCCCATTCTCTCTCTCTCTTTTTCCCTCCTTCTTTTTCTCTCCCCTTTTTTTTCCCTTTTACCCCCCCTCCCCTTACCCTCCTTTCATTTTTCCCCCTCTCCTCTCTCTCTCTCTCTCTCTCCCCCTCTATCTCTCTCTCTCTCTCTCTCTCTCTCTCTCTCTCTCTCTCTCTCTCTCTCTCTTTCTCTTTCTCTTTGTGCGCCCATTGCAATCCGCTATAACAAAACTAAGGACACCGTCACATAATCCTCTTAGAACTGATCGAAACACGCAGTATTTTTCTAATTATAATCCTAAGACAAATTCCTCAAAGAGCTTTTGAAATTCTAGCCTTGTAACGGGGTCAGAATGTTTTTTTTTTTTTTTTAAGCATCTTTCTCTCGTTTCCTTTAGTATCAATTCCCAGATTTTTTTTTTCTATCTCATGGTATTTAGTTATTTATCCATTTCTTTATTTACTTTTTAGTCTTTAGTTACCTGTCTGTGTATTTATTATATAGTTTATCTATTTTTCTATTTGTTTATCTATCAGTTTATCTATGTTTCTATTTATCTATCTATCAATTTACATATTTTCTTATTCATTGATCTATTTCTTGTTTTATTTATTTTATTTATTTCTCATGCATTTATCAATTTATTCCTATAATCATTCATTCTATCATTTATCAATCTACTTACCAATAAACAATTTCATTTGTTGAAAACTGCAATGCAATACTGTTAAACAATGCAAGTTCTGAGCAACTATTGGTAACAGGAAATGTCTTTGTAGTTCCGAAGTATTCCTGACATTGCTCAAGAAGAGAGGCAGACAGAGGGCGAAAGAGAGGGACAGAGATGGACAGACAGGTTAGAAAGATTGAAGTTAGATACATAGATAGAGAGTAGAGAGAGAGAGAGAGAGGAGAGAGAGAGAGAGAGAGAGAGAGAGGGGAAAGAGAGAGAGAGAGAGAGAGAAGAGAAGAGAGAGAAAAGAAAGAGAAAAAGAGAGAGAGGAGAAAAGAGAGAGAGAGAAGAGATAGAGAGAAAGAGAGAGAGAGAGAGAGAGAGAGAGAGAGAGAGAGAGAGAGAGAGAAGAAAAAAAAAAAAAAAAAAAAATAGATAAATAGAGAATAATAATATAATATAAAAAAAAAGAGAAAGAGAGAGAGAGAGAGAGAGAGAGAGAGAGAAAGAAAAGAGAAAGAGAGATTACGAATTTTCGGTACAGTTGCCGATTAGCAAAATCAGATTTCCATATCGGATTTTCGCTTAGCCAGACTATATACAGCGAAAAGAAATTGCTATTGGATTCTGATATTTGGTGATTTTTTTTCTGTAGATTCTCTATCCTTAAGTTCAAAAGAAATGTTGAAACC
>NC_051427.1:11576297-11578797 GCF_015228065.2 Penaeus monodon | reverse complement strand
GTTCAGTGTTCCGCCTCTTGTTACTCGCTCACACATGCAACAAACGTGTTCCCTGTTGTTGACTCGTCATTGCAGAATCGCTGTCTGTTTTAGCGGGGTGCCTACTGATATCTTTGTTTCAAGGAAGGCAAAGTTAGTAGGTTTTAATGGGTGTGATACTGAATGACGTAACTGTGTTGTTTAAAAAACGAAACCAAAGCAATTAAGGAAAGGGGCTTTTATTTTGCACTCCTCTGAACACAAACACAAACTCACACGCACATACACACATACACACATTTACATTCCGATACCTTATGACAGTTGCAGCTTCTTTAATTCCAGGTCGAGAACTAAATCGCATTTCCAGTTTGTGTTGCGTAGTCATTCTCTGTCCATGTGTCACCTGTTTTGATGATTTAACCTAAAACGATTATGTTTAAGATTAAACACTATTGCACAGTCCAATCGCATAAAATATAAAACGGAATTATTTTATACCTTGAAATGGCAAATATTGTAGATTTCATTACAGTTATGCTAATTAATAACTTCAGTAATAGTATCAAATCATAATGTATTGTACAACTCATTATTTATAACTCTGGTAATCAAATAATAAAAAAAAAACTTTTTCATATATAATCAAACCTTTATTAAACACTTAATGACTGGAAATCTAGTATATGATTACAAAATAACACCAACAATTTCTCAGAAACTAAATGATCAGTCACAAACATAAAATATCACTTCATAATTACATATCACTTACTAATACAGTTTCATCATAAATTAGATTATTAATTAAATCCAATAATTAAAACACCCACACGGCACTGCACTCATGACGTGACGAGCATGCAAATGAAACATGTCTTCAAATTCAGACTATCTTCCTGAACCGCCAATCACTCTGTTTGAAATGATGGATTGATAAATGTATAATGTATAAATGTGACAAATGTATAAAAGATATGTATGATAGCGAATACATAATTTCACAACACGAAAACACATTTGTTCCATTTCGCTTTTATAACTATGTAAAGTATTTCCTGTCAAATGTATTTTTTGCATTGTGAATGGATTAAATGCACTTGATATACATAACAATAACCTACAAGGTCTTAAAGGGCACCACTAGGTCTGAATTTACATACAAGTTAAACAAGGTATAATTTTATGTGAACTTTTAGAAGTACATCCATATCAGCACTGCGTTTCTTAATGTTGTTAATCGAAATAAAGATATCGATGTTTTAAATAACATTTATTTTCTCTTTAGAAGGGCCTTCCAAGGTTAATAAGCATAAGACCTCATTATCTAGATGACATACATACATTTGAAAGTTAAATCCTTGACACATGGAAGTTCACCAATATATCTTCCCCTTTTTGTGTTAAACCATCTTCACAGAATTTACTAAGTTTACAGTTTCGTCAAAAGTACACAAATGAATAATACACATTTAAATAAAGTTCCTATCTTCCTTCCAGTTATGAGATTCAAGCAAAAGACGAGGTTCTACGCGGAAAAAGAGAAATCATGTCTGCCGCCTGTTATGGATCGTAAACACTGTTTTTGCTAACAAAACAAACCCTCGATGCGCATCAAAGCTTCAGAGTCAGAGGTTAAATATTCCCAGCTTAGTATAAACTTTAAAAGATAGCAAGTAATTATTACAAAATACAATTAGTCTTACATGTCAATTCTTTATTATGTTTCTTGCGTATAACACTACAAATGTGTGTGTGTGTGTGTGTTTATATGTGTGTGTGTATGTATGTATATATATATATATATAATATATATATATATATATATATATATAAAATATATATATTATACATATATATATATAGTATATTATATATATTTTATATATCTATATATATATATTATTTTAATATACATATTATATATATACATGTATATATATATATATTATATATAAATATATACATATTATATATATAATAACATACATTATATAATTAAAACATTTATAGATATACATATTAGAAAAATGCACAATTAAAATGATTTATGAAAATGAACTATAGGTACAAGAAGGCACACACAGATAGGGAAGAGTCAACACTCCGTAGACACGGGATAGGGGACCACAATCAAAATTGAAGCGAAGAAGGAGACTCAGGTCGGGACGGGGGAAATGGTGAAAGGGGGACATAAGGGAGAGAGGCGGGAGGAACGCGGAACGAGGGAGGGACACAGCGAGGAAGCAAGGAGGTCAGATAGGTCGGAGGAGCGTCTATGGGAAGGGGCCACATGGGGAGAAGCGGAGGATTGGGGAGCGAGGAGACTATCAGCGGAGGCGGCTGTTAGGTTGAAAAGCAGGCTTTTAGGGATCCCACCAGTCTGCGGACGTTGGACATTAGCGGAGAAGACAGACCTTAGGGCCCGGCGCCGTCTGACAAGTCCATCCTTTACCTTGTCACCAGAGACAAGAAATAGGTCCCCCAAAGAGGGAGTTGTTAGTTGTTGGGGTCAGCCTTG
>NC_051427.1:11575197-11576197 GCF_015228065.2 Penaeus monodon | reverse complement strand
CTTAAAGTCCTTGACATCACCACCCTGTACAGTTCCTTGCTGCCTTTGGCCTCTGCCACTCTATGTAATGGTTTGTGGTCAAAAACTATTTTGGTTCATTGTCTCCGCTGTCAATCATTAGTAAACTTTCATCTGCTTCTAACTGATTATTCTTTTTTCCAATGTCACACAACTCTGAGGTGTTTAACAGATCGTACCTTGATGTGTGTTAGATGGAAAGGTATCATATTTTGTTCTTTGCTGTTATTTGCAGAATTTACTGAGTTATTACTCTTCCTGAGGTTCTTTGTTCTACATTCACTGTTATTGTGAATTCTTGACTGATGAAATTTACATTTCTTATTATGCTAAGGTTTTGAACTCACCGCCTTTATAGCATTTTGAAGCAAAATGGCCTGGTTCACCACACTTAAAGCATCTCTTCTGTTTAACTTTACTATTGCTATGGGCAACCATTACTCTTTCTGTATAAGAATTTTCTCTTAAGATTATATTCATGATCCAATAAGGTTGTAATCAGATGGAGGATTGTATTGATTAGTCACATCTTTTTTTTTTTTTTTCTTTTTACTTCAGTGGAAGTATTTCAGTGTACTTGTCACTGACAGACGATCACTAACACTCTCGCCTGATTCTCTTATTGCTGCTACTATCTCCTCCATGTACAATAGATACTTTGTTACACTGCCATCTTCCGTCTTTTGTTTATAAATGACCCCCATAAAGCATACAACCTGTGGTTTGTTTCTCTCATGTAATACTTTCGTAGCAATGCTAAAGCTTTCACACCTGCCACCTCTTGCTTCACATTTTATTATATCAAGTCACGTTCTGTCAAGATAACTTGTCAAATAACTCTAGATTGTCCCTTTGACATCCAGATTATAACCATCTGGGTATTCTGAAGCATACTTATCAAATGCGAGATGTAGTTTTATAACATACAAAGCGCCGTGAAAGTCATAATTACCGCATTACCATCAAATTGCTTAGATCTGGG
>NC_051427.1:11560197-11570197 GCF_015228065.2 Penaeus monodon | reverse complement strand
AAAATCTAGAAAAGGGGGGCCAAAAACCCGCCGCCCTTTCATTTCCGGGGCCCCCGGACTTGGGTAAAGCTCCCGGGTCAAACCAGCAGGGCGGTGGGGGGCTCAATAGAGGGGAAAGCCATGCGCCTAAACAGTGGACACTGGGGCTGAAAAAGCCCCTAGTGGGGCCTGATTTTGGGCCACTATGCGACTTCCAGACGCCCCACAAGACTTGTTGTGTCAGGGGGCTTGTGTGCAGCTAAAGGAAATGGGGGTTGGTATTGGGGGGGCCCACCCATGGGGGCAGCGGCGCCGGGGGTTTTTTGGGCCGATCGGGAAAAGGGAAACTGTTTGCGGGGCCTTGACTCCCTTAAGAAAGAAAAGGCGGGGTTCGCCTTGGGGGAAGCGGTGGGGTGACGGGGGAAGAGTGCCCTTGTTCCCTTTGGGGTTTTGGCTGTGCGAGGTTTTTACGGCTGCACCTTCCCCCAGGATAGAGTCTAGAATCCGGTTTTGACTTCAAGAGTGATGGGGTGGAGTAAAAGACCTCGTGGACCCCCTTTAAAAACCTGCAGCGGGAAATGGCGAGGGGTTTGGGGGTGGGGGCCTTTTTTGGCCCAGGGGGGGGGGAGTTACAGTTTTGGGTGCAACTTCTCCGATAACCCCAAAAGGTGCCGGGTGGTGCAAAGTTTGGGCTTTTGGTGGGGTTTGGTTTTATTTTGATTTTTTTAAAAATTTCCCCCCGCCGCGCCCAACAGCTAAGGTCATTAGCGGGAATACCTTTTTAAAAACAGAATAAAAAAATTTTTAAAATTTTAAAAATCTGTCAAAAATATTTTAAAATAAAAATAAAAAACAAAAAACCCAAGCAAAATAATACTCTAAGGTAAAAAAATTTTTGCAAAAACTTTATGAAAATTTAAATTTTATTAAAAATTTTAAGTCCCCCAAAGGAAAAACTAATAAAACCCCTCAAATGTCCCAACTCCTCCCCCAAAACATTTCGGTATATGGGGGAAAAAAAAATATGTCTTTGGTCTGAGAATGTTGCACATCTTTCCACACATGTGCGATTTTTAAAAGGGCTTTTGCACCCCTCAAAAGTCCCCTGATTTTTACCCATCATCCCCCCATGAGTCAGTCTTGTGTGCCGATCTTGGCCTTGTTAATGAAAAATTTCCCATTTTGGGGTTTGGGGGTTTGGTTCTGTCCCCCAAACTCCCAAAGGTCATCTCACTTTTTGCATTTTTATTTCGGAGATGCCCCCAATTTTTTCCCTTTAATTTATCGCGAAAAAACAACCTGATGCTGGGTTTCAGGTGGGTTTGTGTGGAGGGGAAAAAAGAGCATCAAAAGGGGTGGGGCAGCGCCTTAGCTTCGATCAGTCGTTCATTCCCACTGACCCAAAATGCGCTGGCCCCCCAACACAGATTTATTTTTTTTACGTTTTGACATCAGGGAAACCCCCAATTTTTAAACCCCCTCCTACTGGGATGTGATGATTTTAAAGCTCTTGTTGCTTGCAAGGCATACGAGAGTCACAATATATAAAAAAATAGAATGGTTCATAGATCTTAGTATCTTTTCTGCTGCAAGGGTGGCTGTAAATCTGCATTTAAGATCGAGGCTGCTAGAGAAAGACGCCAAAGCAGTCTTCCTTCTGCTACTTGCCAAAGCCCACACCCTTTTTTAGATTTTGAACCATCGTATATATTCCCGATCCTTGGTTTTTAGAAAAGGGGCTGAAAAAAATCTCTCTCTGGGGCTTCTGCCCTTTAGATCTCTCCCCCCCTTTCCCCAATTCCCACCCCAAAAAAGCCCGACTTTATTGTCCAAGGGGGGAAATTGGGGGAAACCCAAAAAGCCCCGAACCTTAGGGACTTAAATTAAATTTTTCTACAAAAATTTCCCCATTTTTCCCACCCTAGGATCGGGGTATCCTCAAGGGGGGTTTAAACCAATCTGGAAAGTAGGGGATCCCGGGAACCTTTTTTAGTCTCGTATTAAAACAGGTTTATGTGTCCCGGGGTAAAGAAAAAGGTTGGGTTTTCCCTCTCAGCATACAGGGGCTCCCCCCAGGTGGAAGACCGAAAGCCCCCGTAAAAAAATTTTGAGCCTTTATTAGGGCCGAGTCCCAAAAATCCGGAAACAGTGGGGGTTGGGGAAAAATGAATAAGCTTTACCCCATATCAAGCTACTACGAAAAATCCGGGAAAGCCGTGAAGCGTTGTGCGGTCTGCCCCCAAAATAAAAAGTGAAAAAAACCCCCAAAAAATTTTAAATGCTTTTTTTTACCTTCACTTTTTAAAATGTTTGATGTGAGGCCCATGTAAGTCTTGAGTCCCAAAAAATTTGACCCAAGTACCCCTCTTGGAAAAAATTTCAGTGGGTTTGCCCTAAATAGAGGGAAGGGGTGGAACTTCCCCGTTTGTGGAAATTTACACCCTGGTCTTGTTTTAGAAAAATTTTAACCCTGAAATTTGGGGGGGTTTCCCACTGTCAAAACCCATTTATTGCAGTCTGATGCGTCCCCTTTCCAATCCTTAAGCTTTCCCCAAACCGTACCAAATGTTTAAAATATCCCTCAGATTTCATGAGACAGGGATTTGGGAAAAACCTTTATAATGTCTTTATAGCAAAGGCCCAAAAAGGGTCCACCTTAAAACACTCCCCTTTTGGGGGCCCCTTCCAATGGGTTTTCCCGGTTTGAGAAAATGTTTTTCCCCCCCGAAATCTAAATTTCCTGTTTTGAAAGGGAAAACTTTGTATGAAGGTAGGTTAAAGCTCCTCTTAAACCAAAGTCATACGCTTCATGGTATGCCCTGCTTTTCCCAATAGTATCATAAGGGCCCTTTTTAAAGGGCAAAAAAGACTGCTAACATGGAAGCCCCTTGCAAAGGGAAATTTGTATAGCAGTTTCCATCCTCACAAGTGCATCCGGGGTCTCCAATTTCTAAAAACCTATTGATATTGGGGGTCACACGTTTTCTTTTTTTGGAAACCATCAAACCCAAATTTTAACCCTTTTTCCTCCCCGCTTGCAGAGAGCTGGGGAGAGAAATTGGTCTGTAATTTCCCGGTGTGGAAATCTTTCCAGGTTTTGGAACAGGAATATTATAGGGCCCCTTTCCATTGGATGCACGTGCCCCCCTATTGATCCTATTGACAAACCAGGGTTTGGGGTTGGTAAGTGAGATATCATTTTATTTTGGAATATCGTCACTTCCGGCAGTCTTACGGCAGGGGCCCGCAAAGCAGAGCCATCTCCTTTCGCCAAAAAAGCAAGTTTATGGAAAATTTTGCGCTTCCTACTGAAAAAACGCACTGGGTTTGTTCCGTTTACACAGAGTGGAAACGAGCAGTGTAAGTGTCCAAGGGGACTCGGCCCTGGATTTTGTAGCTCTTAGCAAAACTTTTTGTCTTTATGGGTTTGCCATCTACTTCCGAGCAGGGTGTTTTTGGATGGCCCTTTCCCGCAATTACGCACCTTGTCCCACCCCCCAGTAAAGGGGGGGCCCAGGTTAAACGAAAGGGAACCAAAACTGTTCCCCCCAGGCCGTCTAGCCTCCCTTTTGCACGCGCCCGGCCCTTTGGCCCGGGGGTTTTTTTTAACTGATTAAGGTTACCAAAGCTGGGGGGCGTTTCAAAATGCCTTAATGCGCTTCCCCTTTCCGGGAAATGTTGGCATTTAAACAGACCCCATGGGACTGGGGGTCCCACGGGGACTGTCCCTACTTTTTTGGGGAAAGGTGCTTCTGCGCAAAGGGAAAAATTTTGATGTGAAGGGATTACGCATCCCTTTAAAACAAGAAATAAATTTAAAATTCCCCAATACGGGGAAATTGATTAAAAAAAATTCCCGTCTGCCTGTTAAAAATCGCCATCTTTGCCCTCCATTTCTGGGAAAACCATTCACCTTCCCAAAATTATTGGAAAAAGGTCGCTTTCCCTTTTAATTTCCATGGGCCTGCCAAGGAAATTCAACTGTGAAAACAGGTGAACCCATTGGGTAGGTCCCCATATGGAGAATGTCCCAGTTTGGGAAATTGGAAATGGGGGGGATTTTCACTGTTTAGTAAAAAATGATCTGCTCTTAAAACAAGGACTCCAAGGCCCCTTCCCCGAGGGGTTTCACAAAATGTCTCCCAGAGGTGATGCCCCCATTTAAAACCCCAAGAAATAGAAAGGATGGGCAACTGGCCCCAAAAGGGGTCTTCCAAAACATTTATGTTTAGATTATGTGGGAAGGTTTGATTTGGGGGCAACAGTGGGAAGGCGTGCAAAACCCATTTTTCCAAACCTTTACCTTCAGTGTTTTCTGCAGGTGGATGGCCCGGAAAGGAAAATCATGCGTACCATTTCTGCTATCCTCCCTGGGGGTCCCTTTTCCAAAGGGTTTCCTAAAGGGCTTAACTTGAAATCCTCTCAGGAAAAAAGGGGGGGGTTTTCCCTGGTCAAATCTTTGTAGGGATACACAACTGGGTTCCCTGAAGCTATATTTTGCAGTTCTTCCATTTTTATGAATTCCTTGCCCTTTCCAAATTTGGGTTTGGGGATCCCGTTCTTTAGATTATTTTTTCATAAAAGGGGTTTTTTACACCTGTGGTCAAGGGTTTTCCTACACCTTTGGGGTGTCCCTTTCCAAAGGGCCTGAAGTTTCCTTTTTAAAGGTTGTTTAAAACCCTTTGGAAAATATTTCCCCCCCGGTTTCCCCTTTGGGCAGGTTTAGGGTTTTTTGGCCCAGGGCCAAAAAACGGGCCTGAGCCCTTTTCTTCAGGGGCATTTTTTTTCTACAGCGGAGGCCCCTTTGGGTTTTGTTGGAAACTGGAGTCTTTTGGGGCAGGTTTAGGATTCCCCTTTTTCCCGGCAAAAGGGGGTGCCTGAGCTTTAATTCAGGGGGCATTCTGACTAGCGCAAAGCTCCTGGATGGGGGTGGCGCTGGCGGTCACCGGGTTTAGGCCCCGGGGGCCTTGCCCGAAATTTCTCCAAAAAACCTTTCTTTAGGAGGAGGGGTCTCCTCAATAAACCCCTCCCTCCCACTTCCCCTTTTTGGGGAAAAACTCCCAGAGGGAGTGGGCAGCAATTTTGGGGCTGAGGTTTTTGAAGGGGAAAAGGCGAGTGTGGTTGCAAGGAAGCATTGGGGCAAGGGGTTGGGGGGGAAAGGGGGATGGGCTAGAACCCCAAGCAAAGGAACTACCCCGGCTGTGCAAAAAAGCAAAACGGACGTCCGGGTTTGCCTTGGGAAAAAAACTTTCTCCTTGCCCCCTTATTTCCAATACTTTCCCTTTTTAAAAATTTTACCTTTTACATTTTTTGAAGAAGCTTAAAGAGTTCTTTGCAGGGGAAAAGCATTGGACCCGGACAGTTGTCACTCCCTTTATGAATGTTTTACCAAAACTTTACACATACTCTTGGGTTTTCCCTTTTCTTAAAACGGCAAAGTTGGTCCCTGGCCCCTTTAAACCCTTGGGGATGGAAGCCCGCATAGGGTTTTGGGACCCTATGGCTTTTTCCTTAGGGTGGGACCAATGCTAAATAAACCCATTCTGGAAGGGCTAAGGGGTTAAAAAGTTTTAAAAAAGAGTGGTGTACTGTTCCAAACATCAAATTTCTTCCTAAAAAAGTTTTAAATGCCCCTCCATTAAAATTCTTAGTTCCCTAAAATTTTTTCCTAAAATACCCCATCAGGTTTCGGAAAAAAACAATTCCCCTTTCACTGATTGAGGGTTTTTTAGGAGGCTGAACTTGACCCAAAGGGAAAGTTAATTTCACGCAAAACGGTCACTCCGTTTGGTCGACAAACCCCAATATCGGGGTACCCTCTCGTGTGGGGGGATACGAGGACACGTGACATATTCAAAATATTTTTCCGAGAAAACCCCAAAAATTTAGATCCCTGATTTATACACCATCAAAGGTCTTCCCCCTCAGGAAAATATATGAACTTTTATTTACAAAGGTAAGATTCCCTAGTGGGTTGAGGAGGACTTTTCCCCTTTTCCCCGGGTTTTGGGGGGCCCCGGGGAAACCTTACGATTCCCATTTTTTGCCCTTTGGAAAATGGAAAAAGGGTTTCCCGAGGACAAAAGTTGATTTTTCAGAGAGAAGGCCGGGGATTTCGCAGGGCGTAGGGGGGGAGCTAGTCTTTGTAAAATTTTTTAGTACTCATACAAATTTTAATTTTTCTTTCCTCACCCCCCCACCCACCATGGGGGTCCAACCCGGGGGGAAACTATGGGTTTGGGGGCAAAAAACTCCCCAAAAGCCACGGGTAATGAGGAAAAATACCCAGCCCTATCACAGTACTGATGGCAGTCGCGGGACCTAAAGCCTAGACGGGAAAAGTGCCTGCTTTCCCTAGCCATATTTGACCAGCCGATTGAAATTTAACCCCGGGGCCCTTTATCAAGCCACCCTCTAACCCGAAAAAGGACCAAAGAGGTGTGTTGCTACTTAAGGGGCAGGGGTTCAACATCGCTCAACCCCCAGGGTCCCGTTTTCCCGGTTACGGGGGGCCAAAGCACGAAAAAAAAACGTGGGAGAGTTTCCCTATTCCAAAAATGGAAGAACCAGGGGGGTACAAACCCTCCCCTCTCATGGCCCTTTGGGGCCCCCCAACCATTTTTTCTCTCCCTCACTGGGGGAAACCCCCCAGTATTTGGGGAGCCCCCTGGCCCTCACCAGATCATTGGGACCTCAAGCCCCCCCACCACGGCAAGGCGGCTTCCGTTAGGGGGGATTTGTGAGGAAGTGGAGCATCCAGAAAAGTGGGGCCGTTGACTGACTTCCTCGAGGACTTGGCGCACCGGAGCGCCGCTAACCTGGCGGAGGTGCATCGACGAGTTCGTCGCAAGCTCAAGGTAGCCGGCCATGCCATGAAGGAGACCTATGACCGGCGCATGAGGGAAGTGAGGTACAACATAGGTGACAGAGTGTGGCTGCATAACCCACGTCGGAAGCGAGGGCTCTCGCCGAAGCTACAGAGCCCCTGGGAAGGGCCATACACAGTGGTAGCGGCCCTCTCTGATGTCACCTATCTGCTTGATAGGGGGGAATAGTGCTATTCCAGTGGGTCTTTGTCTCTGTGCGAAACATGTGTTAACATGAAAAGGATGACCTGGGCATGTGTTAACATGAAGGGACCTGGGCAAACATGACGCAACTGGCTGTGAGCGGAGGAGCGGAGGAACAAGCCAAGGGAGAGACGGAGTTGGGTGCTGCTCCAGTGAAGACCTCGTGTGTGCCCTTGTCACCTGATATACTTTATGTTGCCCTGTTATAAGCTGTATCGTGCAGTGTGACATGCTGGTTTCCCCCTGTATTGTGCCTATAGAAAAGTGTACCGGTAACTAACTTCTGTAAATAAAGGAAAGACTGTCATTTTGTGTTTATTTCGTGCCCTGCCTCGCCACTTGGCGTTTCCCCTCGTGGTGTTCTGGGACGCTGTGGTGCTCGGTGCCTCTTGGAACTGTTCAGTGTTCACGATCCTGTGGATAGCACGCCGTCTGCCTAGCCTGCCTTGTGTTGGTGACAGAGAGACGAGACGGGCGGCGTAACAATATATATATATATATATATATATATATATATATATATATATATATATATATATAAATATTTGTGTGTGTATATATTTATATATGTATATATATATAAATATATATACATATATATATATATATATATATTTATATATATATATATATATATATATATGGATAGATATAGCCATATTATCTAGAGAACAACCCACATCATAGCCATTTAAGTGAATGTATAGTTTCCCCATCAATTGCCCTAAAATGATGAGTTTATATTCGTTTTTCATTCGATTTTCATATATATGAATGGTAATGAGAATGATAAATGTTTGGCTTTGTAATTTAAACGAAATCAATAATACTTTCGACCTCGTTACTAAGGAAACACTAAAATAGATTTGTTATATTTTCATGATTTCCTCCGAGATGCTTCATTTGCTAAGGAGACACACATGCAGACACAGACACATACACACACATACGCATACGCACACACACACACGCACACACACACACATAGATACATACAGAGATATACAGAGAGAGAGAGAGAGAGAGAGAGAAAGAGAGAGAGAGAGAGAGAGAGGGAGGGAGGGAGGGAGAGGGATGGAGGGAGACAGATATAATCAGACAGATAAACAGTCAGATAGAGAGAGAGATAGAGATGGAGATGAATATATACAGATGGAGACAGAAATAGAGACAGACAGAGATAGAGATAGACATAGTGATAGAGAGAGAGATACAGAGAATAAAGTACCTTGGACTGCACCATAGAGGCTGCTTCGGTGCGTGGCTGGCCGTATCAATAATGGAAATTCAATTAAGAAGATTAAATGGTTGTTGAGGTTGACTTGCATTGCTAATGGTGTAGTTAGTTGTCGTTGGGATGATTGGGTTGTTGATGGTTATAGATCACGGAATGATAATTGGGAATGCAGTATCTTGCTTGATGTGAAGTATGGTAATAATCAGTGAACACACACACACGCAAACATACACATACATATGCACATACACATGCACATATACATACACATACAAACACACATACACGTACACATACACAAATAAATACACATACACATACACAAATACATAAACATATACAAATACATACATACATACACATATATACATGCACATACACATATACAAAAAAAAAAAAACACAAACCAGTAAACAAATAAACAATATCATTATCAATATTTACATACATATTTTAAATTATTTCATCTATTATTTTAACAGAATCAGAGCGCATTTCATTTATATTTCGAGTATTCGTTTATGAATATATTATCCTGGACATGTACTGCGTGTCCAGTTTAAACATGCATTATAAATGTGTCAATTTAGCCTCAAATAAACAAACGGCAGCATCGGAAGTGTAAGAAAGAAAAGAAAAAAATAAAATGAAGGAAAAAATAAACGTAAACGAAAGAGGAATATAAAAACGTTCCTGTATCCCGGCATCATGGACACTATGATATTATTTTTAACATTTCTTTGTTATTTTCGTTCTTTTTTAACAATATAGATTTTAATCAAAAACATACCTAACATGAATATTTTTAAATATTTTAAATATAACATAATTTTTATATAATATATATATATATATTTTATATATTTTAAAATATTATATTAATATAATATATAGTAAAATTTTATATATATATTTTTATAAAATATTTATAAATTAATTTTATTTTATTATTTTAATAATACCATATAATATTTATATTTAAATATATAATTATATATAACAATAATTATAATTTTTAAAATATATATATAATTATATATATATTATATATAATATATAGTATATAAAATGTGTCTATGTTTGTGTATAGTATTATTACTATTGCCTTTTCCCTTTCTTTTTGGGAAAGTAAATGTAAATTTTTATTGGGGAAATGGGGGGGCGTTTAGTAAAAATGTTGGGGGGTGTAGTGAAAAACTGTGGGGACCCACGAGACAAAAAATGGAAGTAACCCTGGGGGAGACAAAAGGGGTTCCACCATTTAAAATTTTTGTTTTAGGGCTGTTTGGGATATTTAATGATTTCTACCCCCTAGAGGTCTCAGAAAAAGCTCATCGCTTTCTATTCTCCTACGGGTCAACGAAAAGCCATCGATTCTTTTCCCCTGACGGTCCCGAATGCTCGTCGATTTCATTTCCTTTTACAGGTTTATCTCAAACCTGAATGAAAACTAGTTCCTTTAAAACTTCAAAAAACTTTAAAAATAAAAACCAAAATTTGAATTCCGTTTTCCCCCCGGACTTCAAATAAAAAGCCAGAAAAAAAAATAAAGCGAAAAGCACCACCCTTTCTTTCACTTCCCCAAATGTATATGCTCGAGATTACTTTTGACTAAAAAAACTTCTCACAACGAAACTCATTTTTCAAAGGCCTGCAGTACACTTTTTTTTAAGGGTGGGTTTCATGTTTGAGCCCCGGGTCACGCATGTATTTT
>NC_051427.1:11552697-11555197 GCF_015228065.2 Penaeus monodon | reverse complement strand
TGTAAAAGAAATAGGCATAGTGAAAAATACTTATCAATATTTAAAATATTTTTCCTTAAAAAATTTTAGTCAATCGTTTTAAAAATATTTTTTTTGAACATACCCTAAAATACCCCCTTTTTTATTCAAATAAAACTAAAAGAAAAAATTTTTCGACAAAATCTACATAATACTCACAATGAATTTAGTAAAAATACTCCGGAAAAATTTTTTCTTTAATCTAAAAAAAATGGGCCCTGGAATAACGCCTCCTTCCAAGAAAACATGTATCAAACGGGGGTTTAGGTGTTATATTTGCCAAAATATCAAAGGCCTGTCAAGGGGTTTTGTGGGGTGTGAGCGTTAAACCCGGTGCGGGAAAAAAGGTTGGTTAAAATTTTATTTTTTTCCATTCCTAGAGTATTTTGAAAGGAGGTGGATATATGAATGGGGATAAGGGGTTAAATCCAATTATAACCAAACACCCAAAAACTCACACGCAACATACCATACACACCACCAAACACACACACACACACACACAACAAACACACCAAAAACACACACCAACCCCACACACACCAACACACAAAACACACACACACAAAAAACACACCCAACAACACAACAAACGCACACAAAAAAAATATAATTATTATATATATAATATATATAATTAATATATATATAATTTATTAAAAATATATAATGCAATAAAAATAAAAGCAATATTATATAATTAAATATATATATAAAAATATATATATTAATTTATATATAGTATTAAATACCTACATACATCATAAAATAATTATATATATTTATAAATAAAATATATTATAATACATTATATTATATATATATATTATTATTATATAAAATATTTAAATAATAAAAAATTTTATAATTTTTAATTTAAAAAAAATAAATTACTGCAGTTCGAGAAAGGATCTCCCAAATACATTATTTAATAGTAAATTTATAATTCCCCCAAAAAAAAAAGGTATTAATTGATTTTGGGGGTGGGGGTGTGTGTAACGAAATTAATATATATATTTTATATATTATATATTATTAAATTATATATATATATTATATTATTTTGGGTGTGTGGGGTGTTGTGGTGTTGTGTTTTGTGTTTTTTTTTGTGTGTTTTGTGTGTTTTTGGGGGTTGTTGTGTGTGTTGTGGGGTGTGTGTGGTTTTGTGTGTGTTGTGTGTTTGGTGTTTGGGTTTTGTTTGTGTGTGGGTTGTATGTGGTTTGTGTTTGTTTTGTGTGTGTTGGTGTGGGGTTTGTTTTTTTTTTGTGGTTTTTTTTAATTTTATATATGTTTAACGTTGTGATGGTGTGAATTTATTTTAAATTAGTTTTTCCCTTTTTCATCTTCCCTTTTTTTGGACTGTGCTTTTAGGTTTTAAGGTGTTTTGAGGGATCCTTTGCATCCCGGGACAATGAAAAAATAAACCCAAAACCCGATGAATATTCCCCCGGGTACCCCCTGCCATGGCAACGGGGGCTTCAATCCGTGCACGGGGCCGGGAGGGGGGGGGGGGGGGTGAAAGGGGGGGGAGAGAGGGGGGGGGGGGGGGAAAAGGAGAGAGAGAGAAGAGAAAGGGGTATTTTTAAAAATTGTATAAATACAAATACATATATTTTATATATATAATTAAATATATATATATATATATATATTTTGGAAGAGAGAGAGGAGAGGGGGGAGAAGAGAGGGAGACGGGGAGGGAAGATCGAGCGATTGTCAAAAGGTTCAAAGCGGCGAATGTTCAAATTTCCTAGGGGAGGGGTTCGCTTTAACGTGGGGAAATGGGAAAAATGACCACCCGGCGCGCGCGCTCACACAACAGAACACACACCCCCCAAATACACCCAGACCAACCAGAAACGCACACATAAAAACCCCACCACATACACCCGCCAAAACTCCTTTATCTCTCTCTCTCTTTTTCTACTATCTATCTTCTACTTTGTCTATCTATTTTATCTATTTTCTATTATTTTTATAATAAAGTTATATAATTTATAATATATTATATATATATTAATAATATTAATTATATTTTATATAAATTTTAATTTTATAATAGATTTCCCCCCCGGCGCCTGAACTATGTAAGCAGAGTAATTCCGGGAAGTCACGCCCCATCTAAAAGGGAAATCCACTTACTGACTTGATCAGAACTGGATGGCGGCGAAGCTGTGATGCTGGAAAAGGGCTGTCGTGGGCCAAGACCACCCCTTTTTAGAGAAAAGGAGGACGCACCAAAACCATAAATGGGGGATTTAAGATTTCCTTTTTTTTTGGGTTTTATATATATTATTATTATTATATATATATATATTCTATATAATTTATATTAATTTACAGATTAATAAAAATTTTGGAACTTATTGATTTAAAAAAAAAGGAAGCACATTTTTAATTTAAAGGTCGTCTATCACACAAGGGGGGCAACCCGTGTAAAAGGGGTTTTTTAAAAAAATTTTAATGTAGTTATATAAAAAAA
>NC_051427.1:11551338-11552597 GCF_015228065.2 Penaeus monodon | reverse complement strand
TATTTATGGGAATGTTTGTGACGGTATAAGGCATACGCCACGCCAAACATCGTTCGTAAAACATAAAGTTTGTACAAAAAACATTAGCAAAGAGAGTAAAATCAAATATAAAATGACCTTCATAACGAGACAAAACGAAAAAAAAATACATGTATAATGTGGAGTACACAGAAAGAAGTACAATGGATAAAATATGAATCTAAAACACACATTTCTTAAAATGAGAATAAACTTCCCTGGACAGAAAAAGTGACAAAAAAGCAAGATAAAAAATAGGAGATAATTTAAAATGATATAAGTGACCATGAAACACACAGAAGAGGAGAGAAATAATCTGCGTATAAATGAATCGCAGACGAGAGGACGGGGTCAAAGGGCAAACTCAAACAGAAGCGACTTATTGGAACCAATGTAAAATGGAACAATAAAACAGAAATAAGCGAACGTATGTACATAGAGACATGTAGAAAGGACAACTGCTGCAAGCGTTGACCGGGCTGCGAGATGTCAGGGCGCGCGAGAGTCCGGGAGGCTGACGGTGAGATGACAAGAGATGGCAGGCCGTAGGAGGCCACCTTACATTATTATCATTATTATTATTGTTATTATTATTATTATTATTATTATTATTATTATTATTATTATCATCATCATCATTCTCATTATTATTATTGCTCTCATTGTTATTACGGTTTTCCATTTACTCCACCTCAATAACATTCTCCTCTCATTTGCTACTTTTCTCTCCCCTTTTCTCCTCTCCTCTTTCCTTTTCCCTTTTCTCCTCTCCTCTTTCCTTTTCCCTTTTCTCCTCTCCTCTTTCCTTTTCCCTTTTCTCCTCTCCTCTTTCCTTTTCCCTTTTCTCCTCTCCTCTTTCCTTTTCCCTTTTCTCCTCTCCTCTTTCCTTTTCCCTTTTCTCCTCTCCTCTTTCCTTTTCCCTTTTCTCCTCTCCTCTTTCCTTTTCCCTTCCACCTTCTCCTCCCACGATTCCCTCGGCCAGCACCTCATTTAAAACTTATAAGAAAGTCTACGTACTTTGCCCAATAACCTTACTTGACGAGAACTAGGAAAGTCGGTGTTCTCTTCGTGGAAAAAAAAAGAAAAAAAAAAAGAAAAAACCCAAACACATACATACACATACACATACACACGCACACACAAACACGCACGCAGCACATGCACGCACAAAAAACACGCACACGCACGTAGCACACACACACACACACACACACACACACACACACACACACACACACACA
>NC_051427.1:11533720-11543738 GCF_015228065.2 Penaeus monodon | reverse complement strand
CCCCTTTTTTCCCCCCCCCCCCCAATTCCCCCCCCCAAAAGCGTTAATGGGGTTTTAAAAGGAAATACAAAACCCACGAAGATCCTGTCCTATACAAATATGTTTTTTTTCTGCGTGGAGAAAGTAAAAGTCCAGTCTGAAGGATATATACGCTTAATTTTTCATCAGGAATGGTTCCAAACTCAATGAGAAAATTTTTTTTCCCCTTTAAAAGAAATCAGATAAAAATTCGTGTTTTTTAAACCGCAAATATAATTCAAACTATGAAGCGGCAAAAAAAAAAATTTTCCCAAACAATGAAATAAAGGGAAAAGTTTAAATGATCGAGAACAACAACAACAAAAAAATTAGTTTCAGCAATAATAAAAATCACTTTGTAATCTAAAATAAAAAATATGACTCAATTAAATCTTTTGGATTGTTTTTACAAAAAATTAAATACATTTTTCTATAAGGGATTAAAACACATCATGGCCCCGTGCCCTGAAAGATGGTTTTAAGCTGGGACTACCAATCTCTATAAAACACCTCAGGTCTAAAATCTGTAGTCATCAGGCTGTATAAAAGGGAAACCAAAATACTTTTATTGAATACCATATTTATAAAAATTTTAACAACGACAAATTCAAAAACGAGTTTAACTTTTATTCTTCAATTCATTATACATCTACTTTTGTACAAATCACAGTTTTAAAACTTACAAAATTTTTATTTTTAACTAAACAATCACTAATAAATTTTTTCAATAATATTCCTCCCTATATTTAAATCAGATTTTGGGTTTAAAATTAAAAGTTTTTTTATCCAAGGCTGTTCACATGGTTGGTTTTTCCCAGATTGTAAACAACGTTCCCGATAACAAAATGAATTTACAATGCGCAATGTTTTCAAATCCCTACAAAGTGTTCTTAGAACTTACATTGTACTAAATTTTCCTTTTTTATTTCAGTATCACAAAATACAAAAATTTTTAAAAAAAAAACTTTTTTCTTTTACAATACCACAACATAAATTCCAGTGTTTATTAATAAACACAGATAATTCAAATTATTTTTCCCTAATAATACAGTTTTGATGCTGGGGGGGGTATTGTTAAATTAATTTTTATGATATTTTGTTTAAAAGTTTTTTAAATTCTCTTTAAGGAAAAGTAATCTTTTTCATACACAAAAACAATTTTTGTGGAAAAAATGGCCACCTTTGTTAATGTTTATAACATTTTCACACACCAAAAACACACACACACACACA
Source organism: Penaeus monodon (assembly GCF_015228065.2). Taxonomy (NCBI): domain Eukaryota; kingdom Metazoa; phylum Arthropoda; class Malacostraca; order Decapoda; family Penaeidae; genus Penaeus; species Penaeus monodon. The sequence continues at coordinate 11,542,487 of NC_051427.1, read as the reverse complement.
CCACAACACAAACACACACACACACCACACACCCCCAAAACCACACCACACACACAAAAAAAAAAAAAAAAAAAAAAAAAAAAAAAAAAATGTATATATAAATATATATATATATTATATAAATATAATATATAGATATTATAAATATATATATATTATATATATATATAAATAATAAAATTATATATTTTTTAAACTGTCATATTTTTCTTCATCATCTACTTATTTGGAAAACATATTCAAGACAGTACACAAAAAAAAATTTGTGGTGCACGGGTCATAATATTCTGGGGAAACAGAAAGCAAATAAAACCGTTTCATATGCAAATGTAGATAAGGTAGAATGAGAAAAATACTTCACAATACAAGAGATGTATTGCCCGGGGTTTCGACGGCGTCTTCGTCAAAAATACATGTTTTTCGACGAAGACGCAGTAAAAAACCGGTAAAAAACTCTTGTATTGTGAAGTATTCATTTTCATTATACCTTATCTACGAAATGAAAATACATATTAAAAAAAAACGCTCGTGCCGCGCCGCGGGGTGTGGGGGTGGTGTGTGTGAGAGAGGAGAGAGAGAGAGAGAGAGAGAAAAGAGAGGAGAGAGAGAGAGCGAGAAGAGAGCAGAGAGAGGGGGGAGAGAGATGAGGGGGAGAGGAGAGAGAGAGAGATCCAGAGAGAGAGAAGAGAGAGGAGAGAGGGAAGAGAGCGAGAGAGCGAGAGCGAGAGAGAGAGAGAGAGAGCGAGAGAGAGAGAGAGGGGGCGAGAGAGAGAGAGAGAGGCGAGAGTATAACGGGTATAAACCCAATTACATTGGTTGCAAGGGGTTTTGATCGGTACGGCTTGATCTTTATTTCTGGATTTGACACAGCAGTATAAGAACAGACATTTTTTATTTATAGGGTTTTATAGGGCCGCGCGGAGGTCACGGTCATGCCCGGAGAGAGGGCGGAGTGACCTTAGGCGGTGGTAGCTTAGCACAATCTCCGGAGGGAGGCGAGAGGGCCCCTACCGCGTCGGTGTTCACACGAACTCCCCGGTAAAACGGGGGGCAGATATAAAATGTGACCCCCCGCCCTCGCTGAGCGGGTGGTTCTTATTTTGACTTTTGGATCCACGTGGAAAACAGCATGTGGCCCACTGGTAACAGAAATAGAAATCCACATCTTGTAACAGAAAATAAATTACCAATTTATTTTGCTCGGCCAAATACTCGCGCCTCGCCTCGAGGCCCCAAAGGGGACCAAACTTTGGCGGTCGTCTGTTTTTGGTTTCCCGGTTAACTTCGTGGCTGCTCGTCCATGTTGTCCTATTTTCCTGGGCCCGGGTTCTGTCTTTCCGAGTTCACACGTCCTGAAATTCGCACGGTCCTCCCTTGACTTCGTTCGTCCGAACCCCCCTGGAGCCCTTTTGGCCCAGGCCTAATTTCTGGCTCCCGTCCACACGCCTCAACAGACTCCCGGGGCCTTCTGCGTCCACACGTCCTCGAATCTTTCCGGTTCGGGGGCGGGGGGGGCCCCAAAGGCGGGCCTGAATCGGGGAAAGGGTCCAGTTGACCGGTCTGCAGGCTCCGCCGGGCCGCTTTCTGGGGGCATGGCTTGCGGAAAAAATTTCTTCGCTTTTTTTACGGGAGTCGGCAGGGAAAAACCCCTTTCTGACAAAAAATCCTGGCCCGTGGGCCAAATGGCGACTTCGGTCGCCCTTTCTCACAGCACCTAAGGGCCTCCTTCGGTGCCGTGGGGCCGACTGCAATAAAAGTCGGGGAGCCGGGATCAAAACCTAAGGGCCAGAGTAAGAAAAAAAAGAAAGGAAAAGAGAAGATGGGGTGGTAATACACAGGGGGTTCAAACAATTTACGGTTTTTAAGTTGGTTTTTTAACTTATTTGTCTTTTTTTTTCAGTTTGGTTTTATTTTCACAAAGGTAAAAAAGAAATGAAGGGGGGGAGATGTCAGTAGCGGGTTTTCCCCATAGCCCATTTGAACTACCAACCATCCGAAATATGAGAATGATAAGGGGAAGACACGGCGTCCCGAAAAGGGGTCTATTTTAACCAATCGTCACACGATAAAAATAGATGTAACTTTACACGACAGCGACGACAAAAAAATTGCGGGGTAAGAGATAAATCTTTACGCCGGCACAAGACAATGAAAAGGGTCATTCTTTTTTCCTGGTGTGGAGTGAGTGAAAGTTTTGTGTATGCGTGTGTGAGTGACAGCTATCGTTAATGAGAGGGGAAGCGAGAGGGCCTCAACAGAGAATGGAATCACAAAAACGAAAATTAGCGTTCACTAAACAAAATGAAGTAAATTTGCAATGCAGTATTCGATTATTTCAACTACCACATTGAATTAACATATAATGTATGCGACAGAATGTACGCATGAATAATGGACATAAAAAAAAAAAAATTCCCAAATTTTTATAACAAAACTTCTCGGGGTAAAATTTTAATGCCGAGGGACATGTTGCTTTGCGTCAGACTTCAATAAAAAATCAATAAAAAGGGGGATTATACCCAAATGCCGTATATACTGAAGCGACTCGAGGCCAGGAATATAATATCCTGCTTCTTTTGATACTGTAAGGGCGCTCGCAAAAATTCCCCAAGGATATATAATTCACGAAACACCCAAAAAAGCTTGGGGGGTACCCCAAAACATGCAAAGCGACCAAGAGGGTGAGAAAGGGGTTTATTTTAAAAAGCGAATAATGATTCTAGTTAAACCCCAGTCCCACATTATTAACGGCTAACCCCGGGGCCACCGACTCAAAGGGAGCCGGAACGAAGAATAACTTTTCTCCGAACGACGGGGCGCAGATCATTAGGCTTTTTCGCAACCCCGGGGGAAAATCAGGCAATTCTGTGCCCCCAGATATGAGGGAAGATCCTACGCATATTCAAAATAATGAATTTTTAAAGAATTTTCCCTTACAAAAATTGTTTTCTAGCGCCCAAGAAACGTGCACAAAAAGCAATTAACAATGATTATCGCCCTAACCCCCCCCCCGACCGGGAAAAAAGAAAGTGAGGGGCAGGGCAACCCCCTTTTCTAATCCCAAAATGACCGAAAAGAAAGAAAAAGGGGAAAGGTCAGGTCGGGCGCGAGGGTTAGGAAAACGAGAAAAATGAAAAGTTTCGTGATAAGAAAAATCAAAGAACGCGTTAAATTTGTTTTCAGAGAAAAAAATATAAATCTCTAAAAAAGAGAGAAAATAATTAATTATTAACTAACAACGATATTCATGTTTTAATTGTCACTCCGATCGCACGGAAATACGATTGGGTGGAAAAATAGTGGAGAACGTGCCCTTTTCTGATTGCACCTTTAAAACCCCAACAAAAAAAAAACGGCTTAAAATGTTTGGGAGAAGGAAGGGAAAAAAAATAAAAGGGGCCCCAAAACGGTACTTCGTGTTTTTTTTTAGCCATGTCTTGAAAGGTCAGCGGGTTTTCTTCGGGGTGGTGTGCGTTCGCAGCCAAAAAAGGGGCAACGGGGCCCCGCGCCTCCATTTTAACGGGCTATGCGTACCTATAAGCGGTGACAGGGCCCCAAAAAAAACTAAAGGGGTGAAACACGCTACGACACGCTACGTTGTTAAAGGGTCAAAGCGGGGCCGCGTGGAGGCCCCCGGCAGCTGCCCGGAGAGAGGGCGGAGCTGACCTTAGTGCCTGGTCGCTTTACAGAACTCCCCCGGAGGGAGGCGAGAGGTGACCCACCGCGTCGGTACTTGGGGGACGGATCCCCCGGAGGGAGGCGAGAGGGACCCTACCCCGGTCGGTGCTTACCGAACTCCCGGCAAACGAGGTCAGATATAAAAAGTGACCTCCGCCCTCGCCCGAGGGGGGTGGTTTCTTTTTTTGTGACATTTGGATCCACGTGGAAAACAGCCCCTTTGGTCCACTGGGAACGAAATGAATTTTCCACATCCTTTAAAAGAAAATAGAAATTTTCCACATCTTTTAAAAGAGAGGAGAGCGAGAGGAGAGAGAGACGGAGAGAGAAAAGGGGCGAGAAGAGAGAGGCGAGAAGAGAGAGAGAGCGAAGGAGAGAGAGAGACGAGAGGAGAGAGAGCAGAGAGAGAAAGAGAGAGAGGAAGAGAGGAAGAGAGGGAGAGAGAAGAGGAGAAAGGAGAGAGAGAGAGAGAGAGAGAGAAGAGAGGAAAAAGGGAGAGAGAGAGAGAGAGAAGAGAGAGAGGAGAGAGAGAGAGAGAGAGAGAAAAAGGAGAAAGAGAGGAGAAAGAGAGAGTTTTCCGTTTCCTTTTCACAAAAATACCGTTAGTCACTATCAATAATATATAGGAAACAACTTTACCTCTAATATGTTCGCAAATGCTCACATAACCATAATAAAAACCTTTGTGAAAAATGTATTCTATCTCTCAAGATCTTCTAGATCGAGCTTGGGTAAGGAAGCAGATCTGGAATTTGCCCAGTAGAACACATGCGAAATGTGTTCCGAGTTTGTGAGATTTGGAAAGATGTGTGTTTCCCATCTAAATTGCCGAATGCATGCACACTTGGGCACACACACAGCGCATGCCCCAACACACACACACACCACATACACACAGGCAGCACAGAGAGACGCACAAACACACAACACACACACCACACCATACACACCACACACACACACACACACACACACAACACAACACACACACCAACAACACAACACACACATCCATCGAGGCTTGTGCAAACAAACAAATAAGAGTAATAAAGACATAAATTTTATTTTGAAACGTAGAGTTACTTCGTATAAAATTTCACATCGAGGCAATCTTTAACTTAAAAAAACAAGAAAGTGGAAATAACAGGCTAATGCAATTGTTATTGTAATAATGATATTTGCATTTCTGCTTCCCTCAAATTATCACGCACGCACACACACGAGGGAAGCTCATTAAAGATTTCCCCTGACCCACTTCCGCTTATCCCAGGAGGCTGAAATTTCAAAGACATAATGATACACATCTCTTTATGTCATGTGTTGATTTGCAATCCTTATCTTATAACAGGTTTTCTGTTACAGCGGTGAAGGTGCAGTAAGGTGTGAATATGTAACCAGTGGAGTATCGAGTAGTGATCAGGGTTTTATACTTGAAATATCGCTCAACTAAAGAAACCTTTGATGAAATGAAAGGAACTTATGAGGAGGATGTCCTATCATATGACTTTGTTAATTAAACATTGACATCCTCAGTTCAGGTGTGGTCGGAGGTCTGTAAAAACGGTGACCCTAATCTGCCATTGATGAGGGCACCATCCACCAAGTGGAGATTGCCATTTTGGAATATTGCTTTATTACTGTTCTTCAGCTATCCCAAGATGTCAAGATTTGTGTTAGGTCTGGGGACAAAGTCATTTATTACCATCTGCGTATGCAAAAGTTATCTGCTCGATGGGTTCCCAGGCTACTCATACCTTTCCAGAAGCAGGAAGGAGTCCATTGTTCTAAGGCTCCTTTAGGCATGTGCCAAGAAAACTAGGATGACGTTTTTGACAGACTAATTATGCAGTAGGAAACTTGGGTCCGTCACTGTGATCTAGAAACTAAGACTCAGTCAAAGCAATGGAAGCACTAACCTCCAAAACAGGCACGAGTCGCACCCTCAGCAGGGAAGGGCATACTCACATTTTTTTTGGACCAGCATGGAGTAGTGATGATGGACTTCCTGGCAAAAGGTACTACAATTACAGGAGCTTACTACGTTTCACTGCTACAAACATTGCGGGAGGCTATCAGAACCAAGAGGTGCGGAATGTTGACGAAACATTTCCGCCTCACAACTCTCCCATGCTCAGAGGGATGTGCGGTCTTCTGGCTACGAATTCCTTCCTCATTTTCCTTATTCTCCAGATATTGCACCATCTGTTTTTCACTTTCTTCCGTCCTGGAAGTCATTTTTGAAGGGAAAATGTTTCCAAGATGATGAGACACTGATTTCTGAAGTCACATCATGGCTTCAAATGCACATATATGTATGTGTATATATATGTATCTATATTATGTATATATGTAAGTGCACACAGTGGTGAGTGTCCGTGTGCGTGGTATCCCCCAGTGACGTGCATGTGGTATGTGTGTGTGTATGTGTGTGTGTGTTGTGTGCGTGTGTGTGTGTTGTGTGTGTGTGTGTGTGTGTGGTGGTAGTGTGTGTGTTGTGTGTGTGTGGTGTGTGTTGTGTGTGTGTGTGTGTGTGTGTGTGTGCGCGCGCGCGCGTGTGTGTATCGATGTGTATATGTTTTTTATGTACGTGTGTGTTTACATTTATATTTCTGCACAAGGAAACAGAGAGGAATTCTCAAGAAATCAGTACCCGCGTGATTTTTCGAGCATTTCCGCACCATTTAGAATGCTTAAAAAAGGATTATGAAAAAAAGATGAAAAAAAAAGGAAAAAGAAGAGTGAGCAAAATAAAAAAAAAAGTGCTTCGCGGAAACATGCATGACCTTTCCAAGAGTTCTTTGCGCTGCTTTCGAATACGCGTTTAAACTTTCATAGCTGAGAAAATTAAGTAAATTTTTACTCGGTTCATTCGTCGAATTTCGAGAAAAGAAGATGAATAAACTACACCGTGGCATGGGTCTGGAGTCTTCAAAAGCTAATTGGTTTGGAAATTAACCGTCAATGAGCTATAAAAGATTCTAGCGAGTGGATTTCGTCTGCTTTCGTTCGTTTTTGACTTCGTTTTGAATAAACTAAATATATCCTGTTGGGTTTAATGCGGCTGGCCCTCAATATCGAAGCCCAAGTCAGAGTCTTGCGTTAGAATGTAGTGGGTTATAATTTGTTGTCTGATTCTCTTCATTCTCGACTTCGTACTTCGCATTGTGCAATATCTACCGTGTGGTTAAATTTAATTGGTTTATGATTGGTTAAAGTTCCTACACAGTAATTTTTTTTATAAGTGAAATATAAAAATGATGACCTCATTCGGAGGATGTGCACATGTAAAGCGCTCTCTGCAATTTTTCACTATTTCATAAGCCTTTTTTAACTTGGAAACGCCTAATCTACAACAATATTTGGAAAAGACCCTAATATATGAAGGGGAAAGCTTTCATCTTACTATTTCCCATAAGTTGATATATCCAGAGATATTCTAAAGAAAATATATGTTCTACAGAGCATATATTAGCAGAGCGTATTAATAGCGCTTATAATAATACACAATATATTCCATATCAAGAGAAAATTTTTTTCGCATCACATTTACAACGTGTAAAGGGTTTTAAGTGTACAAAGTGTATATAAGGGTGTAAGTGTACAACGTGTATATAAGGGTGTAAGTGTACAAAGTGTATATAAGGGTGTAAGTGAACAACGTGTATTTAAGGGTGTAAGTGTACATCGTGTATATAAGGGTGTAAGCGTACAACGTGTATATAAGGGTTTAAGTGTACAAAGTGTATATAAGGGTGTAAAGTTAAAGGGTATATTGAGTATAATTGGTATGATTTTCCGCCTCTTCATCGTTGAAAAATAACCAATGAAGCGAACACATACCCTGGGGAAAAGACAGTCAATCAGTAAAAAAGGGACAAATAAATAGATAAATGGATAAACCAACCGACAAAGAAACAAGTAAATGAAGCAAATAAGTAACAAAACAAGTAAACACACGTGGACAGTTTCATTCCTTTAAATTCATCGGGAATTAATTTGTAATTCCATTCGCCTTGTTTCGGCCATTTTAAAACCAATATCCGGACGGGAAAAGAAATATTCGAATCACGGCTAAGATTAACATAATTTTAAAAGAAAAGCGTAAGGAAATCTCAGTACACAGCGTTTTATACTATCCCTTCCTGTTCTATTACTATTAAAATTATTTGTTAAATCATTTGGTTTGGGATTTCATGCTATATTGTCATGTTCACTGCGATTTTCGTTAATTGATTTTATTTACACAAATGGCCCCACAAAGGCTTAGCCAACAAGGGGTCACTTACTCGTTCTGCCTCTCTCGTTTGTTTACCCTCTATCTTTGATTTTCAGAATTTTATTGTAATTTGTATTTCAATGATTTTGTGATAGTCATAGTGTCTGTAGCAGTACTAATAACAGGGTCGACATTCGGTGCATTGAATACAACTACTACTACTACTGCTACTACTACTACTACTACTACTACTACTAATACTACTACTACTACTACTACTACTACTACTACTACTACTACTACTAAAAATAATAATAATAATATTAATAATAATAATAAAAACTAATAAATTGAAATTCAAGGATTTACACAGTGCAAGGAAATCTTACCATATATTTTTATATTCTCTTTCTCTTCTCTTATCCTTAAGTATTGCTTACATACTCTTTTCTCTTTTAATTCAATCTTTTGCAGACTATCCATCCTCTTCGTTCATTCATCCTCTTTAAGAATAATTAATATAGCAAAGTCATTTTCGTCATAAAACCCGATAGAGCAAATTTTGCACACAGTTGTATTAGTTAAACAATTATCACACTAAGTGTATTTGCCCACGACAAATTAACCTGCAATAATATATATCCTGAGAGTTTACGTTGTACGAATCGATCAATAGAGCAAATTGCTTCTCTTTGGACCTAAGATGAAGGATCTTTACTGCCTGTGAAAAGGCTTTATAAAATGTGTGGGGGGAGGGAGAAGGGGGGAAAAAGAGGAGAGAGAGAGAGATGGGGGGGGGAAAGGGGAGAGGGAAAGGGGGGAGAGAGAGAGAGGGGAGAGAGAGAAAAATAGAGGAGAGAGAAAAGAGAGAGA
>NC_051427.1:11531790-11533620 GCF_015228065.2 Penaeus monodon | reverse complement strand
ATTCAGTTTAATCATAAACATACCATAATGTAATATATATAAATATTATATATATATAGTATATATATATATTATATATATATCATATATATATATATATATTAATATATATATACTATATAATACACTATATATATATCTATATATATATATATCTATATTATATATATATATATATATATATATATATATATATATATATATATGTATATATATGTGTCTATGTGTGTGTGTATAGATATATATTATCTATATGCCTATCCACCTTCTCTTTGGGAGAAGTCAATGTAAAATTTATATTGTGGAAATGTGGGGCAGATTATGTACAAATGTTGGGGCGTGTGTAGTGTAAAATGTATGACCCAGCGAGACAAAAGAATTGTAAGACGTAACCTGAGCGGGGAGGACGAGCAAGGGAATTCCACCATGTGTGAAGGTTTTGATTTAGGGCTGTTTCGGAATATTTAATGATTTCTTATCCCATAGAGGTCATCAGCAAAGCTCATCGCTTTCTATTCTCCTACAGGTCAGCAGCAAAGCTCATCGATTTCTATTCCCTGACAGGTCACCAGCAATGCTCGTCGATTTCATTTCCGTTACAGGTTATCATCAAACCTGAACTGAAAACTAGTTCCTTTAAAACTTCAAAGAACATTACAAATAAAAACACAAAATTGAATTCCGCTTCCTCACGGACTTCAAATGAAAGCCACGATAAAAAATAAAAGCGAGAAGCACCAGCCTATCATTCACTTGCTCCAATGTATATGCATCGAGATGAATACTTTGCCACTAATAAAACTTCTCACAACGCAAACTACATTATTCAAAGGTGCGCTGCAGTATCACTTTTTTTTTAACGGTAGGTTCATGTTTGAGCCGCCGTGGTCACAGCATGATACTTAATTGTAGTTTTCACTAGCGCCAGAATAATCCGTGAAACACACATGAGAAAAATGGAGGACAGCCCAGCCTCGTGTCTCAACCTTGCAGCAGCTACTCCCCGAAAAGGTGAGAACCACCCTATTATACACCTGACCAAGGAACACAGGAAGCAAGGTGCGTATCTTACGTCTAAGGTTTTCATTTTATATGTTCGGCCTAGCAAATCCTAGTGGCTGTTTGTGAGAATATTATTAAAATGGTAAATTGATCTTAACAGATGAATAATAATAATAAAATGATAATAATAATAATATATATATATATATATATATATATGTATATATAAATTTATATATATATATATCATATTATATTATATTTATATATAATGTATATATATGATTATATATTTACATATATATATAATATATATATATATATATATATATATATATATATATATATATATATATGTTAAAAGATTTTTTTAGCTATAACTACATTAAAATTTCTTTTCACACCCCTTGACACTGGTGCTCCTTGTGGTGATAGACGAGCACATTATATCAAGATGTGCTTCCATATTTTTTTAAATCTAATAAGTTTCCATAATTTATTAATCTGTAGATATATATATATATATATATATATATATATATATATATATATATAATATAATATATATACTAATATAGAAACACAATAAAAAAAGGAAACTTAAGATGCCCCGCTTATTATAGGGTATTGGTGCGTCCTCCTCTTCTCTAACAAGGGATGGTCTTGGCCTCTACGACAGTCCTATCGTCCGAGCATCAGCAGCTTCGTCCGCCCATCCAGCTTGCGTGATCAAGTGCAGTAGAGTGGATATGTCCCTATTTAGATGTGGCGTGACATTCCCGTAGAATTTACTCTGCTTACATGAGATGTCAGGCTGCCGAGGGAGGA
>NC_051427.1:11524290-11526790 GCF_015228065.2 Penaeus monodon | reverse complement strand
CTCCAATAATATGAAAGAAGAAGCCACGTCATCAGTCGAAGAAGTATTTATATTCGTTGCAAATATTCGCCGGGTCCCACGTCACTTGCAATCGAGACGGGACGTGGGTAGGGACGACACACGGCAGGGTTGAAGGGATGTCATTTTATTCATGGCATGTTGAGGTGACTTCGCTCTTGCGTGTGGTTGTCATTACTGTTTTTCGTTTTTCGTTATAAGAGTCTTGGGTTGGCAGAAGATAGGGAAATTAATTAAGTGGGAGAGTGTGGGAAAATAGAGGAGGGGGGAAGAGGGAGGGAGAGGAAGAGGGAGGGAGAGAGGAAGAGAGAAAAAGAGACAGACACACACACAGACAGACAGACAGACACAGATCTACAAAACCATGATCACCTTAACACAAACAACTCATGTCATGAAAAAAGGAAACATACTGAATCTCCTTTTTACCTATAAATATCCACTGATAATAGTTTGACTCGATTCCATAAATTGCTTAGTAGATAATTTGCATAAATACTGTGAATATGGTTATAATGGTCTCTAATTTGAATTATACAAGGTCCAGAGGAAAACTCAGTGTCTGATTCTCAGCTTTATTGAAAGAACAGACACGTAGTTTTAAATTGATCTTGTCGCGGCGGTCGTGGCGGAGGCGGCGTCAGCTCCTACGGGCTAAGGGGGAAGGAGCTCGCGGTTCAAGGAACGGTCTCGGACTTCGGGTGTTGCTGGGTCGCTTCAACCCTAGGCGTCGGGACGTCGGTAACGTCGGCAGCTGTTACCCTCGGCTACCCCCTCCAAGCGTTTCCTGTTCCTGAAGGTGAGGTCATGACCCAGGCGGTCAACAGCTTGATTAATAGATGCCACGCCGGCTCAGGCAGATTCCATTATTAATGGATGTCACAATCGTAGTACATACCATTCGATATTTATAATGGACTTCTTGAATCAGGAGAGGTTTGTGCGAAAATTTAGACACCTTTCCCTTTCTTTTTACTATTTTTTTTTGTCTATAGATAAAGATTTTACACCAATTTAGCAATTGATCCTTATGGTTATGGTGTGAAGCTGGGAACTTGAAAGTAAAAAAAAAAAAAAGGAATATTTTTTATCTTCTATTTCTATAGTGTGTCGTGATATGAATGCCAACTTATTAGGGTGTTGATTCGTAGACAATTGAAAGAAAATAAAGTTTAAAAAAATAGGATCGAAGCCTGCTGAAGAGAGACTGCTAACTGCACCCTTCCTTCTCACTGATGCAAAACCCACACAATTTCCAGATTTCAAACCATCTCTATATATTGCATCTGATCCTTGGTACTTCGAAATGTGTTGAAGAAATCTCTCCCTGACTTCTGCTTCGCCCCCCCCCCTCGCTATCCGACCAAATCCGGGTCGACTTGAGATGGTACTCCCTTGTCCCAAGCGAGGGACAAGGGAGTACCAACAGCTAGAACCTTAGAGAGATTCATATTGAAAACTTCCACGAGATTCCTCATTCTCCTACCATAGGATCAGCTGTCCTCCAGAGGGTCCTGGATTCCACTGTAGTCTTGTATACTAAATCAGGTTCATGTAATCCCGCTCTAATGAAAGAGGTGGCTCTCCACTCTCAGCATAAAGGGTAGGCGTTAACATGGCAATAAAATCAATATCAAATTCACATGCACTTAATATAACATTACAGAACACTAACAAAACACTAAAGTACAAAAGCTGCCGCTTTAGAAGGCAGCGTTATACTTCTTTGTAACGCTATTCTAACCATCAAACAATAAATCATAAATAAATAATGCACCAGTTTTTACTTGTGCGTGGCAAAAGCAAGTGAAAGAGAAAGAAAGAGAGAGAGAGAGAGAGAGAGAGAGAGAGAGAGAGAGAGAGAGAGAGAGAGAGAGAGAGAGAGAGAGAGAGAGAGAGAGAGAGAGAGAGAGAGAGAGAGAGAGAGAGAGAGAGAGAGAGAGAGAGAGAGAGAGGAACGCACGAAGAAAGAGAGTGAGAGAGACAAAAGAACGAGAGAGAAACTGAGAAGAGAGAGAGAGAGAGAGAGAGAGAACGCACGGAGAAAGAGAGAGAAGTACACACAGAGAAAGATTTTATTTATTTGTTTTATTTTCATTTAGTCATATATTTATTTTTTTAAGATCATCCGTTCCAAAATAAAAATTAATCTGGCACCACCCCTACAAGTACCAGACCAGGAAAGAGAGTGAACATATTTTCCCTAATAATATGTGATGATTCTCCTATCAAAATGTCAGCTCCGTTTCCAACTAAAATTGTTTGTTGGTATTATATTTAAAAAAAAAAAAATCTCCCGTGACAGCTGCCCCTTCGTTCCTAGACTAAAGACTTTTTTGTGTAACATATACACGGATTTGCATTGATACCCTTCAGTAACATTTCAAAAAAAATGTAACGAATATTCTATCAGTAATCCGAGCACCAACTAAGGTTTTTATAATGTAATTATACATTCCTCTTCATGGTTTTCAGATCCTCT
>NC_051427.1:11511790-11514290 GCF_015228065.2 Penaeus monodon | reverse complement strand
CAGACGCATAATTTCTTTAAAGGCAAAATTTTCCGTTGCAACGACATGTCTTCAACAGAAATACCCCGAACTGTTGCCACAGCTTCAACTTCGGTTTCGTTTCATTAAGCATCTACAACCAAATTTGCTTAACTGACCCAGTTCTTCTTGGTCCGGTATACTCACAAAATTTTCGGTTTACTATGTGGAAGTCATGTCAAACAAATTGCAAATAGAACAACGAAGGGAAGTACAGGAAAACACACGAATATGCCGAAGGCCTTTTCGCATTTATTGCTTCATCAGGGCATATAAGACAAGAAATACATAGAGGTATATATACATGTACTGAGGGGTCAGGTCACGTCGGTAATTAGGTGTGTGACGACCTTGGCTAGTTCGTGGCTCCCTGTTGCTCCCTGCCTCCGTGTGTTTTGCTGTACTTTCTTTCGTTGTTCTACTTGCAGTTGGTATATTATACTATGTTCTTGTTGTTCAGTTAATGCCGTCAGTTGTAATATCCTCCCGCTTTAGCACATAAACAACGTGTTCTGTTTCTATTGTACAGAGTGTCGGTAGTGCTCATTACTAGCGTGTATGTATTTCAGTGAGCTTGAACATTCTCTTACTGTATCTGTTACTCCGTTCTCTCGAAATTACTATTGCAAATGAACTTATATGAAAGAAAGAAAGAAAAAAACAGTGTCATTGGGTCATTTGTATCACTTTTTTCCCTTTCTCCCTGTCTTTCACTTTCGTTGAAAGATTAAACACCTCATTTCGAGCTCATTATCCTTATGTTTATTTGTATCTCGATTTAATATCAATAAACTTATATTTATGCACATTTTTTTACCTGTGAAAGATTAAACGATTTAATCTAAATACATTGCGATAATTTGTACCTCAATTTAACTTCGATGGTTTTATGTTCAAATATAACACGCAATGAAAAAAAAAAATCTTCATTTTTGTTTGTTTGCTTGTTTGTTCAGTGATAGTTTAGATATTTCTTTATTAAAATATCTATGAATTATCGGCCAAGTTATCATAAATTCTGTGTAGTTCTGGTGAAATTTCGCTCATTAACGTGTTTTCTAACCATGTGTGATATTGTGAATGTTATACTGAAGGTAATTCTTATCTTTAACGGAAATCATACTAATTGGATTGTTTATATTCATATCGGAAAGACGTAAAATAAAATTCTAATTATTTTTTCTGGATATTGGAAATCAAAGAAATGAAATCATTCTTATCCACTTTGCTCTGGCTTTTCCTTAAACTATCATTCCCTTCAGCACTTCAGTCCCTCAATATTTCAGCCCCCCAGCACTTTAGCACTTCACTTCAGCACTTCAGATCTCCAGTTCCTCTGTACTTCCGCATTCAGGTCCTTCAGCCGTTCAACTCTTAGTCCTTCAGCACTTCAAAACTTCATTCGTTCAGCCTTTTAACACTCCAACCAGTCAGCACTTCAGCTCTGCAGTACAGGGATGTCAACACTCCCTTGGAACATTTGTTATTTCAGTCTTACAGACGGCCGCTTTACACAATTAATGAAATCAGCCCTTTGTCTTTAAGATTATTATTTACGTTTATAGTTTTCTTTTCAATTACTGTGTTTTTGTAATGAATGAAATATCCTCCTACGATTTTACGTCAATCATATGGGCGTTTCGTTGTGTCGGCTTATGATTATCTGGCTCGCATACTGTATGCTAAGGTGCAATGTGGCCCCCTGGGGTAAATGAACTTGACAGCCCTGACGAATGACATGACTATTCCTGAGCAATTTCCAAATTAGCAGATGAAGAGAAAGAAGCCTTCCTATTCAAGAGTCTTCTAATGACTCCTGCTACAAAGAGACATGCGCAAGCGAGGGGGAATACATTAGCTCTTCGGCCCCTTAGTTCTTCAGCACTTCAACCCTGCAACACTTAAACCCTCCAGCTCTTCAACACTTCAACACTTCAGCCCTTCAACACTTAATCCCTCGAGCCCTTCAACACATCAACACTTTATCCCCTACAATCCGTCAGCTCTTCAGTCTTTCAGCCCTTAAACCCCTCAGTAATCCTAAGCCTTGGCCCTTAAGCACTCCAATCCCTCGGCTCCTCAGCCTTTCAATACTCCGGCCCTACAACCCTTCAGCCCTTATGCCTTTCATCCTCTCACCCGTCAGCTGATCATCTCATTCACCCGAGGTTGTCTGAGAATTAGGCTCCTTGAAAGGGCTTTTTGGGTCGGTGGGTAGGGACAATAGTCAGTGTCTGAGGGGGGAAAAAAATGCGTGAGTGTGTGCTGAAAGCCGTGAAATAGATAGAGAGACACAAGGGGGTGGTAAGTGTTTCGCTTCGCTTTGTCTGTCTGTCTGGCTGTCTTGTTCTCTCTCTCTCTATCTATGTCTCTCTCTGTTTATCTCTCTCTCTCTCTCTTGTGTTTGAATTAAATATCTCTTTCTTTTCTCGCTCTATTTTTTTCCTCTCTGTCTTTATTTCTCTCCCTCTCTGTGTATGTG
>NC_051427.1:11494290-11496790 GCF_015228065.2 Penaeus monodon | reverse complement strand
TTGTATGTGAATTAGTGTAGATTAATATAATAATACTAAAATAGATAAAAATGAATTAGTGTATATATTACAGGAAGAACAATATGCATAAGTCGGATTTAACAACACTAAGAGACTAAAGGTACCCCCCTCCCCACACCCACGAAATGGCATTGGCATAGGAGAAAACACAATCTTCTTGTTATTATTAATATTCTTTTCTTATTGTTTCGTGTTTATATGCCTTAAACACTCTTGAGGCTTAAGTGCGTAGGCGCCTTGACCCGAGATCGATGCCAACCGTAAATTATCGACCAGTTTTTTTGTAACTACGTGACGCTCGACCCAGTGAATATTCATGCATACGGAGAGGTTATTCAGAGAAATATCTATCAGTCTAGATAGACATATCTATTAGATGGATAGATAAATGTATATCTATCAGACAAATAGATAGATAAATGCATATCTATTAGACAGATAGATAATTGCATATGTATTAAATAAAATTAAACAAAACGGTTGTATATAAATAAGGAGAGAGGGCGAAAGAGAGAGAGACAGGATAAAGATGAAAATCAATAAATAAGAAGAGGACGAAAGAGGGAGACAGGAAAATGATGAAAATAATTAAATAAGAGGACGAAAGAGAAACACACGATAAAGATGAAAATCAATAAATAAGGAGAGAGGGCGAAAGAGGGAGATAATGATAGAATAAAAATCATAATATTGATAAAATTTTCACTTCATTCCCCTCTCTCCTTCCCTTATTATTTCTTCTATTACTCCAAAATATATTGTCATTCCAGTGTAACATTCGGTCAATAGGACTTAAACGATAATAACCTTAACAAACATACTTATTCACAATCATTCCTTTCAACTTGTAAAGAGAGTAGAACCATGTTATAATAGCCACTTCTCGGGGAAAGATAGTGTCAAACACGTCTATTAAAAACGACGAACATTTTCACAGTCGCTCTTAGGACCTTTAAATCGTTGGGGAATGTTTAGGGCTATTAACATGAGGGAATGTTGTGTTTCGTTATTCATAAGTCAGACAGGACTGGATTCCTTGTTCTTTAAATCGCGGCAGTTCATCTGACAGGGTGTTTTTACTCGTGTGACTTAATCTAAGTGAATGATGCTATGGTAGTAATTAATTTCAAATTGCGCTGAAGCACCTGTTATGGTTAAGTATAAATGTGTATAAATGCGCGTGTGTGTGTGTGTGTGTGTGTGTGTGTGTGTGTGTGTGTGTGTGTGTGTGTGTGTGTGTGTGTGTGTGTGTGTGTGTGTGTGTGTGTGTGTGTGCCTGCCTGAGTGTGTATATATATATATGTATGTAAATATATATGTATATACATAGGCATACATACAAACACACACAGACACACATATAATATAATATATATCATTTTGTGTGTGTGTGTGTGTGTGTGTGTGTGTGTGTGTGTGTGTGTGTGTGTGTGTGTGTGTGTGTGTATACATGTATGTATGGTGAAATCTATAGGGTGGTCCAGATCTCCCGAAATATTCCCCGATTTCTGTGTTTTGAAAGAGGGGAGAAGTTGTGAGTTTTCAGAACGTCAAGTTATAGATGACAAACTCGAAAGAGGGATGGCAAGCGACTATCAGTAATATGAGACTGTATCTAAATAACTTTAATTTCGTTGTGAAGTCGTATATACGAATAGTATTTTCTCTGTGTAAATAAATACGAATTTGTTCTACATGTACATAGATATCATATTCACTATAAACAGTACAGTAAATTACTTCATGAATATATAACCTACTGAATGGAAAATTTGTGCCTGACTGGACATGCAAATCCGTTGCACATTAACCGGGCAGCTGAGAGGCACTTTCTTGCCTTCTCTCATTAACTAATTAACCCTAATTAATCTCGGCAGTAACGTAAAGGGAGAGAAATACTTTGCTATTTTTTACTTTCTAAAGGTTCTCTATAATAAAACTTTCACTTGCTGAAGGGTAGCAAAACAAATCAACGAAAATGTAATCTAAGAAAAAAATGTTGTAAAGGAATAAGCTTTGGCGTTTTAATCTGAAAAAATGACAGCAGGTAGATACACAAACCGATATAATCATTTTCTACCTTATAATACCAGGTTACAGGTTACCGGGTGTGGTTTGGTAGCTATAGAAAAGGAAAATAGCTAATTTATTTATTTAATGAAAATTTTCTACCGCGTCAACATCTAAGGTCATAAGCGGCACATTCAGAATATAGCGATAAGTGTTTTGGTTCACAAGGCTTTGATTTCCAGAATGGTCAGTGGTCAAAATAAATAAATGCACCAAACATCAAAGGTTACACAACATTAGGGTAAAGTATTGTGGCGAAAAGGGGTAAAAACGAGTTAACGAGGATACGTGGACAGAAGAAAGTATGAGGAGAAGGAAAAGAAAATACACTGCAAAATTAGTTGAGGCGAGGGCTGAGGTCCAGGGCAGAGGTGTACCCTTGTACTGGGCCTCAGTTTCCTATTCCTGC
>NC_051427.1:11481790-11484290 GCF_015228065.2 Penaeus monodon | reverse complement strand
TGAACACCCCGGCAACGTATCATTAAAGTATCCGGACAAGTTGTAATACAAAGGGAAAGTCCACTCTGGGTAGCATTATTACTAGGCTGGTGTATCACTGACATAGAATCCGGGAGTGTAGAAAACTATGATCTCGAGATCTCGAAGTTATAATGGAATACTGTGTTCGGGTATTTCTCTATTGTACTTAGGAAGAAATTCGTTTACATTGCGTGAGTTAGTATTGTGTGTATGTGTGTGTGTGTGTGTGTGTGTGTGTGTGTGTGTGTGTGTGTGTGTGTGTGTGTGTGTGTGTGTGTGTGTGTGTGTGTGTGTGTGTGTGTGTGTGTGCGCGTGCACGCACGCGTGCTTGTCTGTAAGTGTTTGTATGTATATGCGACTGTATATGTGTATATGTGTGTGCGTTTATGCATCCCTACCTTGAACCTTCGCCTGCGCTTGTGAGGCTGAGTGTATGCATGAAAAACAATTATTTCAGTCAGGCTGCACGCGCCATTTGCCCCTGGCGTCTGCAAACCGTCCGGAAATCGAGCCAAAGGAGCTGCCAAGTCTTGACGGCGACATAAACCTCGTGGCAGATGGATGGGCCAACACGACCAGGGCGGAGGAGCCGGCTGGGGAAACTAGGAGAATGTTTATTTTCTTTTCCCTTGTTTTGTGTGAAATCTGCATGTATGTTTCTTTTCTTTTCTTCTTAATGACTATCTAAATAAAGAAAGGCATTGTGTAGAGTAATTTACCCCTCAGTTGTAGCAAACTGTCTGTTGATTCTCTCTCTCTCTCTCTCTCTCTCTCTCTCTCTCTCTCTCTCTCTCTCTCTCTCTCTCTCTCTCTCTCTCTTACGCACACTTCTGTAAATAGAATACAAAAAAAAAAATGTTTCTTAGCAATGACATCAATAATTCTTTTTTTTTTTTCTTTTGCCTTTGTTATTTTACTGTCCTAAATTGAGGAAACTAACGATTACCAAACAAAAGTTGACACACTGTCATAAAATCATCGTAATATATCAATATTCATTGCTATTCACACGTGATTTTCCTTCCTTTCTCTGTATGATTATTTACTGTGCATATTCCAACACTACTCAATCCCTATTGTACTAATTCTAGCCAATAGCTTTACTCTTTAGTGTTCGCAATAAGCATTATAAAGTCCACCGCTATTCAGAAGCCGCCAGTTTCTATGCACTTAAATTTCACTCATATATTCAAGCATGCATTCCAACACAACAGATACGTAGGTGCATGGCCGATTTCTGGTCAGCGTGTGTGTTTGTGTGTGTGTGTGTGTGTGTGTGTGTGTGTGTGTGTGTGTGTGTGTGTGTGTGTGTGTGTGTGTGTATGTGCGTCTGCGAGCGTGCGTGGGTAGGTGCGTGTTTGTGTGTGTGTCTATTTGTGTGTGTGTATGTATGTGTGTGTGTGTGTGTGTGTGTGTGTGTGTGTGTGTGCATATGCATGTGCTGCTTTCTGGTCAGCCACGCCTCTCGACTGTACCTTTCATGGACAACGAACAGCTGTTAAGAAGGCTCTGTCACTCCAGTTAATTGGGGAGCCATCTCGAGTGCCTTAGACTGAGGGGAAGCAAGCGAAGAGGGGAATGGAGTAGAAGGTGCTTGCATGGAGAACAATTTGGTTTATTTTATGTTGTTGTTTTGCCATCCCTTGTTTGAGTGCGTGGAAATTTTGGTTGGTTTATTGATGCTGTTGTTGTTGTTGTTATGTGTGTGTGTGTGTGTGTTTGTGTGTGTGTGTGTGTGTGTGTGTATGTGTTATTAAATTTTATACTGTTGTTTTTACTATTTGTCTGGAAATCATACATTTCATTTCATCGTAATGTCATGAAACCTAATCTAAGTCAACATTTACTATATTTCATTTTGTTGTTTTTATATCCTTTGTTTTAAGGCAGAGTGTGGACATACTGGGGGGCAAAAGATATATTATTTATTTGATCGTATTTGAGAGTAATGAAAAACTTTTATCTGTCTGGAAAACGCGAATGAAAAATATCCTTATTTCATTAAGTAATATGCCAAAATTTATGGGGAAAGGGGTGGGGGATATAAAGATAAGATTAAATGGAAGAGGGAAAGAGAGAAAGAGAATAAAGAGAGAGAGAGAGAGAGAGAGAGAGAGAGAGAGAGAGAGAGAGAGAGAGAGAGAGAGAGAGAGAGAGAAAATAGTGAGTGAGTGAGAGAGAGCAAAGGGGGGGGGGGTATGGCACAGGCCGATATAGTACAGAGATGTACGGAAATAGAGGAAGGACAAACATACACACATATCCCCCTCCCTACCCACACACACACACACACACACACACACACACACACACACACACACACACACACACACACACACACACACACACATACGAAAAAAGAGAGCGTCGGGGCGGGGGGAGGAGGGGATATAGGTAACGAAAGAAAGTTCTAGTTGTTTATATATATATATATATATATATATATATATATATATATATATATATATATATATATAAT
>NC_051427.1:11471790-11476790 GCF_015228065.2 Penaeus monodon | reverse complement strand
AAAGATAATGGCTAATAGGTCGCTAATAAACTCTCTAGAAATATCAAAACAATTTCTTTGGGTTGGAGTGAGTGTTACACCCCACTGTATCTTGTCAAGGCGTTCATGGATAGTAACCTTTATTTCTTTCTTGTTTAAACATAATTTTATTACTACAAGTCGTATGATTTCTGCACTCTTCCTTAATTACTCGTGAACATCCTTTCCCCCATCTAACTACTAATTTGCCTGCTAATTCAATTCAGTTATTTAACTACACGCAAAGACCTTCCCCACCACCATTTAATTTCATAACTGCCTTGGAAGTCAACGATTGATTGATTATTTAAAATCATCTGCTTCTCCAACAGCTAAGGTCATGAGCGACAATACCTTGTGGGATTAAAATGTTAAAATAATTAAAACATTTAAGATATATCAATATATCTCTTGTAAGTAAACATAAATAATATATCATCAAAATGAAAGCATAAATATTGCCTTTAAAAGTAACACACACACACACACACACACACACACACACACACACACACACACACACACACACACACACACACACACACATATATATATATATATATATATATATATATATATATATATATATATATATATATACATATATATTGCATAAATATTATACATAATCAACTTTCATATAAGGAAAGTGAACGAATTTCCATCTTTATTAATATTTACATTGAGCAGTGTTCCTTAACCTTTATATTTTCGCAAAGGACTAAAAATATCTCCTGAGTTTCAATTACACACTAATTCTTTAATCCATTATTATATTTGTGAGAATGCATTATACTTGTGAAGTTATTACATTCTCTTCAACATGTATAAACTACTGTAATTTGGAACATAAAACTATTTAATTAATTTTAAACGTGCCTGACTGGACTGACAAAGCCGCTGAATATTTGGACAGTTGCGAATATATCATTTCGTTATCACAATTTTTATTATCAACATCATTCTTATTGTTATTTATCATCATGATCACAGTCATGGTCATCAGTCTTATTAGGGTATATTTTGATCACTATTGTTACTTTTTTAATCATACACTTTCAACATACTTGTCTTTCAGACCAAAGAGGGGAATAAATCTAATCTCATAAATGTATACATCTGCATGATGTTACATGGTACAGGGTTGGAGATGCGACGCACAGGTTGAGAACAAATGATATAAGGAATTCTCTCTCTCTCTCTCTCTCTCTCTCTCTCTCTCTCTCTCTCTCTCTCTCTCTCTCTCTCTCTCTCTCTCTCTCAATGAACTTCCCCTGTGATGTAGTAGTAGTAGTAATAGTAGTAGTAGTAGTAGTAGTAGTAGTAGTGGTAGTGGTAGTGTGTGTGTGTGTGTGTGTGTAACATATACCTACATATATAGATAGATAGATAGATATGCATTCTGTAGTAATGCAACAGGAATAACTATGAGGAAACTATCAGGCAACAGGTTAGCAAACAGGTTTACAGCTGTATGCAAACTTGGCTCAGTAATGTTGAAATCATGTTCGCAGCAACGTGGTGTCTGTCCACCATGTATATGAGCGAGCCACACCTGGCCTTCTACACATTAGTGCTGCCAACATTTTCCCAGTGTGTTGTTTGCATCTTCGAAACACCTGTTCGAGCTGACGACGTCTCGAAGCGGCCACGCTGTCTCATCCACATCAGTAGAGCTGCAAACTTGTTCCCAACCAGTGCTGCTGATATTATCTGGACACAACTTTTGTGTCTAATAGTCTCTGAAGTTTTCAAGTAAACATAGACCTGGACCTCTCGCTACAAACTGTAAAAAGAATCCGAATGAAAATCGTTTAATTTTGAACTTCATGCACACTTGTCTCGGAAAAGCTTCACACTCGCATACTGTACATCTGGTTAAATCCATCGAATAGGCCTTAAGGACCAACAATAAAATAGGACTGATATTATTCCTGACGAATGTGACAACTCTCTGCCGTCACACTTGCTTGTATCAATTCATTAAGGCGAATTCACACCGGGAATGAAGCTATGCTACGCATGTGATGCGGCGAACGGACGGAAAAGATGCCACCAAGCTCTGTTTTCAGACAAGTGCCACATCACCCAGTGGCAGCAGCCATGGGAGACAGTACTCCGTGGTTTCTTCAGGAGGAGGAGGAAAAACTATGAATACTAACTCTACCACTAAATGATAAAAGAGAAAGGAAATGGGAGCACGAAATAAATTTGGCAAGGGCGAAATTTGGAGAATATCATCATATTAAGCAAGAGCGAGTACATGATGAAGAAAACATTATTTCAGATTATTTCCCGGATTGCAGAGGACTTGCAGTATAAGGCGACTCTGTCACAGCCCTTGACGACTGTCAACTCATTGGGGTGGGGATAGGGGGCCATTGGATTCTCAGAATATTCAAGTGCGCTTGCGTTAACGATTTTTTACGTTATGCACGTGACGTAGCTAGCATATCGCGCATAGTTTCGCAACCGAAGTGAACACACTTACTGAAGATACTCAAGAGGTGATTGAAAGCGTCGCATGCGTAGTGTAGCTTTGCTCTTTATGGTGCCATAAAGGTGGATTCAGAATCTATCCTTTCAGAAAACAAAGTGTTTGTATGGAAACTGCACAAGGGATTCTGCACAGCAAGTGATGGAGGAAGCTAGAGAAACTGACAATGCCGGTGAACCTACCTACAACCCAAGAGAAGCAACAATGATGACCAGGGCTATCAAACGTGGCCGGCGGCACGTTTAATAAGTTCGATTTACATTCAGCCGTTTTACATGGTTAATTAAGCCAGCTTCCTGCGTTTTACGACAACCATATGGCATTGACTCATGATTATCTGGCCCACATATTGAAATGTGGCCCCTGGGGTAAATGAGTTTGAGAGCCCAGATCTAGACAATGATATGAACATTCCTGAACAACCTCCAAGTAAGCAGATGAAACAAGTGAAGCCCTCCTATTCAAGAGCCTTGAATTAAGTTCCCCCTGTTGAGTTGTGAAAGCTTTATTAGTGGTTTAAACCATACATTTCTCTCTGTCATGACCAAGCAAATATGAGATTCTTGAAGCATTTTTAATCAGTGTAGTCTGTAGATGCGACGCTCAGGTTGAGAACAAACGATATAAGAAATCCTCTCTCTCTCTCTCTCTCTCTCTCTCTCTCTCTCTCTCTCTCTCTCTCTCTCTCTCTCTCTCTCTCCTTCTCTCTCTCTTTCTCTCTCAGAAGTAACTTAGAACTGCTAAAGTTGTCAACAGACAGAACGGGATGGAAAAACATGACCGCCAACGCCCTGAAAGGACAAGGCACTTGAAGAAGAAGTCTGTACTAGAATTTACTTATCAAAGAGACATTAGTATTTAAGACTTCAGATACTAAAATAATAAAACTTTTAGATTTACAAATAAACAGACATCATAGCAATTTTATGTGGACAACAGTAAAATCGTGACATATATATTAAAGTGTTTTTCACCAGAACCTGTTGTCATATATCGCAGTGTTAACTACCTTTCTCAGCTGAGTATCCTTCTGAATATGAGGCTTCACAAGATTCAATAACTTAAAAAATCACTCTTTGTTGCGCCTCCGTGAGTCGCAAAACTGAGACTGTCTTTCAGTTACAGCTCCATCACGAGCTTATTGAAAACACTTGGCTTTTATATTTTTCCATGCCTTGACCAATTATCGTTTCGGTTTTCTGTCCTCTTTCTTCACAGGATTATAAACCATGGAACAAGAAACCACGCGAAAACTGGGAAAAGATCCTCGTGTTCCATGTTGGTAAGTACTCGAACCAGAAGGCTGTGCGACCTGGTACGTAAATGATTTTCTCAGATGAAATGGTACTCTTGACTAGACGACGTACCCAGCCGGTTGAACCACTCATTTAGTTCTATGATCATCCATTTTCCTTGTACAATCCATTTCTTAAAGGATGCATGCTGAGTATATGCTAGTTTCACCATAATGTTTTCATTCACACCCTAAAATCAGAGATGTTTCCTGGTGTTCAAATATTTATTTTGTAGCATCACGAAACCCCTAACAGTGTTACATTGTTTCAAGTTGTATCATGGTCGCTAAAAAACACGATATCATCAAAGTTTGTACTGACACACAAAGATTTGAGAAAAGGAAGTTGTATTGTTATATTTCACATAATACGTCAATAGAAAACCATTAAAGTATTGAATATGCTGGAATAATTTGTATATATATTTTTTTTACATTCATCATATGAAAAGTAGAAATCACACAAGGTTTCGCAACTTATCGTATCCACCGCGAGTGAGCGTGTCCAAATCAGACAACTGGTTAATTCCAATGATCGTGGATCTTTACTTGATTTATTGACTGAAGTATATCTACAAATCAAGATACAAAACATTTTCTTTGATACCTTTGAGCTGTTATGTTATATCATAGACATACAGAATGATTTTGAAGACATTCATCCCAACGAAGTCAGAACCACGTCATATGACTGGGAAACGTTGGAAATTCTTACCATATCTTTCCAGGGACCGTTATGATTAACTTCAAATCATATACCGATGTACTGCTTAAAAAGGCACATACACATGTTATTAATCTCTTCAATAAAAAGTTTTATCAAGAAACTTACGATATGATTCGTAATTAATTAAATATAAATCCCTATCTGAGACTACGTGAAATATATCTGACAAATCTCGCGCTCTGATTGGCTGGTCGGAGTGTATCAAATCGTACAGGCAAATACGAAATGAAAAGTTACAGGCAAATACGAAATGAAAAGGTGCTTCAACAGCTTCCAGTAATGTGTGCGTAAAGGGCAAACATGTATCAGGGTGCATCAAAGTGTTAGGGGTTTCGAGAATGTTACAAAAAAGGCCTTTGGTAGCTTTTTCATGCAATGGCTGGATCCTAATGTTGGTACACTTTTTGCACATTACAAGTTATCATCATTATCTCTATTACTGTTATTATTATCATGAGACCATA
>NC_051427.1:11456790-11464290 GCF_015228065.2 Penaeus monodon | reverse complement strand
AGAGAGAACTGCCGTGACTACAGCTCTGGTTTCGTGTTTGATTTACGGTAACCATTAAGAGCAGGCCAGCGGTTAGAACTGAGGCTCATAAAGCCACGTTGACATCCTGGGTGTTTGAAAATACGTGAAGAAAACGTAGATTTGAAGGAATTGGTAGATAATTTGCGCAGGAACACAACCATTCACAGAGAGAATACTGAAAAGTCTGACATGAAAACGAAAGAACTCAGGAAAAAGGTGGAAGAAATAGAAACCAAGATGAGCAACACTAGTCAAATCAAGGCAAGAAAAGAAAAAAAATGGTGAAAGTACAAGAAATTGTAAGCAGAATTGAAAGTAATTTGTCAATCAGAAAAGAAATTTGTCAAGGAATTGTAAAAAAAAAAGACATATATAATCTAAAGTAAACAAAACCGTAAATAAATCAAATGAAAAAAAAAAAAATAGACATCAAGATCACAAAGGAAGAAATAAAAACAGAGCTTGCAGGGACGGTAAAAAAAAAAAAAAAAGTCACACATTGATACAGTTGTTGAAATTACTAAACTAAATGCAACACCACTGAATCCAGGGAGAAGCAGACAAGTTGAAAAGGAATACAATGAAAAGAAAGAAAAGAAAAAAGACGGGAGTGGAACAGGGTGAGGAAGAAGAGAAGGAGAAAAGAGAAAGGAAGGAGGAGCAGAAGGAAGCGGAGGAGTAAGATGATGATGAGTAGGAGAATGAGATGGAAAAGAAAGAGGGGCGGAGGAGAAGCAGGAGCAGAAGGAGGAAGAGGAGGGGGAGAAAGAAAAGAAACCTAGTGACGTGTCATACAACATCCAGCTAAGTAAATAAAGATGTTTTCATTGCACCAAAATACGTAGTCAATTTTTTTTTTTTTTTTAGATCTACCGTATGAGAAACATCGTGAATATGTATTCATTTATTTGCAAACTAGCACCCTTAAAATATATTGCATTTTCCTACTGTCAACTTTATCAGCCTTTGTCTCAATATTTTATCTTTAATTTATGCAAATTTATCTACCTAAATCTAGAGTTAAATATAAGTTTCATATGACTCCGGACTCGTTGTACACATAACAAATGTATGAATGAAAATATATTAATGAAAGCGAATAGGCTCACAACGTAAGATACATTTATTTACACTTTCAAAGTTGTATTTTTCACCATGTTTTGTTTGGTTATGTCTGTTGTCTATTACGGAATTAAGACTGCGTGCTTTAAATTCTAATGTAATATGATACTCAAGATTTATACAAGGTAATTCAGTCTATGTGTGGGTCATTTTGAGGAAGTAGGCAAATACATTTAAATTAATAGTGTGTGTGTGTGTGTGTGTGTGCGTGCGTGTGTGTGTGTGTGTGTGGGTGTGTGTGTGTGTGTGTGTGTGTGTGTGTGCCTGTATGCTTGCGTGCGTGCGTGCGTATATATGCATGTCTGCGTATGTGTATTTCCTACACATATCCAATATAACCCCCCCCAAAAAAAAAAAAAAAAAATCCAAAAACGAAAATCCAGATCTCTTCCCCTTATCTCATACTTCCCAAATAATCCTTCGGAGATGCTTATGTCCTGCAGACCGTCTAACATTGCAAGTGCAAAGATTTTCCCTTTGACGTCAAGTGACCGAAACAAAACGCTTCGAGGAAGAAGTAAATGGATTTTCCTTTCTGCCAGCTTGAGGAAAACGACAGCTGGGTCTTGTTGTTGTGATAAGAGATAAGGATAATGGTGCTCTGCGAGTAGTATTATATCCGGGTCCTATAGTAGTGATAATTGATGCACTGATTACTACTATAAATTTCATTACTGCTACTGTTAATCAGGGTAATGATGGTAATGGTAATGGTAATGATAATGATAGTAATAGTACTAATAGTTATAATGATAATGTTTACGAATGCTAATAAGAAGAACGATAATAATAAGAATAATATTAAATATCACTATTATTATTATTTTTATTATCATTACTATACTAATAGTCCTGATGATGCCAGTGTAGTGTATCAGTGAAAGTCCCTTTTCGTAATATCTTCGATACTTCTAACACTTTGATACACTCTGATACATGTTTAACTTTTACGCATACACTTTTAGAACCAGATGAAACGTCTTTTACGTTTGTATCAAAGTGTATGCCTTCAACTCGATACAGTTTGATAAACTCCAAACAGCCAATAAAGTGCGATATTTTTCAGACATATTTAACGTGATCTCAGAAAGGGATTTATATATTTTTTTAAATTACGAATCACATCGTAAGTTTCCTGTTATAACATTTTTTTTTTTTTATTGTAAAGATGCAAAAAATATTTCTGTGCCTTTTTAGCAGTACATCAAATTACATGTTCACTCTAAATGGGTGAAAATTTAAGTCAATCAATGACGGTCAATGGAACGACATGGTAAGAATTTCCAACGCGTCCGAGTCATATGACGTGGCATTGCCTTCGGTGGGATGAATGTCATTCTGCACGTCTATGATATAACCTCACGAGCTCTAAAATATGAAAGAAAAGGCTAGTGTATCTCGATTTTCTATTTTTCATATGAAGAGCAAAGTATGTAAGTGAAAAATATTTTGACTGAATCTGCGAAATACATTTAAAATTTCCACAGCCTTGCAAAGCGAAGAGTGGTGTATATAAACAATATATGTGGCAAACTAGTCAGTTTTTTTTTTCGAACTGAAGCTTCCACAATATTTTGCTTGTAACTGAAAATCATACTAGCATGTTAAGTACTTTCATGGTTTTCTATTGACTTTTTCATGTAAATTAAGCAAAAAATCCTTTTTATGTCAATACAAACCTCGATGATATCGTGTTTTGTAGCGACCGTGATACAATGCATTAAAATGTTAGGGGTTTCGGGATGCTACAAAAAGGCCTTATGTGTATCCAAGACCAGTGTCCCACACTATTACCTCCCTTCTTATTATACTAGTAAGGGACACGACTCTGTACCTGGTATATCCCATATGTACGATCCCCTTGAGGTGTGGTAGCGTGGGGGGGGGGGGACTTTGCATGAAAGCTATCACCTTAATGTTTAGCATTATTAATTTTGAGTAAACTTAAAACCACTTGGAAATACTAACAGTTAAAGCCAGTTGATACAATAAAGAAATACTAAAAGGGCCCTATATTTGTTATTTTAATCTGCCGTGAACAAATAAAAGCAACTTCAAAGTGAAGTGCTAGTCTAAAAGGATTCTCAGGCAAAAGGCTTTTAAATAATAATAATAATAAAATTCAAAACACGGCGGCATAGGAGCACTGAAGGTGCATCTCGAAAGAAAATAAACAATGGCAAAAGCTAAAAGTCAGCAAAATCACAGAAGAATAAAAGCAAGCACTGCCAAGTCCTGAGGGAACGGTGAATAAAAATATATGAATGAATAAAAACAAAACCATTGCAATAAAACAACAAAGCACCACTAAAAGGACATCTTTTCTTATAAGAATAGAAATTGATTGATTATATAAAATTATTTGCAGCATCAACAGCTAAGGTCATTAGCGGCGAATAGCTAGCTGCATTGAAATCATAAAATAATTTAAACGTTAAAAATCTATCAATAAATGTCATAAATAAAAACAAATAATAAATATTACAGTAAAAATCAGAGCATAAATACTATACTATTGCATAGATCTTATCCTTAATTAAGTTTTGTTAATAATATTTGTCTCCCTTATGAAACTCAAAAGACCTTCGTCAAAATCCAACACACACTCTGCCACTACAGATCGACCTCAATTCTCAAATCATGAAACTTTGCGCCTCACAACAAACAGTTGGAGGTGAAAGCTGCAAACGTTCTTGGTGTTTTGCAGGCTCTTTCACACCTGCCTTGGCGTGCAGACCGCCGAGTGCTTATTTGTGGCAGACTTGGCTATGGATGTGAGGCTTATTCATCTACAACTCCGGGTCTTGGAATCAGTTTATAGTAAGTCTCTCAGAATTTGTACAGGGGCTTTCGAGTCTTCGCCTGTGGAGTCTCTGTATGCTGAGACTGGAAAAATACCTCTTTCATTACACCAGGACTGCATGAACCTGATATGCTGCACGAGACTACAAGGGATTGTGGGATCTCCTACATCCAGATTAGTTTTTGGCCCCTTTGAAGATAGCTGATCCTATTGTGGGAGAATGAGGAATATTGTGATGGATCTCTATTTGGATTTCACTAGGGTTCTAGCTGTTGAACTCCCCAATTCCTCCATTGGAATATTCACGTTAAGTCGGATATGGCCGAAATTGGGAGGGGAGAGAGATCTGAAACAGAAGTTGGGGGAGGGAGTTTCTTAAACAAACTTCTAGGTACGAGGGATCAGGGATGCAAGTGGTTCGAGGTCTGATAGTGGTATGGGCTATATAGCAGTGAGTGGGAGGAGGATTGAATTTGGCAGTCTCTTCGATAGGCTCAATCTTCGCTGCGGAGGTGCATGCCGACCTTGCAGCAGTTAACATGACTGGAGATCTTGGGAACCATTCTATTGTAATATGTTGCAACTCGTAGTGCCTTACAAGCAATCAAAGAGCTTGGAGTCATCACGTCCAGTGGTGGGTAAGATACGAGATTGGCTTGTGCTGTTATTGTACGAAAGGATAGCTCTGTGTTGGGTGCCAGCGTGTGTTGGTATCTTCGCGATAGGTGGAGGGAGCAATCGAGGTGTGCCTCTGGAAACAGGCTGAGAAAGATTGGAGATGACCTTGGCAGTTGGGTGACCAGTGTCCATCCCGGGCGACAAGTGAAGGTTGTGTTAACAATACTAAAAATCGGGCACACAAGACTGATTCATGGGCTGATTATGGCTAAAAGTAAAGCACACTGTGAGTTTGCCAAGAGCCATTAACGGTTGCACAGGTAATGGGAAAAAAAATCACTACAGACCTCTGCATAGACTTAAAAATGTATAGGATGATGGGAAGTAGGGTGGGCTAGAAGTATTTGATGACAGGAAGGAGTATTGGCTAGAGCCGAGGTAAAGTACGTACCTAGCTTTGCAAACAGCACACAGGGACTTTGCTTTGCTTTTGGAAAACTAAGTTTCTTCTTGTTCCTTATAACCAATACTTCTTTTCCAAACTTGTACCTTTTACACAGCTTTGAAGAAGCTTCATGAGCTTCTTTGTAGTGGTAACAGCATACTGGACCCGGACAGTTGTCATCTTGATGACCTGTTGTACCACATTTTACACACACTCTTCGTAGTCCATTTTATTTAAGACGGTAAGAGTTGGGAAGAGCTGGTCTCGGTTGTTCAACTTTCTACTTAAAACATATTACCACTACTACCTTAAAATTTTTTTTATTTTTCTGACAGTTTATCTGCAGAATACCTCATCAGGCCTCGAGAAAAGACAATTCCCTTGCACTGATTATTTTGTGAGGAGAACATGAGACTTGAGTCCTGGGAATGTCACATATTGCACGCAGATGGTCACTCACATCTGATGACGAAACTTTAACTACAGGCTACCATCACGTTGTGGGTGATCAGACAGCCACAGGGGTAGTGAGGAAAATATATGCAGTCACAACTCAGTGGAAGTCACGGGACCTATGTGATACCAATTGGATAGTGCCTGCTTGATCATAGCCATATTTGACCAGCAGACTGACTTGGCTGGGCCTTGATCAAGCCACCCATCTAACCAGAATAGAGGACCAAAGAGGTGTGTTAGTAGCTGCAGAGCACAGCGATCAGGATCGCTCTACCTCCAGGACTACTGTCTCCTACCATTAGGAGACGCCACACACGGCAAACTCACGTGGGAGTGTTCTTCCCGGTCCAAGATGGAATTAACCAAGGGTGCATCATCCTCTCTCAAAGGCAAAGGGAGCCATTTTTTCTCATCCCTCACAGGTGATCCCTCCTGTATAGGTAGCCCTGTGGTCCGACTCCCCAGGTCATTGGGACCTCTAGCCCTCCACCGCGGAAAGGCAACTCCCGTTAGGGGGTAAGAGTAAAGATCATGTCCGGGTCTCAGGCTTTAACTTTTATTTGGGTTTTTGTAGCTCTAGCATCCGGTGTTCTCAGGTCAGTAAAATAAAACACTCACTGACTGCTAGACACTGACTGTATTTGGCAGTATATTGGGTACATTTTGTGACGCCATCACTTACATAAAATGATATTTAACAAAACTAAATTACAATTTAAAAATATCAGGAAGAATGTTGTGACATAAATGAAGAGGAAAAATACAAATAAGAGAATATAAAACTAATTTAGATGACCTTTAATACGAAACAATGTCGTACCTTCACTCCTTGATGATTCAGAAGCAATCTAAATAACTTATGATAAAAGAAAAAATAGCTAAAAACAGTAAATTGGAAATCAGTAAAATAACCAAGAAAAAATAGTAAAAAACAGCAGACACAGTAAAGTGAAAGTAAATAAAAAGGAACAGCTATCAGGCAGACTCTCTCTCTCTCTCTCTCTCTCTCTCATTCTCTCTCTCTCCTTCTCTCACTCATTCTCTCTCTCTTTCTCTCTCTCTCTTCTTTCTCTCTATCTCTCCTCTTCTCTCTCTCTATCTCTCTCTCTTCTCTCTCTCTTCTCTCTCTCTCACTCATCTCTCTCTCTCTCTCTCTCTCTCTCTCCTCTCTCTCTCTCTCTCTCCTCTCTCTCTCTCTCTCTCTCCCTCTCTCTCTCTCTCTCTCTCTCTCTCTCTCTCTCTCTCTCTCTCTCTCTCTCTCTTTCGTGCTCCTCTGCTTGAGAAACTTCAAAGTTATAATGAGAAGTGAAGACGTGAATAACTTTCTGTGACGCAACAGGTAAATTATGATGAAAGGCAGTGGGAATGGAGAGAGAGAGAGAAAGAAACGGGAAGAAAGCACTAAAGGGAAGCGAAGCTAAACGAATAAGGCAGGAAACAGAGAAAATAAATAAATAAAATAAACAAATGAATAAAATAAACGCACGCCACATAATGTAAGGAGGAAGATTAACACGTCAGAGGTTTCACGTGTGATAATATTCAGAAAATGATATAGCCTATCCCTTTTTTCTCCCCCCCCCCCATCCCCTTTGGCACTTAGAAAAATAAAATAAAAAATAGATAAAAGACGCAGATGAAAGTGGACCCACTAAATCCACGCACTATGTGAAGGATCAAAAAGTGGAAACTCCAAAGGCTTATGTTAATCCACTTTCCAGCTTTAAAGTTTTTTCCACTTGAAATCCACCTTTGAGATTTCATTGCGATTCATTTTGATTAATTAAGGAATGGTTATGTAGGTTAGATGGGTAGGTAGGTAGGTAGATGGACAGATAGATCGATAGATAAATATAGATAGATATAGATAGTTAGATAAATTGATAGATAGAGACATAGATAGAAAGATATGTAGACAGAGAGATACACAGATGTATAGATAGATAATACACGGATATATAAATCAGATAGAGAAATTGAATAGAGATAGATATATACAGATATATAGACAAACAGATACACAGCTATGTCTTTT
>NC_051427.1:11414290-11426790 GCF_015228065.2 Penaeus monodon | reverse complement strand
TGTGTATATGTATGTACGCATATATAACCATACATATACATATACATATAAACACACACACACACATATGTGTGTGTGTGTGTGTGTGTGTTTATAGACGTATGCATGCATATATACACATACATATACATATACTTACACACGCACACTTGTGTGTGTGTTTGTTTGTTTGTGTACATAGTGTATGTGCTTATGCAAACTCAAACAAACACACACTTATATAGATATATATATAGAGTTATATATACATACATATATATATATATATATATATATATATATATATAGAGAGAGAGAGAGAGAGAGAGAGAGAGATAGATAATAGATATAGATATATATAGAGAGTTATATACATACATACATACATATATATATATATATGTATATATATATATATATATATATATATATATATATATATATGATTTTTTTTATTTACTTGACACGAAATAATAAAGAAACATTAGAATATATATAACAATATCTAGGGGCTTTCTCTCTCTCTTTCTCTCTATCTTTCTCTCACTCTTTCTCTCCCACTCTCTCTCTCCACTCTCTCTCTCTCTCTCTCTCTCTCTCTCTCTCTCTCTCTCTCTCTCTCTCTCTCTCTCTCTCTCTCTCTCTCTCTTCTAATTAAGAGAAAGAGAGAGAAGGAGTAATTAGTTTTATTTATATGAAACTCAATAATGAAAAATATGACATTGCTCGAAAAAAAACATACATATTTCTGTTTTGCTTTCATAACATACACAATTATCCAGCTTACATGTGCATGGAAAATACAAATGAATTTTACATTTTTAATAAAAGCAAATTGCCGCATTTTTGCTTGTAAATCGGAAACACGCACCGTTAAAATATCATGATTGCAACATCACCTTTCAATACAGATGTGATGACGTGTTTAGTATCCGCACCCAGTCGCATTTGCAGCCGATTAAATTGATGGAACGTTGTCACACTGAATGTTTTAATTGATCAGAATAATTCTGTGTTGTTGTATATAATTTTCGTTCGTTTGCGATAAATCTTCGTTATCGTTATGATTATTTTTTTTATTGGTGATATTCACTGTATTTAAATATGTTACAAACCCAAAACACACACACACACACACACACACACACACACACACACACACACACACACACACACACATATATATATATATATATATATATATATATATATATATATATATATATATGTATAATTTACGAATTTGAAACAACTAAAGTAATAAATGGTGTTTTGTGGATATTTAATAAAAAATGCGTGTTTGTATGTATGTGTGTGTGTGTCTGTGTGTGTGGTTGTGTGCGCGCGTGTCTGTATGTTTGTGTGTGTGTGTGTGCGCCTGTATGTTTGTGATTTACATAAAGCATTATGACCTACGTTTTCTTAAGGGTATAGCTAATGAAAACAGATTACACCAATACTATATTGCGTGGTGGACACCCAAGAACACTAAATATTTCTTCACGTTTTGCTTTTTCTTCTAGTTTATTCTCTAATAATAATACTAATAATAGTTATTATTATTATTATTATTATTATTATTATTATTATTATTATTATTATAATGATAATAATAATAGTAAAATAGTAATAATAATAATCATTTCCGTTGCCATTATCTGAAATAAGACGTTAATGGAATATTAATCCACACAAACGGACACGTGAAGAAATGCATTAGCCTCCCCCCCCCCTCCTCCCAATTTTTTTTGTCTCTTTTTCAATCTCTGTCTTATTTTTCTCTTTTCCTTTTCTTTTTTCTGTTCCTTCCTTTTTTTTCTTTTTTTTTTACTTTTTTTTCTGTCTTTCTTATATTTCGGGTTTTCCGTTTGTTTTTATTTTTCTTCTTTTCCCTTTCTTTATTTTTTTACTCGTATTTTCTTTCTTTTTCCCTATTATTTTTATATTCCCTTCCCCCCTTTTCATCTCTTGTTCGTTTTTTTCCTCTTCCTCTCCTTTTTATCATCATTTCTATTTTTCCATTCCTTTTCCTTTTCTTTCTTTTAACTTTGACGAAAATGACTCAAAATTTTCATAAATTGAATTTTGTGTTCTGCAAAATGCATTATTATGCAACCGCGTGAGGTTCGGCCGTTTAATTAAAGATAATCAAAACAAGATGAAAAGCAAACAGATAATAGGACAAAATTGCCCATTAGGAATAGGACTTAAACACAATATATTTTCCTTGCATGGTCAAAGCTTAGATTTTGTTCAAAAGACTACATGCTTTTCTAGATATTATTTACACTTATCAGTTATCTATTTACGGTTATTTTAGTGATCTATGTCAAGTAAATATTTATGTTCTAACAGTTTAACTATCCTCTACCCCTCATTTCGTTTTTTTTTCCCATTCGCTCTACCCCCTTTCTGTATCTTCTGTGTAATTTCTCTCTATCTATCTATCTCTATCTGTCTTTTTCTTTCCATATCTTTTTCCTTTTTTTCTCTCTCTCTTTCTTTCTTCTCCCTCTCTCTATTTCTACTCCTCTCTCTTTCATCTCTCTCTCTCTCTCTCTCTCTCTCTCTCTCTCTCTTCTCTCTCTCTCTCTCTCTCTCTCTCTCTCTCTCTCTATCTCCTCCTCCTCCTCTCTCTCTCTCTCTCTCTTCTCTCTCTCTTCTCTCTCTCTTTCTCTCTCTCTCTTTCTCTGTCTCTTTTTTTCTCTCTCTCCTTCTCTCTCTCTCTCTCTCCTTCTCTCTCTCTCTCCTTTTCTCTCTCCCTCTGTCTCCTCTCTCTCTCTCTCTCTTCTCTCGCTCTCTCTCTCTATCTTTCTCTTTCTTTCTCTCTCTTAAATGTGTGTAAAGACCATGTTATTTTTTTTTACGTTTGTCCATGAATAAATTAATAAAAAAAAAATTCTCGGGAATAAAAGTACTTTAATCTCTATGCGGCGAGTGCAGAGTATCGAGTCCGTAATATAACGCTAGCCGCCCTTCTAAGTTAGGACGTAATACTACGTCACCCGCCGTCGAATCGTTCTCTCCATTTAGTGCTTGTTAGTGACCCTTTCCCTGCTGCACGCTAGAAATACCTAGGAACGCACTTTTCTATCTGTTATCTGTCTACTTTTCCTTGCTGATTATCTTCCTTCTTTCTTCATTCCCGCTCTGCTTCTCTCTCTTCTCGCCTTCTTCTCCTGTTTCTCGTCTCTATCTCACTCTCATTATATATCTCCTTTATATATATATTTCTTTTTCACTGGGGATTCTGGATGTTTGTTCTCTTTCTTCCTTTTCTTGTTTTTCTTCTTTTCCTTGACAGTATTTCTGCGTGTGTGTGTTTGTTTGTTTGTGTACATATGTGTGTGTGCTTATGCAAACTCAAACAAACACACACTTATATAGATATATATAGAGAGAGTCATATATGCATGACTCTCTCCCACTCTCACTCTCTCTCTCTCTTCGAATTAAGGGAGAGAGAGAAGGAGTAATTAGTTTTATTTATATGAAACTCAATAATGAAAAATATGACATTGCTCGAAAAAACATACATATTTCTGTTTTGCTTTCATAACACACACAATTATCCAGCTTACATATACATGGAAAATACAAATGAATTTTATATTTTTAATAAAAGCAAATTGCCGCATTTTTGCTTGTAAATCGGAAACACGCACCGTTAAAATATCATGATTGCAACATCACCTTTCAATAGAGATGTGATGACGTGTTTAGTATCCGCACCCAGTCGCATTTGCAGCCGATTAAATTGATGGAACGTTGTCACACTGAATGTTTTAATTGATCAGAATAATTCTGTGTTGCTGTATATAATTTTTGTTCGTTTGCGATAAAATTTCGTTATCGTTATGATTATTTTTTTTTATTGGTGATATTCACTGTATTTAAATATGTTACAAATCCAAAAGCCACACACACACACACACACAAACATATATATATATATATATATATATATATATATATATATATATATATATATATATATAATTTATGAATTTGAAACAACCAGAGTAATGAATGGTGATTTGTGGATATTTAATAAAAATGCGTGTTTGTATGTATGCGTGTTTGTGTGTGTGTGTGTGTGTGTGCGTGCTTGTCTATATGTCTGTGTGTGTGTGTGTGTGCCTGTATGTTTGTGATTTACATAAAGCATTTTAACCAACGTTTTCTTAAGGGTATAGCTAATGAAAACAGATTACACCGAGACCATATTACGTGGTGGACATCCAAGAACACTAAATATTTCTTCACGTTTTGCTTTTTCTCCTAGTTTATTCTCTAATAATAATAATAATAATAGTTATTATTATTATTATTATTATTATTATTATCATAATGATAATAATAACAATAATAATAGTAAAATAGAAATAATAATCATCATTTCCGTTGCCATTATCTGAAATAAGACGTTAATGGAATATTAATCCACACAAACGGACGCGTGAAGAAATGCATTAGCCTCCCCCCCCCCTCCTCCCACTTTTTTTCTCTCTTTTTCAATCTCTGTCTTATTTTTCTCTTTTCCTTTTCTTTTTTCTGTTTCTTCCTTTTTTTTTTCTTTTTTTTTACTTTTATTTTTTCGTCTTTCTTATATTTTGGGTTTTCCTTTCGTTTTTATGTTTCTTCTTTTTCAATTTCTTTACTTTTTTACTCTTATTTTCTTTTTCTTTTTCCCTGTCATTTTTAAATTCCCTTCCCCTTTTCATCTCTTGTTCGTTTTTTCCTCTTCCTCTCCTTTTTATCATCATTTCTATTTTTCCATTCCTTTTCCTTTTCTTTCTTTTAACTTTGACGAAAATGACTCAAAATTTTCATAAATTGAATTTTGTGTTCTGCAAGATACATTACTATGCAACCGCGTGAGGTTCGGTTGTTTATCAAATCAAAACAAGATGAAAAGCAAACAGATAATAGGACAAAATTGCCCATTAGGAATAGGACTTAAACACAATATATTTTCCTTGCATGGTCAAAGCTTAGATTTTGTTCAAAAGACTACATGCTTTTCTGGATATTATTTACACTTATTAGTATCTATTTACGGTTATTTTAGTGATCTATGTCAAGTAAATATTTATGTTCTAACAGTTTAACTATCCTCTACTCCTCATTTCGTTTTTTTTTCATTCGCTCTACCCCCTTTCTGTATCTTCTGTGTAATTTGTCTCTCTCTCTCTATCTATCTATCTGTCTTTTTCTTTCCATATCTTTTTCCTTTTTTTCTCTCTCTCTTTCTTTCTTCTCCCTCTCTCTATTTCTACTCCTCTCTCTTTCATCTCTCTCTCTCTCTCTATCTCCTCCTCCTCCTCTCTCTCTCTTCTCTCTCTCTCTTCTCTCTCTCTCTTATCTCTCTCTCTCTCTCTCGCTCCTCTCTCTCCTCTCTCTCTCTCTCTCTCTCATTCTCTCTCTCTCTCCTTTTCTCTCTCTCTCTCTCTCTCTCTCCTCTCTCTCTCTCTCTCTCTCTCTCTCTCTCTCTCTCTCTCTCTCTTAAATGTATGTAAAGACCATGTTATTTTTTTTTACGTTTGTCCATGAATAAATTAATAAAAATAAAATTTCTCGGGAATAAAAGTACTTTAACCTCTATGCGGCGAGTGCAGAGTATCGAGGCCGTAATATAACGCTAGCCGCCCTTCCATGTTAGGACGTAATACTACGTCACCCGCCGTCGAATCGTTCTCTCCATTTAGTGCTTGTTAGTGACCCTTTCCCTGCTGCACGCTAGAAATACCTATGAATACACTTTTCTATCTGTTATCTGTCTACTTTTCCTTGCTGATTATCTTCCTTCTTTCTTCATTCCCGCTCTGCTTCTCTCTCTTCTCGCCTTCTTCTCCTGTTTCTCGTCTCTTTCTCACTCTCTATATATTTCTCCTTTATATATATATTTCTTTTTCACTGGGGATTCTGGATGTTTGTTCTCTTTCTTCCTTTTCTTCTTTTTCTTCTTTTTCTTGACAGTATTTCTCTCTGTGTGTTTGTTTGTTTGTTTGTGTACATATGTGTATGTGCTTATGCAAACTCAAACAAACAAACACACACTTATATAGATATATATAGAGAGAGTCATATATGCATAAATGCATATATGTATGTATATATATATATATATATATATATATATATATATATATGTATGATTTTTTGTTTATATATGTATGATTTTTGTTTATTTACTTGACACGAATTATAAAGAAACATTAGAATATATATAACAATATTAAGGGGCTCTCTCTCTCTCTGCCTCTCTCTCTCTTTATCTCTCTTTCTCTTTCTCTCACTTTTTCTCTCCCACTCTCTCTCTCTCTCTCTCTGCCTCTCTCTCTCTCTCTCTCACTCTTTCTCTCCCTCACTCTTTCTCTCCCACTCTCAATCTCTCTCTCTCTCTCTTTCTCTCTCTCCCTCTCACTCTTTCTCTCTCTCACTCTTTCTCTCCCACTCTCACTCTCTCTCTCTTCGAATTAAGGGAGAGAGAGAAGGAGTAATTAGTTTTATTTATATGAAACTCAATGAAAAATATGACATTGCTCGAAAAAAAAACATACATATTTCTGTTTTGCTTTCATAACACACACAATTATCCAGCTTACATATACATGGAAAATACAAATGAATTTTACATTTTTAATAAAAGCAAATTGCCGCATTTTTGCTTGTAAATCGGAAACACGCACCGTTAAAATATCATGATTACAACATCACCTTTCAATAGAGATGTGATGACGTGTTTAGTATCCGCACCCAGTCGCATTTGCAGCCGATTAAATTGATGGAACGTTGTCACACTGAATGTTTTAATTGATCAGAATAATTCTGTGTTGCTGTATATAATTTTTGTTCGTTTGCGATAAAATTTCGTTATCGTTATGATTATTTTTTTTTTATTGGTGATATTCACTGTATTTAAATATGTTACAAACCCAAAACACACACACACACACACACACACACACACATATATATATATATATATATATATATATATATATATATGTATGTATGTATAATTTACGAATTTGAAACAACTAGAGTAATGAATGGTGTTTTGTGGATATTTAATAAAAAATGCGTGTTTGTATGTATGTGTGTGTGTGTGTGTGTGTGTGTGTGTGTGCGTGCTTGTCTGTATGTCTGTGTGTGTGTGTGTGTGTGCGCCTGTATGTTTGTGATTTACATAAAGCATTTTAACCAACGTTTTCTTATGGGTATAGCTAATGAAAACAGATTACACCGAGACCATATTGCGTGTTGGATATCCAAGAACACTATATATTTCTTCACGTTTTGCTTTTTCTCCTAGTTTATTCTCTAATAATAATAATAATAATAATAATGACAATAATAATAATAATAATAATTATTATTATTATTATTATAATGATAATAATAACAATAATAATAGTAAAATAGTAATAATAATAATAATTTCCGTTGCCATTATCTGAAATAAGACGTTAATGGAATATTAATCCACACAAACGGACGCGTGAAGAAATGCATTAGCCTCCCCCCCCCCTCCTCCCACTTTTTTTTCTCTATTTTTCAATATCTGTCTTATTTTTCTCTTTTCCCTTCCTTTTTCTGTTTCTTCCTTTTTTTTTTTTTTTTTTTTTACTTTTATTTTCTGTCTTTCTTATATTTCGGGTTTTCCGTTTGTTTTTATTTTTCTTCTTTTCCCTTTCTTTATTTTTTTACTCGTATTTTCTTTCTTTTTCCCTATTATTTTTATATTCCCTTCCCCCTGTTTCATCTCTTGTTCGTTTTTTTCCTCTTCCTCTCCTTTTTATCATCATTTCTATTTTTCCATTCCTTTTCCTTTTCTTTCTTTTAACTTTGACGAAAATGACTCAAAAATTTTCATAAATTGAATTTTGTGTTCTGCAAAATACATTACTATGCAACCGCGTGAGGTTCGGCCGTTTAATTAAAGATAATCAAAACAAGATGAAAAGCAAACAGATAATAGGACAA
Source organism: Penaeus monodon (assembly GCF_015228065.2). Taxonomy (NCBI): domain Eukaryota; kingdom Metazoa; phylum Arthropoda; class Malacostraca; order Decapoda; family Penaeidae; genus Penaeus; species Penaeus monodon. Next base: position 11,418,822 of record NC_051427.1, on the reverse strand, counting down.
AATTGCCCATTAGGAATAGGACTTAAACACAATATATTTTCCTTGCATGGTCAAAGGTCAGATTTTGTTCAAAAGACTACATGCTTTTCTGGATATTATTTAGACTGATCATTTATCTATTTACGGTTATTTTAGTGATCTATGTCAAGTAAATATTTATGTTCTAACAGTTTAACTATTCTCTACCCCTCATTTCTTTTTTTTCCATTCGCTCTACCCCCCCTTTCTGTATCTTCTGTGTACTTTCTCTCTCTCTCTCTATCTATCTCTATCTATCTATCTGTCTTTTTCTTTCCATATCTTTTTCCTTTTTTTCTCTCTCTCTTTCTTTCTTCTCCCTCTCTCTATTTCTAATCCTCTCTCTTTCATCTCTCTCTCTCTCTCTCTCTCTCTCTCTCTCTCTCTCTCTCTCTCTCTCTCTCTCTCTCTCTTTCTCTTTTCTTTTCTCTCTCTCTCTCTCTCTCTCTCGCTCTCTTCTCTCTCTCTCTCTCTCTCGCTCCTTTTCTCTCTCTCTCGCTCTCTCTCTCTCTCTCTCTCTCTCTTAAATGTATGTAAAGACCATGTTAATTTTTTTACGTTTGTCCATGAATGAATTAATAAAAATAAAATTTCTCGGGAATAAAAGTACTTTAATCTCTATGCGGCGAGTGCAGAGTATCGAGTCCGTAATATAACGCTAGCCGCCCTTCTAAGTTAGGACGTAATACTACGTCACCCGCCGTCGAATCGTTCTCTCCATTTAGTGCTTGTTAGTGACCCTTTCTCTGCTGCATGCTTGAAATACCTATGAACACACTTTTCTATCTGTTATCTGTCTACTTTTCCTTGCTGATTATCTTCCTTCTTTCTTCATTCCCGCTCTGCTTCTCTCTCTTCTCGCCTTCTTCTCCTGTTTCTCGTCTCTATCTCACTCTCATTATATTTCTCCTTTATATATATATTTCTTTTTCACTGGGGCTCTGGATGTTTGTTCTCTTTCTTCCTTTTCTTCTTTTTCTTCTTTTTCTTGACAGTGTATCTCTTTGTGAACGTCTTTTGACGAAAAAGATGCGCACAGACACACACCGTGTGTGTGTGCGTATATGTGTATATATATATGTGTGTGTGTGTGTGTGTGTGTGTGTATACATACAATATATATGTATGTATAGTTTCCTGTTAGTTTTCAAGCTGTTAGTTTCCAAGCGATAATGAAGGTAGTTAACAGTCTATCGTCTTGCAGGAAGAAATATTTGGATGAACTTTCTTGTCTATTTTGAGCTATTTTGCAGTTTCTATTTATCAGTTCGTATTGAGGGGAAAGATTAACATTAAGTTTTACCTCGAATCTCTGCAAGACATCTTTATTGGATCAATTTTATCGACACAAATTAAATGTGAAAGCTGTGGTAATCCGGTTTCACTCCAGGATAATCACTAATTCATTTAAGAAAGATTTTAATGGGATTTCAAACTGGCAACCACAAGAAACTAAAAATCACTGTAATAGCATGCAATAGCCATAGTTCCTACCACCAATGATAATAACAAAGATAATGATGTGAATAGTGATAATAATAGTCATAATAATAATAATGGTAATGAAAATGATAATAATAATTGAAGCCTATCACTGTGTACAAACTATAACAGATTACACCAGAGAGCAGTTAAGGCGTCAAGCGACTCCTCTGTCACGAGCGGTCCCCCTCCCGCGCACCTTCTTCAGCAGAGGTTCTCGTACATGGCCGGGTCGAGGTCCGCCAGCAGCTGCCCGTTGAAGCAAGCGGCGTCGTCGGCGATCCAGGCCATCAAGTCGGGTCTTGTGACGAGCCAGGCGACGTCGCACTCGCAGCTCAGGGGGTTTCCTGGTGGGGAACGAGAGGCCGGAAGCTAGCAAGGGAGGAAGGTGAAGCCCGAGATTGGAGGTGGATGGGTGTGTATTTCGTAGCTTTGTTCCTCCCCTTATTATGTATCAGGTGAAGCAATATTGGCTTCGTGCTTTTGGTTATACGAGATTCCTGTTTCACTGCATAAGGGTAGGTACAGAAAATACATTGGGAGTGAAGAGGAACATATGTATTGAATAACCCTTTTCTCTTTTATTTAATTGCTTAAAAACTAGTCTCTCAAGTTTCATTTCTAAATTTAAATTTTTTCTCCCTTACCACCACCCTTACTCCCACCTCCTGCTCCTCTTCCAGCAGGAAGCTTCAGAGGAGACTCTACCTTCGAGGAAGATCGAGACCTTGTCCTCCAGCAGCGGCCGGAACACTGCTTCGTCCAGGACCGTCAAGGAGTTGCCATCGAGCCGAAGGTCTGCACCGCTGATGCCTGCGTTGGGATTTCGTGGAGGGGAATCTTAGTTATTTTGATATTATTCATATTTTCATCTTGGAAGATCAGGACATTTATCACTACTACTAAAAGGTTTCCATGAAAAAAAAAAATATTATTATAAAATAATAATAGTAATATAAATTTGAAACAGAGAAATAGCTAAGGAAAAGCACTAATCACCTGTGATGGCGAAAGGTTCAATAATGCTGATGTCGTTTCCGGACAAAACAAGGTCCTGAAAGAAATCACTGGCAACCGCGAGAGCCCCTTCTTGGATGCGGCTCAGCTTGTTGTTCGGGATATAGATGTTCCGCAGGTGCGGGAGGCCGGCAAAGGTTCCTGAAGCGAAGCCAGAAATCTCCGGCGATTAGGAAGACCGTTTCTAAAAGCAAGTTACTTACGTTTTAAAAGTTGTCGTTTATGGACACACAAATATACACACACGTATATGCATGTGTTTTACTTACGCGTAGGTTTGTGAATGTTTATGAGTGTCTAGGAATGTTTTACCTGGGGTAATTTGTTGCAAATTATTTCCTTCAAAATAGAACACTTCTAAATTCGGAACACGTTTGAAGCCGTCAACTGGGACATCGCTCATGCGGTTGAAGCTCAGCGAGACCAGCGTAAGAGAGTCAGAATTCAGTTCGGGAAACTGGTCGAGGTTGTTGCTAATATAAGTATAACTGCCTTAGAGATGTGAACAAGGGAAGCTCATGAAAAGGAAATTTCGATATTTTGTTATAGGATAAGCCAATACGCTTAACGGTCGAGTAACTATGCGAAAAGGCTTCCTCCTGCACCTCCGTAAGCCCAGATACTATAATGACAACTTCGTCGATGGAAACCACGCCCAAGTCCCCTTTCCGAAGCACGTCCAGCCTGTCGCTATATCGCACATCCAGCCGCCAGTGCTGCGTGAAAGGGAAGTGCGCGGAGAACACCCTGGCCAGTTCGTCATTGTCCACGTCAGAGCAATACATGTTCAAGTTGTAGGAGCCATAGACGTTGCACTCGCAGGGAAGGATGTCCTCCGCTTCAGGGCAAGGGAGGTCGCGAGAACCAAGTCCTTCCAGCGTAGGATCAGCGTATCCTTCGGCCACACTCACGAGCGCCGCGGCCAACAGCGGGACGAGGAAGTGCATCGTGGGGCACAATCGACTAGCTTTGTGGCGGACCGTTGGGCGCCTCGCTTTTAAGACGGACGCGTGGGCTGGATAACGCTGAAGATAAGGAGTGATACGGTCTAATAAGCATGGAAATGTGTGAAAAATATATAGGTGAACATATGATTTACTTGCATATACTTTCATGCATAGATGCTATATACACACATTTATTTACATTTATGCACATATATACCTATATGTGTTTACGCACACACACATACATGTGTGGATGTGTGAGTGAGTGTGTGTGTGAGTTGTGTGTGTGTGTGTGTGTGTGTGTGTGTGTGTGTGTGTGTGTGTGTGTCTATATGTGTGTGTGTGTCTATATGTGTGTGTGTGTATGTGTGTGTTGTCTGTGTGTATGTGTGTGTGTGTGTGTGTCTATGTGTGTGTGTGTGTGTGTGTGTGTGTGTGTGAATGAGAGAGAGAGAGAGAGAGAGAGAGAGAGAGGAGAGAGAGAGAGAGAGAGAGAGAGAGAGAGAGAGAGAGAGAGAGAGAGAGCGAGAGAGAGAGAGGGGGGGAGGAGAGAGAGGGGGGGGAGGAGGGGGAAGAGAAAGAGAGAGATAGATATGACCTCGTTTGTAACATCCACGAAACCCCCAACATTTTGATACAGTTTGATTTCATTTTGTATACCACTACCTTGATACTATGAAATACACTTCAACCAGCCAATCAGTGTCCGAGTCATGTTATGTGGTATTGACTTCGTTTGAATTAATATCTTCAAAATATATATTTTTTACCCATGTGATATAACTACACATGCTCAAAAATATCAAAGATAGGGCTGTGCCTTGATTTGTTAGTATATTACAGGTAAAGGGCAACCAGAATACCTCCGATCATAGGAATAACCTAATAGTATGCGATTCGGACTGTATGTGAATATAAAACATGAGGATTTTTCTTCGGAACCTGAGAAATGCAGTTGAAAGTTTCCACAGCCTTGCCAAGCAAAAAGTGGTGTGTATAAACAATCAAATTCACCAAGTAGTGAATTATACTCCATTTTGTTTGAAGTTTTCATAATTTTTTGTTCCA
>NC_051427.1:11399290-11406790 GCF_015228065.2 Penaeus monodon | reverse complement strand
TTTTCTCATTCTCTCTCTCTCTCTCTCTCTCTCTCTCTCTCTCTCTCTCTCTCTCTCTCTCTCCTTCCCTCTCCCCCCTCTCTCTCTCTCTCTCTTTCTCTCTCTCTTTCTTTCCCTCCTCCTCTTTCTGTGTGTGTGTGTGTGTGTGTGTGTGTGTGTGTGTGTGTGTGTGTGTGTGTGTGTGTGTGTTTATGTTTCTAATAACCCATATAAATTGTTAAACATTCATATGTATTTTATCTCTTTCTTTCGATCTTTCGTTTTTTTTTTTTTTTTTTTTTTCTTGTTTTGTCCACTTTATTCCCTCAACATTCTGAAATAATCCGATTAATAAAATCACACCGACCTAGTAATGGTTAATGACCTTGTACAGGAGTCTCTGATTGGGTCGTTATTTCCTTGAATGACCGTAGAGTTTCCCTTAAGTGGTTTAGTCTTTTGCTCACCCGAGGGTGGAAAAGGAATTAGTAGTTATAGGTGTATAGGCCTGGAGAAATTCGTTTTTTTTTTGTTTTTTTTTTATACTTCAAATCCTTTTCTCGATTTCTTCGTTCCAGTTGCGGGAGAAATAGAAGCAGTAGTTAAGGGTTAAAAGAGGAGAGAGAGAGAGAGAGAGAGAGAGAGAGAGAGAGAGAGAGAGAGAGAGAGAGAGAGAGAGAGAGAGAGAGAGAGAGAGAGAGAGAGAGAGAGAGAGAGAGAGAGAGAGAGAGAGAGAGAGAGAGAGAGAGAGAGAGAGAGAGAGAGAGAGAGAGAGAGAGAGAGAAAAGAGAGATAGAGAAAGAGAGAGTCAGAAATAGAATCAGAAACACGTAGCTCCGGACCCGCCTCTTGCCCGCGTCAGCCAATCACCTCGAGCTGTCTCGCGCCGCAGCCAACGGTGATTGGTTGGCGGACGCGGTCAGGCTCTCCGTTAAGTGTCCCAAGTGTCTCTGAATATGAGACAGGGACTGAGACAGACAGACAGACAGACAGACAGACAGACAGACAGACAGACAGACAGACAGACAGACAGACAGACAGACAGACAGACAGACAGACAGACAGACAGACAGACAGACAGACAGACAGACAGACAGACAGACAGACAGACAGAGACAGAGGAGAGGCAGACTGAGACAGAGACAGAGACAGAGACAGAGGCAGACGAACGACAGAGACAGAGACAGAGAGACACGAGACAGGACAGAAGACAGAGACAGAGCAGAGTCAGACTGAGACGAGACAGAGACAGACTGAGACAGAGACAGAGACAGAAACAGACTGAAACAGAGACATAGACAGAGACAGAGACAGAGACATAAACAGAGACATAGACAGAGACATAGAAAGAGACAGACACAGACACAGAGACAGACGAGACAGAGACAGAGACAGACAGACAGACAGAGGCAGAGCCACACACAGACACAGAGACAGGGACAGAGACGGAGAGAGAGAGAGAAAGAAATAGAGTGAAGAGAAATAGAGAGAGAGAGAGAAAAGAGAGAGAGAAGAGAGACAGACAGAGAGAAGACAGACAGACAGACAGACAGACAAACAGACAAACAGAGTGTTCTTGACATCACCGTAACTGATTTCAGGCTGCAGAGGCATCAGCAGTGATCGAAACTATTTCTCTCCTTCAAAGGAATCTCCGAGAATTAGTTTATTTGTTTGTTTGTTTGTTTGTTTGTGTGTAAGTAAATGTCCTGACTAGCTATGACATGCGAAAGATTTCTTTAATGTAGAGAGAATTTTGATGATGATGATGATGATGATGATGATGATGATGATGATGGTGATGGTGATGGTGATGGTGATGGTGATGGTGACGGTGATGGTGATGGTGATGGCGATGGTGATAGTAATGATAATAGAAAAAAAAGTAATAATGATAATGAATACAATAATAATGATAATAATAACACTCATAATGACAGTAATAATAATAATAACTATAAAAAAAAGATAATAATAACTGAAATGTAGACAAGTTTTTTTAAATGGTAATCTGTCTATTGGGAAAACCTCTTAATTAAGACAGAATGATAATGATAATAATAATAGTAATAATAATAATGATAATAATAATAATAATAATGATAATTATAATAATAATAATAATAACTAACGATGATAATAATAGTAATGACAGTAATAAAAACAAGTAGAAGAACTAACAATAATAATAATAATAGTAATGATAGTAATAATTATAAAAATAATTATACCAATAATAATAATAATAGTAATAATAATTTCTCTCTCTTTCTTAATGAAGGCAGAATAATAATAATTTCCCTCCCTCTCTAGCCGCCGTGGTGAACAGACGTGTTTTGCCTCCTCTCCACCGCCGCCCAACAGCTCACCAAATCATGGCATTTCCTGATTCCGGAGTCAGAGGACAACCTTACTACCCTCCCCGGGTCACAGGGCGCCAGCCAGGGGGCTACCCCGGTGCTCCCTCGTGCAGCACGCCCGAGCTCTTGTCCCAGAGTCAAAGGGAAATCTTGGCCCAGGGTTTCGTGCCCCCTTCCCAGGATACGGACCCCTTGGCTGCGCGGGTCAAGGCTGTTCCCTCGCCCGTGACGATGGACACGCCCACGACGGCCAGGGTGAAAGCTGCCCCTTTCGCCCAGGGCAAAGGGTGGTTCAGCAACCCGGGCAAACACCGCATCTCAATCAGTAGTGAAGACTAAACCAGTAAATATAGAGATAACAGTGAAGGCAACAAAGCAACGAGTCAGATAAATGGAAACGGTGAATACAGTGGAGACAGTGAAAATGTCTATCAGGTTGGCAGCATAATCAGTGCTGAACACGATGCTATGCTTTATTACCAAAAGAAGCATAAGCATAGTTAGTTTTATGTGATCAAATCAGGATATCGTACAGCCCTGATGAGATCGGCAACGACTACAATATTATCTTATATCATCAGGCTAGAAGAACAAGAAACATAACTAAAGGATGATAAATTTCATAGTGCATACCATGATCGATCAGTGCTTAAGAAAGGACAATATAATGTTTGCTACAGCGGCAGACACTCCCGCCACTGATTGGTCTCCCCCACCAAAGAAAACAGGTTTCAAGACACACAAACACAACAAGAAGCCTCCTTCAGCAATCAAAATCTCATTGAAAATAAAATTGATTTGCTGATCGGAATGTTCTCCGAACAACAATCTGCAATAAGCAATTGTCAAGGTGTCAAGCCTCCCCAGCAGCAGGAATGCGGAAGGGAAGCATCCGTCACAACAGTCTCGACTCCATCCCATCACGCAGCATCCAATCTCCTAACCCCCCACAGCCTGCCTACAAAACTTTCCCTTCGCATCCCCTCTCCCTGTCAGAATGTCCTCTACCCCCACGTCACAAAATGAACACACCACTTCCCATACTCCCCTTACACCTTCCACAGCAGTAGTTCCACCTTCCACAGCAGTAGCGCAACCACCCCACCCCTTCCCCCGACACTCCGTCCCCTCTACCCACTCCGGCCCAGCAGACTCACGACCTTGCTGACGCACCAACCTCCCCTCGTCCGGAGCCACGCAAGCGTTTGCCCAACAACAAAGCTGGGACGTCCGCAATCGGTATGAGGAACGAAGCTTCTATACAAGTAACACCCAGAAGAAGCCACCGTAGGAACAGTAAAAGGAAGAACAAGCAAAAACATCTTCCACCAAACCGCCAATGAGAAGATGCAGCATACCACCACGTGGAGTGGAAACACGGCAATAAACAAACGAGCAGTCGCAACCCACCGAGATGAGGAAGGTTTCGCTCCCGTCAACTCTAGAAAACAAAGAAACCAATCAAGGGAGGAACGCCTCTCGCCAAAGCCCTTGCAAAGTGCCGACCGTCCTCAGTTAGTGTACCTATATATCACGAGTTGCCATCCAGACACAAACGAGAAAGACATTGAAGACTTCCTCGAAAATAAGTTCAACATTTCCAAAGTGAAATCTATCAAAACTAAAATGACACGTACTTATTACTCAAGCTTTACAGTCACTATAAGGGGCAAGAATATAAACCCATATATTTCTTAGAAACCGACGTCTTTCCTTTTAATCTAAAGGAGTTCCTCAATAGAAACAAGTACAAAAGCGAGCAGAATGCTTGGCGTCACAAATCCGGGCATTCAAACCACGAAACACAATCAGAATAGAGCACACCAATGCACAGTCACTCCTCGGTCACTTCGAAGAAATAGAAATCATAATTAAGGGGAGAAAAGCTGATTTTGTGTATTAGCGAAACCTAGCTTCACCAAGAAATATCAAGCAGTTTCATCAGCATCCCAAACTTTCATGTTTACAGACGTGAGGCAGGTCGTGGAGGTGGAGTCTGCATATATATAAGAAATACCTTTAAATCAAACAAAATCTCTACAATTAATAATAATACGTAGTAGAGGACATCTGGGTACTGTACAAAGCAGTATGCATTCTTCCTTATTCGTCGGCACAATCAATAGACCCTCCTGCCACTACAGAATCTTTTGACTATCTTAAAAATATTTTCAGAAGAGATTTTTAAAATCTTAGGTGATTTGAATTAAAAGCAGAGTTAATTGAGATAATGAATAAAACATAAACTAAACGTATAAACAAGCCAACAAGGATTACAGAAAATACCTCACCCATATTAGATGTTATAATAACAAACAGACCCGATATCATGCGCTGTCCCATGCCACATTGCTGATCACGAGCTGTTAACCATGATTTTAAATGTAGAAAAAACAAAGCGACAACCAGATCTTAACAACAGATGAGGCTGTTAATATTCTAACAAATTAACAAGTTAATATTCTAACAGATATGATAAAGAAAGGCTTGAATGCTTCCGCTCCTTTTAAAACAAAAACGGTTAGACGTCCTCCCGCCCCTTGGATAAATGACAACATTAAGAGAGCCATAAATTAAAGAAATAACACTCACAACGTTCTCAAGATAAACAGATTTGACGCCACCCTTCAGGCTGAATATAAACACAAGAAATGTGAAAGCACTCCTCTCTTGTACGAAAACTAATAATTTAAAAGTAAGGTCAGTGGATGTAGAAACGATTCTGCCGTAACATTGAAATTAGTTAATCCATTAGTGCCTAAAAAGAAACACAACACATATATTTCCAATAATTCCATAAATAACACAATACTTTAATCACTTCTTTGCAGAATCGGTAGACATATGAACAGAAAACCGCATCCACATATCAACAAAGCATAAATAAAACGAGGCCTAGAACAAACATTTCCACACCGCCACCAGGAGGAGAAAATTTTATCCAAACAGTAAAACACTTAACAAAGACGAATTCCGTAGGAGCAGATGGCATTGCACATCGTTTCTTAAACGATAGTCTACCAGCAACTGCATACTACCCACGAGTCCTTATTAATACATCTATAGCCACCGGTGCTTATCCATCACTCTGGAAACATAGTATGATAATACCATATGTGCAGATCCGATGATGGAGACGATGTGGATAATTATCGACCTAGTAATATCTATTCTCGAGAAAATAGTTGCAAACCAATTCACAGAATTTTTGGAAGCTAATAATTTTATATTTAACATGCAACACGGTTTTAGGAGTAAACTACCCACCGAAATAGCGTTACTAAAAGTTACGTATGAAATATCTAATAGTATAGACAACCAGATAAATTTGCTCACTCTAGGTGCTTTATCGAAGGCCTTTGACAGTGTCAATCATGAAATACTTCTTAACGAATCAACAAATCCCGAAAGTGATAACTTTTGGTTCAAAAATGACCTGCCTGCGAAAATTGAATCAGTCAGAACCCATGAAATATCATCAGAGCAACCAGTTTCGCTCGGTGTAATGCAGGGCTCCATCCTAGGCCCAATCTTATTCATTATATCCATTAATAATCTATCGTCAATAATAATAAAATAATAATAATAATAATAATAATAAATGTCTTCTTATTCAGTATTCCCGATGACTCTCAGTTTCTTCACGCTGCTTCTGTAAACAAATCTAAATGAACCGATAGGGAAAACCAAACAGACCCTAAAAGCAGCAAAGCAATACTGCGATAGGAATGGCCTGAAAATAACACCGCGAAAACCACAATATATTTTCATAGGAAATATATTGTGGTTTTCGCGGTGTCATAGGAAGCCTTCAGAACATGCCGACAGATACATATACTGTTATAAATTTCCAAGGTTGCTATATCAAACCCAACACAATAGCAAATAAATCTAGCTGTACATAGACACATTCATGACATTTGAGACACACATTGACCTCATCTACTGAAAAGTAATGGGTACTCTGATATACTTAAATCTCATCAAAAATAATATACCCACAGAAACACTAGCACTTCGTATAACTAAATACTGTCTAAACATCTGGGGCTCGACAAACAAAACAAATACAACGGACACAAACCACAGATCTTCGCAGCAAGATATGTAAATGAATAAGACCACATCACAGCATATATGAACAAACTAAAATGGTTAAAAGTATAACAGAAATACAACCATGACACATGTATTCTAATCAAAAATGTCACACAAGGAAATTACTCTAATTGGTTATTACCTACATAGACAACAAGTTAACACAACGGGTGTCAATACAAGAGAAAAAAAAATCCCTCTATATCAAAAGATCGAACACAGAAACCGAGGCAAGAAATATGTAAATCTGAGGACAGGTGATCTGGAACCAACTACCAGAAACTATTAGAAATATTTCCAACCAAAAGACTTTTCAAACAAAAGTGAAAGAACGTCTATTGAAATATCAATGGCTCGAACATCAAGCCAAGCACGACATTTCAACCACCCTGTCTTATTTTGTTACACAAACATTGTATATTTATGTATATAACATCTTATTACATAATGTAAACACCATATATGTAAAGAGAATACCCAATTGTAATTAAATGAATTTAAAAAATAATAATAATATGAACTCTCTCTCTCCTCCCTCCCCCTCTTTCTCTTCCTCTTTCCTCTTCCTCTTCCTCTTCCACTTCCTCTCCCTCTCCCTCTCCCTATTCCTCTTCCTATCCCTCTCCCTCTCCCTCTCTTTCTCCCTCTCCCTCTCTTTCTCCCTCTCCCTTTCCTCTCCCTCTCCCTCTCCCCCCCCCCCTCTCTCTCTCTCGGGTGAGCCGTAAATATATAAAAAACAAGATTAAACACACAGCGATACCTCCCTCCTGTTGTTTTCACACATCTGCCTCAGTATTGAAGAAGACTCCGCCCGAGGGGAACCTTCAGACCCTCTTCGTTAAAGGTAGTTTTCGTAAAAATAACAAACCACGAGAACAGTTTCTCTGTCTTTCCATAACGGGTAAATTTTTTAGTGGATGCAATTCTTCAGGGAGGTTTTATAGGCCTAAAACTTTTTCCTTCGACCTCGAGGTTTTCAATTATCGGAAAGTAATTCTCTTTGCAACAATATGAGCATTCCAAGTATTAAAAAAAAAAAAAAAAAAAAAAAAAAAAAAAAAAG
>NC_051427.1:11379290-11389290 GCF_015228065.2 Penaeus monodon | reverse complement strand
TAAACAAAGAAATAAGACACAGACAAATATAAATAAAGGGTAAATAATTAATACTACTCATATACAGAAAAGAAAAGAAAAAAAAAAACAGGAAGATCATCTGGCAACACAACACACAGAACCCGGATGGAAACTACAGACAAATAATATTCGATTAAGTATCGCCTTTTGGTATTTTTCAATAGCAAATTGGGTCGTATTTGGAGATACTACTACTACTACAACTACTACTACTACTACTACTACTAATACTACTACTACTACTACTAATAATAATAATAATAATAATAATAATAATGATATATATATATATATATATTTTTTTTTTTTTGGGGGGGGGTATTGAAGTAGTAGTATTTGGTATTAAACTGCAATTAGATAATAATTTAATCTAATTTTGGAAATGGCAATGGTTTGGTGTTTTAAAAAATCACTACATATATCAATTATCTATATATTATTATTATTGTCATGAAAATTATTATAGTCATCATTACTAGTTTTATCATTATCCTTATCCTTATTAGCATCATCATCATTAATATCTTTATTATTATCACTATCACAATATTATTATTATTGTTGTTGTTGTTGTTGTTGTTATATTATGTATTATCATTATTATTATATTATTATTATTATTATTATTATTATTATCATTATTATTATTATTATTATTATTATTATTATCATTATTGTTATCATTACTATTATTTTATTATTATTATTTTATTATTATTATTATTATTATTATTATTATTATCATTATTATTATTATCGTCATTATCACCATCATTAACATCATATCACAAGCTAATCCTTCCTGGTCACGTGCAAATACCAAATGGTTACGATACAAATTTCAGTCCTAACAGAGTACCGACGGGGAGGTATATGGAACAGAGACAGCAAACAGTGAATAACATACGCTGCAACAGGATTTACCACTGACATAATTCCGAAGTGGAAAGTGGATTGAATGGGGAAGGATATACCACAGTGGATGCAATAAGGAATTCCCAAGGGTTTACATAATCAAATAAGGAATTCACCAGGCCTATTAGAGGGTCTACACTACGGCTTTGCAAACATTCAGATTCATAATAACACAAGCGTCGTAGTTCCTCCATCAGTTTTATCAGGGTGTTAGTGTTCCAGCGCTACAGCAAGGAACAAACATGCAAGGTTGAAGAAAGTTAAAGAAATCGGCATAACAGCTTACAGTTGTTTTTACTTTCCATTCCTAGAAGTCCCTTGGACAAGATGTCGAAATTTACAGAGCTTGCAGTATACTCGAACACTCATTATACAAATTGTTAGGTTTATTTCAAATGTCATTGTCCATACAAGGAGGGCTGAGGGAGAATTTAGAAGGCATATACTACTTGTTAACGCTGGAGAACTACCTGCCCTACATAATTAAAGTGAAACTATATACAGATTGTTCTCATGGTACTATTTCCATATAAACTGAAATAGAGGACAACAAGGAGAATGTATGAGGATACAACTTAAATCTTACAAATGAAAAAAATATGATAAAAAAGTGATGAAAAGTAGATTTCCACAAAATCACTTGGAATAGTATTATAATGACCACTATATAAAACAAGAGTTCTTGATCATGCAAGTAATTTATATCTTTCCGAATCCCTGATTATTATAGCTGTCGAAGATATGAAAATAAATAGTCAATAATTTTTTTAATTTGTCAAACTTTTCGACACTATTTTCACTATGACATAGGCCTCGTACCAGATATGAAATAAAAATACCAATGGTAGTACAGGAATAAGGAGTCTCACCCCTAACAACCTGGAAATAAACATTTACAACAGTTAAAGTATAAAGAGTCATAAGCCCAAATTTTAAGCAGAACACATTTCACATTATACTGCATATTGACCGTTCCTAACCTCTATTTTGTCGTCCTGGGCAAGTTGTCCATCTCGTGCAGCTCCGTGGCGGACGTCGAGAAGGTTGTTGGCAAGTCTTTTTGGCACTGTATTGATATTATTCAAGGTTATATTTGTGTTTTTTTATTGCATGTGCATCAGAATAAGGTTGCAAAGTGTAAATTATGTAGGTATTAGTATAATACAACGAATATTTACACTGGAGCAGTTTGTGACGCATACGCGTTTTTTTTTCAGTTAGTAGCATGACCCCGCAACCTGGAACTCAGCATACTTGCCAGGTTGTGTCACATCAGGTCCACAGCCTCGCCCTCGCACTCTCACAAGCAGGCGCTTCTGTCGACTCACTGCAGAGACGTGACTGGCTGACACGGACACTTCTAGGAAATTCACAAGCATAGCCGTATGAACCGCCCTCCTAACCTGGGAGTACAAACCCCCATCCGATCGCAGTGGACTTACTCTCCACATAGCATTTGTTGCGACCTGTTTATCTTCTATTATTATTTTTAGTGAGTAATTTTTCTGTTTGATTATCACAGTGCTATTAGATTTTCCAGTAAATGTGTATGAAAGTATTACGTGTTGCACAATTTTATTACCAACTTGCGAAGGAAGTACCATAAATAAAAAGTGTCTTATTTTCGATACTTTTATTCATTGCAAACAAAGTGTACCTTGTCACATACATGGTTGTGGGAAACTGAAATGGTTTAGTTTCAGTTTCACACAGCCATAATCATGTAATGGACAGAATGACAGAGTAGAAGACACTTTTCATCTACTTCATCAACAGTAATACGTGGATTTACATTTACTAGCACATGTAGTTCCACTATCATAATTAAAGGGAAAACTACAGTCGTGATTTCGCGGGTATAAAGCTCGCGTCGTTATTTTGATGATATATTGCAATGAAATTGAAGTAGTTATTATCACACCCAACACACTGCCTAGTCATGATGGAACTGGTTTGAATTTCACGATTTTCGGGTTTACTTTTATTTATTTCTCATACAGTAAATACCATTGGTATGTGTAATTTGTAAATTATATTATCCTTTTATGTTTAACTGACGAATTGTTTTTTTGTTTTTTTTTTTTGCATGGCTATTTTGTCAAAAATACTTGTAAGTTCTCAGTTCATTGTACATAAGTATTATCAGGAAATATAATAAAATAAGACACTAGATTGGGATTAATATTTAAACCTTCATATTATACAATATCTTCTCTAGTCTTGTCTTCCGCTGACGATAAGACTTAACGGACTAATCACGACGGTATATACTGTTTGGTTTCTCAGAAACCAGCACGGCATCACCTCATCCTGGGTCTTAGGGGATTTATACCGCCGTCAACCGAGATAGACCGTTTATCCACGTCTCTATAATAACAAATGCACTAGTGCTAAACAACAAAACAAACAAATACACACACACATAGGCATCTACTTTAAAAAATCAGCAGTTGTTCCATGATATTGACTTCTGTGCTCTCTTTCGCCATGTGACTTCGCCCGTTCTGCTGGATCCTTTGCCTATTGCTTGCGTACACTCTGTTTTGTGTTGTATTGCCCTAGCCTTTAGGGTGTCTTCTGTACGTGTCATAAAAGTTAATTCCAAACTATAGTTAATCCAGATCCGGAGTACTTGCACAGCAGATGCAAGACACACTGCCAGGCACACAAGTCAAATGAACGTGTCAAACAACAATTGCATAAGTTGAAAATATTTTTCCAACCTGGAAATAACATTGCCTTTCTGTGTCTGTAAACTCAGGAATTCTCTGTGGAATTTTCTTTTCGTTTTTTTTAGTGTTGGTTGGATAAGTAGCTCGTTCGGCGTAGGTGCAGGATTAAGATTTGACCTCAAAAAGCCTGGAGAATTAAAAGTAAATCCTGGACGCTGTCATTGCGCATGCGCATCAGAGATATGGCTTAAACTTTAAAACTGGATTAATTTTCATGGCGCGTACAGAAGATGCCCTTTGTAAGTACAGCCTGTGAAATGTTTCCTCTGGTGTTTTCGTTGACCTGACCGCTCTGATTCCTAAAACGACCCCAGACACCCGCACTGAATTCATCTCCCTTGGTGGTTCGCAAAGAAAACCTCTTAAGCCGTTGTAATATTTATTTCAACCGGGAATATTATAAATATAAATAACACATCGTGAGCACTGGCATTTTCCTCATATAGGCTTATTTTAAAGAAATAATTCTTAAAGTACAGTAAAACAAGTATACCATTTCTTTCATGCTTCATAATAACTTGAATATTTACAGCAGTTGAATTGTTTCTCACTGTTCTAAAAATAAAAGATCACTGATTTTACATCAACAAAATATATTCCTTTATATCCATCTCAAATTATCACACAACTGACAACTCACAGCAATACATATATTGGACTTCATTTTCCAATATTTTCTTATTTCATCAAAATAATAGAAATGTGTTATACAATTCTAATACTCATATATTACACATTTATAATACACGACCAATTTATTCTTTTATTTGACACTCACTTCTTAACACCCTAAGGCGAAATCACAACCAGCCAGACCGTCACCAGCCACCTTTACTTTTGTCCACTGTAATATCATCATTTCAATGTTTACTAAACAAAAAATCCTTTCGTTTAATACTTTTTAGATAATGCACCCTTATAGTTTACTAAATCATGTGATAATAATTTACAAAATCGTGCATAAATACCTACAAACATATCCTAAATACTTGTTTACATCTGCCTTTCAAAAGCGACGTATGGCTTGCTCTGCATCACCACCAAAACAAACAAAAAAGAAACTATATGCGCAATGTATTCATATAATGATTATTTTTCTATTTACTATTCCACTTACTATTACCATATACACTTCAACACCATGTCTTATAAAGAAAATATAGAATTTTATAACACATATCATCTCAACACATATAATCTCTAAAGTTACACTTGGTTTCAACACCAATGATTTCCCAAGAGGGGGTTGTTGTTGGTGCAGAACCAAGTGAAATGGAGGAGGCTGATGGTTTCAACAAAAGCGAAACTAAATAATTAATTAACTTATATGAATAAAAGAATATATGAATAAAACATACTATCAGTTCCCTTCATCTATAGCAGAATTACTAGAAAGAATTAATATGAGAAAATGGAAGAAAAGGTTGCTCTGGCAGGAATTAACCCCCAAGATGACAGCCAGTATGTCTACGAGGAAATGAGGGAACTCACAGGGGGTCAGCATGACAAATTCATCAACCAGAAGAATTCAATGAAAATATTGAAACCCCACCACCGAGAAATAAATAAAAGACTACTGAAAGTAAACTGGTGTTCTATTTGAAGGAGAGTGACCAGCGTCACAATGAAATTCTCAGATAAATTTTAGAGCAAATGAAGAGGGCAGATGAAACAACAACACTGCTGTCTAATTTAATTAAAAAGTAATATATGTCAAAACAAACTTTTTCTGTCTTTTTATTTTAAAAAATGTTATGTATTTTTTTATGATGTTGTTAGTGTAACAAACCAGGCCTAGGCCTATTGCTTTACATATCCTACTGCTTATTGTTCGCAGCCAGAAAGGATATATAGTTTCGGAAGTGTGCCAAGTAATAAATTCTTAAAACATCATAAAATCATACAGAACAGCCTCGACTCGCTTTCGTAGAGGTGTTGTAAATGGGAAAAAATGCTTAACTTAATGTAATGATATTTCTTACCATGAACGCTCCCGTTTGCGGTTTGTAAGATCCACCATTAAAAATGTATAACCATTTTGCTCAAATAATTCGGCATCGCCATCGTAACACAGTAAAGCCTAACGAACGCGTCCATCTATGTTTGTTTACACGCTGAACGTTGTGGGCTATGAAGACCTCGGAGGTTCTGAACGCGGCCTCGTTATCCAGCTGTTCCTGACAAGTTGTCTGGACGAGCAAGACGAGGAGTGCTGAACGCAGCATACAACCAAAGAAACCAGACTCCAATAGTAAGAAAAACACGCACAAACAATCAACAACAAAGGAAAGAAATTGACATAACTAAAGCAAGTACTAAATATACAGACAAAAAACTCACCAATAACGTCGACATTGGTAACATTTATGTTTAGTGAAACTCAAAGAGACAGCAGATGGAACAGGGTTTCTCCTACAATATATATATATATATATATATATATATATATATATATATATATATATATATATATATACATATATAGAGATAGATAGATAGATATTTGTATGTATATATCCGAGAAATCATGAAGGAAGTGATAACTCTGAAAAAGTTGTTTGAACCTTCAAATCTAGAATCTATTTTTTTGCAACGTATAGTATATAAACAACAAAAAATTAGTATGAACCCTTCAGCCTACAAAGAATATACAGGTCTGGTTGCTCCGAACTCATCCACTTACAGTTCCAGATGAAATTACAAATGGTTGCAAATACAGCACCACATAACACATTCTACAATCCTGCTAACCGAAGAAAATTAAGAGGAAGAGATGAATAAGCAGTGAAGCAGAAAGAAGCGAGAGGAAGAAAAGGAAGGAAAAAGAATTGCAATCGGCTTTGCAAATGAAAGGGGAAGAGGGACGAGAAACAAACAATAAAAGAAGAAAAGGCGATAGGAGGTAGGCAGATTGTCAACTCTCTTTCTTAAGAGTTACTTAAACAGTCAGTCATGAAAGTAATTCTGTTATTATCATGTAAATGCAGCAAAAACTAGTTTTTTATCCTAATAAAGGTACATAGCAAAACCCACAGCAATAGAAATCTGATTTACATTGTATATGTATATATATATATATATATATATATATATATATATATATATATATATATGTATATAATATATATATGTATTCTTTTCTTTTCTTTTCCTTCCCCATCCCTCACTTTCCCCCTCCCCTCCCTCTCTTCCGCTAACCCACTCTCCTCCTTCGCTCCCTCTCTCCCTCCCTCACTTCTCCTTCCCCTTCCCTCCTCCCCCTTCTCCTTCGCCCGCCTTCCCATTCCCTCTCCTCCTTCCCTCCCTCCCTCTCCTCCTTCCCTCCCTCCCTCTCCTCCTTCCCTTCCCACTCTTTCTTCTCCTCCTTTCCATTTCCCCCTCCTCCCTCTCTCTCTCCCTTCCCCCCTCCGTATCTCGCAGACAAATTCTTCAATGCTCCAACAGCTGCCTTTTGTTGTACTGTCTTTTAAAAGTTTCTTAGAAAAACATATTGGTGAGATTTTCTTGTTTTCTTGTTCATTTTCTTGAAGGTTAGTTATAGGTGGTATTTTTTTTTTTATTTTTATTATTTCATTTATCTATTTATTTATTTATTTTATTATTTATCTATTTATTTATTATTTATTTATTTTTTTTTTTTTTATAAACATTTATTTATTTTTATTTTAATTTTGCAGTGTTTATGATTCCTTCTGTTCATTTCTTTTTTTGCTTTCGCTATCTTCTTAATCCTTTCTTTGTTCTAATCTTCTCATGTGTGCTATTTAATATATCCTATCTATTCCGTCTTGCTGATCATATATTGTTTACATCCAATATACTAAGATCTATCCATCTTTCTATTTTTTCATGTTTTTCTATATATACATTCAGCTGTCTGTCACTAAACCCAACTATATCCTTATCTACAATAGTATAGTATCTATCTACCTATTCCTGTATCTAAATATATATCTAATTACCAACACCCATATGTATGCATTGGTATATACACTAACACAAACAGTAACAAACACAAATAGATAATTTAAAATGAGAGCAGACCTTCGTTAACGCCCAAAATTTAATATATAAAAAAACTTCTAATTATCTACTTCTAATCAACTAATCCGTAGACTAATCCCAATCAAACCGTAGATTTCCATCGAAATCCGGCAGTAACTTTTTTCTTTATATAATGTCCGTGACAAAATAACACCATGTAACAAAAAAAGGTAAACACCTAATTAGAAATAAACCAATAAACTATTTAATTAAGCAATAAGCTACCGTATTAACTGATGAGCCATTAAACTAGCCAATAATAAACAATAAATCATTAATTTATCCTACAGATCATCCAAGTGAGCGACAAACCATCCCTTTTGCCTGAGAAACCTTCCATCTAACCACTCAGTTAACCAGTGAAATAAGTAATTAGCAATAAACAACTAAACCAATAAACTTTCCAGTTATCCATGAACTATCTAACAGGGAAGGCCACCCATTTGACCAATAAACCAGGAAAATAACCGAGAAATTCAGACGAAATCATTAAACCTGCCAATTAACCAATAAAACATCTAATGGCAATTAGCTATCCATTAACCAATGTACCGTCTAATTAACAGAGAAACCACCCATTTTAACCATCTACCATCCATTTTACCAATAAACCACAAATTTGAACGATAAACCATCTAATTAACTGAGAAGCAACCCATTTAGTCACCAAATAATTTAACCAATAAACCATGCAATTAACTGAGAAACCACCCATTTGATCAGTAAACCGCCCATTAAACCAATAAACCATTTAATTAAAAGAGAAACCACCAATTTACCACCCAGATTGCGCTTCACATATTTACTTGATTAATTCTCAAAAATGACAGCAAATAACACACTGATGATGCTTTCCCCCGACCTAATTACGAAAGGGAGGCCGTAGAGGTTAATGAACCTATCCTTTGTACACCTTTCTTTGTATTTTCCTTCTCTCTCTCTCTCTCTCTCTCTCTCTCTCTCTCTCTCTCTCTCTATATATATATATATATATATATATATATATATATATATATATATACACACACATACATATACGTATCTTCTCCCTCTCTCTTTGAGTTGACGTATCAATTCGAAAATGATGCATTAATTAAATTTATTAACAAAGGCTAGCTGACCTTTAAAAGGGTTGGCCTCATTATGAGGGCGAATAGAGGTAGTTGTTGATAAATATGTAAAAAAAAAATGTTGTGTATATATATGTGTGTGTGTGTGTGTGTGTGGGCAAGGAACTACACCTCGATTGCCTACCTAGCCACTGGGTGGGCAAGCCAGCCCAAGACAGTGCTGGTCCCAAGCCCGGATAAATAGAGAGAATGATTACCTAAAGGTAACACCGGCACTCTCCGTGGAAAGGAACTGGGGACCCTACCACGTACTCACTCCAAGAGCATCACAACATGAAAACTACAATTAAGTATCATGCTGTGACCACGGCGGCTCAAAAATGAACCTACCGTTAAAAAAAAAAAAAAAAAAAAAAAAAAAAAATATATATATATATATATATATATATATATATATATATATGTATATATATATATATATATATATATATATATATATATATATATATATATATATACATACACATCATATATACATACATATATGTGTGTGTGTGTGTGAAAAAATAGAATAACGCAAAAGGAATAACATAAAGATAATAAAGACAGAATCGCACAATCAGAGAGTGATTTTTGAGAAAGTTTTCCTTCGTGATCTGTGTGGCGAGAAATAAAGGAAAATTTGATAAAGACCAAACGAAGGGGAAGAGGAAGAGAGATCTGATAAAGGAGGCGACGAAGAGGAATAAGAGAATAAGGCAAGATCTGATTAGGAAAATATCGAAGAGGAATAAGGAAAAATTTGATAAGAGAGAGCGAAGGGGAGTAAGGAAGTGAATGATAAGAAGGACAAAGAAGGAGAATAAGCGATTGTATGATAAAAACAGAAGAGGAAAAAAAGAAAACATGATAAGGGTGACAAAGAAACAGAACAAGGGAGTGTTTGATAATGAAAATAACGAAAGATAATTGCGGGAAACACGATAAGGGAAACAACGAAAGGGAATAAGAAATTGTATGATAAAGGAGACAGCAAAGGACATGACGTTAAAGGGAGACAACGAACGAGAATAAATAAACTACGATAAGGAAGCAACGAAGAGGGAATAAGACAAGACCTGATAAAAAACACAACGAAAATGGAACCAAGAATTTATGATAATAGAGAAAAAAAGAAAAGAAAAAGAAAAATGAAGGAAGATCCAAAATTCAAAAAAG
>NC_051427.1:11371790-11374290 GCF_015228065.2 Penaeus monodon | reverse complement strand
AATTCACGCACACAAAGAACAATTCAGATTGATAATGCTCTTCTGAGAACATGTGCTGTGCTGTTTAAGATTATTTTTTGGACTTCTTCTAATTTTGGATTTCCTGGTATTTATTCAAGAAACTTATCTGTACCTTTCTTTATAAGGCCAAGAGCTCCAATAACAATAGGCAAAGTTTTGGTTTTTAAATGCCACATCTTTTCCACCTCTATTTACATGTCTTTATACTTTGATATCTTCTTGAACACTTTTGTTAGGACGTTTCTGTCTGAAGGGATGCTCATATCTATAAACAGGCAAGTGTTGTTTATTTTGTCCTTGATGACGATATCTTGACGATTTGCCTGTATAGTACGATCTGCGTGAATTGGAAAGTTCCACAAGATTGTAGCATCTTTGCCTTCAGTAACTGGCTCTGGATGGTGTTTGTACCATTTATCCTGTGTTCCGATAGAAAAGTGTTTGCAGATCTTCCAGTGCAGGTACTTGCTCACCCTGTCGTGTCGATTTTTGTACTCATTCAGTGTTAATATTGAGCAACCAGATACAAGGTGATCAATTGTCTCAACCTTGTCTTCACAAAACCTACATTTTGGGTCAGTGGCATTATGCAAGATGTTAGCTTGATAGTTTCTGGTAAACAAACTTTGATCTTGGGCTGCAAGAATAAAACCCTCTGTTTCCCCTTTAAGTCCAGAGCTTCTAAGCCACTGATGGGTCGCAGTTTCATCTACATCAGTGTGTTTGCTTCGAGCTGTAAACTGTCCGTGGAGAGGCTTTCCATGCCACCTAGATTTAAGTTTTTCTTGTCCAACCTTATTTGCTTTTTGTTTTTTATGTTTAGCAGCCAATGTTGGCAACATATGTTCGATGTTTTCGCTCTCAGTACCTAATTCCTGAGAAAATTTATTTGATTCCTTTACTATTGAGTGTAACCTTTTAGAGTTTTCATGTACTCTAACTAATTGAAGCATCCAATTGTTGGTTAGATCTAAGTATTGCAAGAGACCAATCGTTGTTGTTTTGTACGATAATTCCAACTGCATCATCCCCCTACCTCCTTTACTTCTAGGGACGTACAGACGGTCTACGTCTGATTTAGGGTGATACATTCTGTTGGATGTCAATTGCTTTCTAATTTTGGTGTCAATTTGTTTGAGTTCATGTAAATTCCAGTCTATCACGTTAAAACTAAATGTAACCACAGGTATTGCAAGAGTGTTGATTGCTGTTAGTTTGTTCTTTGAGTTTAATTCTGTTTTCAGGATTGACCTTACTCTTCGGATGCATTCTGTACGTATTTTTTTCTTCATCTATGATTGTTGCATCCCATTTCCTTCGTTTATTCCTAGATATTTATACGTTTCTTCATGATCTAATTCTTATATTACGGTATCTATACTTAACTTTATATTGTCAGATGTCACTAGTTTCCCTTGCTTAAAGGTTGCTTTAGCACACTTATCGAGACCAAACTTCATACCTACGTCATCACTGAAATCTTTTACAGTTTTCAGCAACCTTTCCAATTCATCATATAGAATAAATGATAGATTTTCTTGTCCATGATCTTATATCTATACCCTGTGTTGTTAAGAAGCTGGGAGAGTTATTATTATTATTATTATTATTATTATTATTATTATTATTATTATTATTGTCATTAATGATGACATCATCATCATCACCATTTTTGTAATTACTATCATTATTATTATTATTTCATTATTGTTGTTATTAGTATTACTATCCTTATTTTTATCACCATCATGCATTATTGTTAAAATATGTTATTATTATTAATATTATCCTTA
Organism: Penaeus monodon; assembly: GCF_015228065.2. Classification (NCBI taxonomy): domain Eukaryota; kingdom Metazoa; phylum Arthropoda; class Malacostraca; order Decapoda; family Penaeidae; genus Penaeus; species Penaeus monodon. The sequence continues at coordinate 11,372,476 of NC_051427.1, read as the reverse complement.
TCCTTACCATTATCATTATTATTTTCTTTATTATTATCATCATCACCACCACAACACTTTATGTCGTAAAGCCTCATGAGATGTGACATTTCTTCCCTAAATAATTAGTTTTATTTACCTTTATATTTCAAAGTGGAAAGATCAAATGCAATTGATTAAATCAATGGAAAACTTAAGTCTTCGAAACTCTTATTCTGATTTTCTTCCGGTCATGTCACCTGCAACATATGCAAATTAAATGCAATAGCTCCTGATTATGAAATGAGAAAGTTGATTGCACAAAGCTTCAGCAAGTAACGAGATTCAGCGCGCAATTTTAGTGTAATTTTCTTCAAAAATTTTAATGCTTTGCAACATGCCTTAAGCACCTCTTAAAAAGAATTTATTCGCCGGCAGTGACGTCTAAAAATGTGCAACGATCAAGGTGAATTAAAAGAACGCATGCACACAGCTGTTGATACCGGTTTTGTTGCAACATGAGTCAGTATTAATGGATAAAACCATTCACTCTTTCTTTCTTTGTGTTTTTCTTTCGGTATTCTCTTTCTCTCTCTCACTCTGATCTCTCTCTATATATATTTTCCTTCTTTCTCGTTATATCATATGTTCAATATGTGTGTGTATATGTGTGTATGTGTGTGTGTGTGTGTGTGTGTGTGTGTGTGTGTGTGTGTGTGTGTGTGTGT
>NC_051427.1:11354290-11361790 GCF_015228065.2 Penaeus monodon | reverse complement strand
AACGCTTAAAAATATACACTGTATCCATGATATCTCTTCATCTGGGCAGCGGGGGAATACATCACTTTAATATCGTTGCTAATGTCAACATTTGCGCGTATGTTTTTGGGCTAAACAAAGCTTATTTAATGGAACTACAATTCGGATTAAGGTAATGTATTCACAGCTTCATTTCAACTGTTTAAAAGCTATGTCCCTGTAAATATCAGAGAAAATGCGAGTAAATGTGCATATGTCTATATATATATTATATATATATATATAATATATATATATATATATTATATTATTATATATATATATATATATATATATATGTATATATTTATATATATATATATGTGTGTGTGTGTGTGGTGTGTGTGTGTGTGTGTGTGTGTGTGTGTGAGTGTGTGTGTGTTTGTGTGTTGTGTATTTGCGTGGTGTGTGTGTGTGTGTGTGTGTGTGTGTTTGTGTGTGTGTGTGTGTGTTGTGTGTGTGTGTGTGCGCAAAATTGATATATGTAATAAATATCGAAAATGATAATAATGGTAATAACAATAATAATAATGCATTCATCTACACATAAATATGTGTATATACTTATATATATTTTTTATATTATGTGTGTGGTGTTGTGTGTGTGTTGTGTGTGTGTTGTGTTGTTGTGTTGTGTGTGTGTGTGTGCGCACACACACACCACAACACACTATATTTATATATATATATATTATATATATTATTATATATATTTTAATAAAGTACATTTATATTTTATCTATATATATGTACATTTTTTATATATATATTTATATATTATTATATATATATATGTTTTTTTTTGTGTGTGTGTGTTTGCGTGCTGTGGTCTGAAATATACATTGTTTTTGGTGTGTCCTACCGCCGCGTTGTTCCCGGGGCGGAAACTTCACCTTGATTGCCTACCTCCCTGCTGGCCAAGCCACCCCAAGTCAATGCTGGTCCCAAAGCCCGGAAAATAGAGAAAGATTACCTAAAAGGTAACCCCGGGCACTCTCCTGGAAAGGAACGGGGGGACCCTCCACGTACCCCCTCCAAGAGCATCACAACTGAAAACAAAAAAATGAAGTTATGCTGTGACCACGGTGGCCAACTAACCTCCCCGTTAAAAAAAAAAAAAAAATTTGTGTGTTATTAGTTAATATATACGCATATTTATATATATATATATATTTATATATATATATAATTTTATATATTTTAATTTAAATTTATTTTATACATATATTTATATTATATATATATTTGGTGTGGGGGTGTATTATATAATTTATATTATATATATATTATATATAAGATTTTTATATTTAATATAATTATATATATACTTTTTGTAATTTTTCCCTCTTCTGCTAATAAAACTGTTTATCATTTCGTTATTATTATGGTGTGATGATTATTATTTTTACTATTCCCTTATTATTCTATGATTTCATTATCATTCTTATGTTTCATTATCTTATCATTCTTATTTTTTTATCGTTTTTATTTTTATCATTTCATCATCTTTTCATCATCTCATCATCTCATCGTCATCACCATCATCCCCATCATTTTATTACTATTATTAAAATTTTTTATTATTTTTTTTCATTTTTACTTATCACTACTTTATTGTTATTATCTTTATGTACTATTATTTTATTATCGTTATCCTATTTCATTATTATTTTTTATTATTATCATTTTTGTTATTGTCATTATCATCATTTCATATCATAAAATCATTAGAATATCAGAAATTTTTTAAAATGTGTATGTTTTCTCTTTGACTGATTAAAAAGGTTTATCTACAGGGGAAATAACAAAAATAAAATTTTTAAAGGCAACATAAACACACACACCACACACACACACACCACACAAAAAAATGCTCATGATAATTTCATGGAAATAGCAAAATAAATTCAACATTAGGCTTTGATAATAAACCCTTATTTTACCTTCAGCCCCTTTTTTGAAAAGTCGCAAAAAGGAAAAATAATTGGGTAAAGCTTTGATCGTCCCTCCCCTGATGTCATGTAAATTATCTAACAAAATGTTTCCAGGTACAGAAAAAAATAGTAAAAATTAAAAATAATGTTCAGAATATCATTAAATTTAAAACTTGTTTTTGCTTTACTACAAAATTGCTTTTGACTAAAATTCTATATATTTTTATTAAAAAAAAAAAAAAAAATGAAAAAGTTGCAGGTATATGTTTTGCGAAATTTGTTTTTCCCCTTTATTGTTTTTTATAATACTAAGGGTGAAAAAAAACACAGGAGTTATTGTTCAAACCTCTGAGTACAATTCGCTTAAAAAAGATATTGATCCAATCCTTATTGGGGCAGCGTGAAATACATCAAATTAATATGTTAGTAGGTAACATTTGCGGGGGGGGTATGTTTTTTGCATACAAAGATTATTTGCCGGGTTCAATTAGGATTTAAGAATTTTCCACCTTCAAATTTAAAAGTTTAGAACCTGTTTGTGAGGGGCTAAACTCAAAAATAATGCGTAATTGTGTGTGGTGTGTGTTGTAATAAATAGATAAAATATATATAATTTTTATTTATATAATATTAAAATATATATATAATTTTTTTATATATTATATTAGTAAAATATATAATTATATTTATATATTAAAATAATATATATATACATATTAATATATATATTATTATATATATTTTATATTTACTCTATAAACCCACAACACACCACACCACCAAAACCCCATATATTATATATATATATATATACTATATATGTATATATTTTATTAATATATATTAAAATATATTTTATATTATGTAATATATATATTATATATATTAATATTAATATATATATATATATTTTGTGTGTATAATATATTATTATTATATTATATTTTTATATGTGTTGTGTGTGTGTGAGTGTGTGTGGTGTGTGTGTGTGTGTATTGCGGTGTGTGGTTGGTGTTTCCCCATATATTTATATATATTTTTTAATATTTATATTTTATTATTTATTTATATATATAAATACATGAAAAAATGCAGTAATTGCGTGGGTTTTTATGAATAATAAATAAAAATAATATATATATTTTATAATATATATATATATTATATATTTTATATATAATATATATTATATATTATATATATATTCAATTATAACTATATTTATATATATTAAATATATATATAAATTTTTATAATATTATATATATATAATAGTTAATAAACCCATAATACTACCCCAGACACACCACACACAACCCCCAAAAAAAAACACACCACACACCACCACAACACACAACACCCCAAAAATTTTATTATATATATTTTATATATATATATATATATATTTTATATTATATTATATATAAAATATATTGAATATATGATATACTTATATATCTATAATCCTTATATAAATTTTATTATATATATATATTATATTAATTTTTATATTTTTTTAATTACTATTATTTTATCATTATTACTAAAATTATCATCATAATCATTACTCTTTTCTTTAATTTTTTTTATTTTTATTATTTTTATTATTATTTTATCATTATTATTATTATCACTATCATTATCATCACTGTTACTATTATCATTTACATAATTACCATTGTTACTATTATTACTATTATTAAGTTGTTGAGTGTCGGTAATGGTTACATGTATAAATATAAGTGAGTGTGCCTGTGTGTGTGTGTGTGTGTGATTGGTAAATGAACTCGGCAAACAAAATACTATTATCTTCAAAGCGAAAATGGATGAGTACTTGTGAAAAAAGTAAACACAAACAATGCTAAAACGATTCGTTATGTGAAGAGGGAAAAACAAAATTTAAAATTACTTTGACAATCCCCCCGTATTTTTCCTTCAAAAACCCCTTTTCCAAAATCACAGAAAGTAAAATTTTATTATGGCCTTTGTCGTCCCCACCACTGGGGACACGCAAAATTACTTAACGAGAAAATAATTTTACAGAGTACGGGACAAAAAAAGCATAATTAAAACTTTTTTTCATGTTATTACATAATTTTTTCGTATTGCTTTGCTACTAAATTGAATGTTGACTAAAACTAAATTTTACATTTAAAAAAAAATAATAACGTTAGACATAGGAAACAAAATCTATTGCGCTTTTTTTAGTGAGTTTATGCTCTTTTTTGTAATTCGGTTTTGTATACTGATTCTTTTAAATTCATATAATTTTTATTCTCATGTTTGAGGAGAGTTGCATTACGGTTGATAGTGTCGAGAAAAAAACTTTCCCTAAAACCTTAATCAAATCTTTTATAATTATACAAATTTTCCCCTAATAAAATTTCTTCTTCTTCTTAAATTATTTAATTTTACTTTTATGTATACAACACACGCCATACACAAAAAAATTCCAGGGAAACAATCGCACGCACATCCTACATCCCTTTCATGGGCACACTACCCCCTCCCATGTTTCACCCCACACACACCACAAAACAAAACCCTGTAAACCTATCTTTAAATTTCTTTTATCATCATCTACTCTTACCTATTATCTTATCACTGTCGTTGTCACAGCGCCTTTGCCTAAAAATACCAAAATTTGATTAATTTATCATTATTATAAGATTAATAATCGATACCAATGAAAATAATAATCAAAACACTTTTTTTTTTTTTTGCTATTATTATTATTATTTCAGTTTATTTATTTTATTTTATTATTTTATTATTTTATTATTATTGTTATTATTAATTATTATTTCATTATCATTATTACTATTCATTTTTTATTATTTTTTTTTTATTACTATTATTATTTTATTACTTTATTACTATTTTTATTATTATTATCTTATTATTATTATCATTATTAAATTTTTTTTCTGTTTTTCCATTATCAGCCTTACTTTTTTTTCCCCCCATTTTATTATCTTTTTTATTATAAATATTATCTCCTTATTAACATCATCATTATGGTTATTATTATCTTATTTTATTATTATTATTTTTTATTATTGTTTAATTTTTTTATTGTTTCATGATTATTATTATTAATTTTTTATAATTATTTTTTTTATTGTTATGTTATTTTATTTTATTTTATTATTATAATTATTTTTATTTTGTTACTATTATTTTATTTTTATTATTATTATTATTTTTATTATCTTATTTTATTACTCGTCATCACCACCATCGTCAAAATCATTTTATTGTTATCATTTTATCTTCATATTCACCGCATCTCCATCTCTTTGCATCTTTATCATCATTTTTATCTTATCTCATTATTGTTTTTGTTATTGTTATTATTGTTATTGCTGAACACTATTCCTTATAATAATAATTATTATTATTATTATTATTTTTTATCATTATTTTTTATATAATCACTTTTATTATTATTATTATTATTATTAAAATTTTTATTATTAAAATTTTTTATTATCAATTTGTCATCGCATCATTGTTTTAACAGTTATTACAATCATTTATTGTTATTATTTTTTTTTTGTTGTTCTTGTTTTTGTTCTTGTTACATTATTTTTATTATTATTTTTTATTTTTTTTTTTTATTATATTATTATTAATTTTATTTTTTAAAGTTTACCATTATTATAATATTTTATAATTTTCTTCTTCTCGTAATTATTTATTCATTATTTTTATTATTATTATTTTATTTATTATTTTTATTTTTGTTTTTTGTTGTTGTTGTTGTTTTTGTTTTTTGTTGTTGTTGTTGTTGTTGCAATCATTATTATCATTGTCATTGTCGTTGTCTTTATCATTATCATTATCTTTATTTACATTCTTCTCATTATTATTATTATTACTATTGTCATTATTGTTGTTGTTATTATTATTATCATTACTATTGTTACTATTGTTGTTGTTATTATTATTATGTATTATTTTTTATGTTATTTTATTTCTTTATTATTTTTATTATTTAAAATTATTTTATTATTATCACTTTTATTATTATTATTATTTTATTATTATTATTATTTCATTCTATTATCATTATTTTATTATTTTATTATTTTATTATTATTATTTTTTTATTATTATTTTTATTATTATCGTTCCCCTATCATCATTATTTATTATTATCTTATTATTATTATTTTACTACTACTACACTATCATCATTAGGTTTTTTTATTTTTATTATTATTATTATTTTTTTTGCAATATTATTATTTTTTATTATTATTATTATTTTTTTTTTTTAACACACACAAACAGTTCCACTATAACACCTGCGTTCGATTTCTCAAGGCGATATGTCGTTTTTTACCGCCGAGAGATTAGGGGTCGAGCTCAGGCATTTTTTCAAATGCCGTGCCGGGGGAATGAAGTCATATTGGTGTGTGTGTGTGTGTGTGTGTGGTGTAAATGAACATTGCCGAGATTGAAAACCGTTCTATCAATAAAACACTAAAGAAATCTCCAAGATACGAAACATTACACAAAAATTTAAACCTAAAAAGGATACTATCAAAACTAAAATGAAAAAGTTTTATGTGATGGAAAAAAAGTCAAAAATAGATGGGAAATTTAATATTGTTCAAACCTACAAAAAGAAAAAAGATCTAACAACTACATTAATTAGACTCAATGACAGTGAAGATGAACCACCGCCAATGCTAGACGAAGTTATAAAAGCCATAAAAGAATTAAAGAATAGCAAGAGCCCGGGAATAGATGAAATAACAGCAGAACTAATCAAGAATGCTGGCGAAAGTGTTGAATACTTCTTCAACAAACTTCGTACGAAAATTTGAAATGAAAGAAGATGGTCAGAAGACTGGGTAATATCAGTCTTTACTCCCATACCTAAAAAGGTGACGCACTCCAATGTAACAATAACAGGACAATTGCATTAATAAGTCACAGCAGCAAAATTTTATTGAAAATTATTGCTGAAAGAATGAAGTTAAAGTTAAGAGAAGAAATTGCAGATGAACAACCAGGTTTTCGCCCTGGAAAAGGTACCAGAAACCAGATTCTAAATCTAAAATTGATCATAGAGTAAAACAGAGAATATCAGAAAGACCTATACCTGTGTTTCATCAATTACTCGAAAGCTTTTGATACTGTTGATCACGATATCTTCTGGAATAACATGAACGATATGAAATTTCCAGAACACATCATCCAACTAATAACAGCCATGTATGACCAACAACAAGCAACTGTAAGAACCACTTATGGGTTAACAGAATGGTTCGAAGTCAACCAAGGAGTACGACAAGGTTGCATTCTGTCTCCGCACCTTTTTAATAATGAGAGGTGCTCTAGACAATATTGAAGGAACTGTAGATGTTGGAGGATACAAAATATCAAATCTAAGATACCCCGATAATATAGTTTTAATTGCCAGCAATATCATTGAACTACAACAACTACTAGATAAAGTTAGAGAAGCAAGCGAAAAGGCTGGTTTATTTCTTAATGCCAAAAAAACTAAGACTATGAAGATTCAGAGATAACCGGC
>NC_051427.1:11336790-11344290 GCF_015228065.2 Penaeus monodon | reverse complement strand
TTTGAATAAAGTCTTTTCGCGTGAGTTCAATGTACATTTCGAGTTTGATCATGGCTACCCACAATCAAGTATTCTGTTTCTTGCTCTCACACACACATCCTTGCATGCTATTTCTTGTGTGCGATTTTGACACAAGAAGAGCATCGCATATACCAGGCTTTGAAATATGAGGCGAAACGACAGTTTTAAAAAAAAGTCTTTCTTTCTTTCTTTCGCTAATCATGGGTTTGTATGTGCCCTTCTGAGTTTTCTTTCTGTCTCTCTGTCTCTCCCTCTATGTTTGTCTCTTGCTCGCTCTCTCTCATTCGGAGAGAGAGAGAAAGAGAGTTTGAAGGAAATTTGATTAATCATTCCTCAGTTCATACAAACTTTCCTCATCTGAGTTATCATGCTATGACTCTTGAAATGAATATGATTAGATTTAGTAATGCTATTGTGGTATGCTCTATGTCTGTGTTATTATCGGGTAATTCTTTATTATTGTTGTTATTGTTTAAGATGTTTATCATATGTTCTTTAACATTGTTGTGATCATTCTTATGGGATAGAAAACGAGGAAGAGACTTAGAGAGAGAGGAGAGAGAGAGAGAGGCTGAGACAGAGAGAACGAGAGATGGAGAGAGAGAGAAAGACACGTCTCTCCGTCCCTCCCTCCCTTCCTACCTCCCCTTCTCTCTTCCTCTTTCCAACTACCTCCACCCCAACCCCCCCCCAACCCAATTCCAGTGACATTATGACCTTCCTTAAAGTGATTGCTAAATAAGCTTAAGGAAATGACAAATCAATTCTCATTTCCGACAATAATCGTACAACAAACATTCCTCGTCTGAATTATAAAGGCTGAGATTCCTGGAATGAATAGGATTATAGATGCAGCTTTCTGGCGCAATGTTATTGTGGTGATTATGTTCAGGTTATTCTTGTTGCTGTCTGTCTGTGTGATTATCGTGTGGGTTATTCATTATTGTTATTGTTTAGGCCGTTTATTGTCATTGTTGTATTTATACTCTTTAACATTGTTGTGGTAATTCTTAATGGATAGAAAAAGGAAAAATGACAGAGTGACAGAAAGGGGATGAGAGAGAGGGGGGGAAGAGAGAGAGGAGGGAGGGAGACAGAGAGAGAAAAAAAAAGAGAAAGAGACAGGTAGACAGAGAAAGGTAGAGAGAGAGAGAGAGAGTAATTGAGAGAGAGACAAACAGACAGACAGAGAAAGGTAGAGAGAGAGAGAGTTTGGTTTAGGTTTTGATTCCATTTGTTACAATGGATATTCTTAGTGTGACATACTGTCTGTTTGATTTTGCTCACGTGTGTCAGCTGCTGCTGACTCGGCGGAACCGAGTCCTTGCCCGCCGTGGTGCCCAGCCACAGCAGTAACCTCCAGGCGACAGTTGCAACTTCTCGCGCCTGGGCGGGGCGCGAACCGCCGACCCCTCGGATGAGAGGCCGACACGTTACCACTGTACTAGCCCGGAGGGAGAGAGAGAGAGAGAGAGGAGAGAGGAGAGAGAGTAGGGGAGAGAGAGAGAGAGAGAGAGAGAGAGAGAGAAGGAGAGAGAGAGAGAGAGAGAGAGGAGAGAGAGAGAGAGAGGAGAGAGAGAGAGAGAAGAGAGAGAGAGAGAGAGAGAGAGAGAGAGAGACAGAGACAGATAGGCAGAGACAGAGAGAGAAGGAGAGAGAGAGAGAGTGCTTGATAGATTGCAAATTCTGACACGTTTCTGTTAGGTATTTATTTTAATACTTTTTTTTTTTTTTTTTTTTTGCGTGGGTTCATTGTTATTTCGAGTTTGATCATGTCCACACACAATCTAGCATTCTGTTTCATGTTATCGCACACACATCCTCGCATGCTAATTCTTGTGTGCTGTTTTGACACGAGAAAGAGCATCGTATTTACTAGTCTTTCAAATTAAAAATTATTTTCTTGCTTTCTTTCTCTAATTGTAGGTATGTCTGTGTCCTTGTGAATGTGAGATATGAATTTATGTGTGTCTAATATAAAAAATGATAAATTTATCACCAAAACAGAAAAATACATGTATGATATATCGACACATCTGGGTTATCAAAGATGTACTAGAAAATTCACCAGAAACAGGACTTTTCCATTTTTCTTTTGCATTTATTATGATAATCTCTCTCTCTCCCTCTCTCTCTTTCTCTTCCTCCTTCCCTCTCCTTCCCTCCCTCTCCCCTCCCTCCCTCACACTGTCTCTCTCTCTCTCTCTCTCTCTCTCTCTCTCTCTCTCTCTCTCGTAACTTATAATTTGAAAATATGTTAATTGTAACCCGTTTTACAGCAAATAAGGTAATATGCAATTATGTCAAGTAATGGCATATTTTCCTAAATAATCTTTAGGGTTTGTTGGAATTATGAAGCATGTTTTTTGCGAAACATGATTATGTATTTTAACTTTTAACCAAAGCGTTTGCAAAATTGTTAGAGAGAAATTAATTATGTATATTTTTTGGGGGGGAAAGACGGTTAACTTTCATCATTATTGATTTTTGTTGCTGAATTACGAAATTTGTATTGCAAGCTTTCCTTATCCCTGCTAAATCTTATTTCTCTCTGTCTCCCGCTATTTAGCTTTGTCTGCGTCTCCCTTATGTCTCATTCGCTTTGGTTGTATACTCTTTTTCTTGCTCTCTTATCTGTTTATCGATCTACCTCTGTCTCTATCTATTTATCTTTATCTCTCTCTCTCTCTCTCTCTCTCTCTCTCTCTCTCTCTCTCTCTCTCTCTCTCTCTCTCTCTCTCTCTCTCTCTCTCTCTTTCTCTCTCTCTCCCTTCCCCTCTCTCTCCCTTCTTTTATCTACCCCCTCTCTCTCTCACTCTATTATTTCATCTATCTGCCCCCTTCCCCGTCTCTACCCCCCCCCATCTCTCTCACTCTATTATTTTATCTGTCTGCGCCCCCTCTCTACACCCCCCTCTCTCTCTCTCTCTCTGGCGGGCCAATAAGCATACAAGCATACACCCATACCACCCTAAGCCAAACCTGGTTCCACGTGAGCTCCACGGTGATTCCAAGATGGCAATTGTGGTCATCTTATGGGAGCCAAGATGACAAGTATTGGTGACGGGGAGGGACCTTAAGAACGAATCTCGTCACCGTAGAGTCAAGACCTTCCCTCGGCCCTCCGCTGGCCAGGGCGCGCTACCGCTCAGCGTTTGCTGCCAGACCATCGCTTCGGTCGCTTATGGTCTATTCTTATAAACAGTCAAGTCGTATCATTCAATCATTGTACCCAACAGTCCATCTATTGAGGCTTTTTACACACTCTCTCTCTCATTCTATCTTTACACATACGCACACATACTATATATATATATATATATATATATATATATATATATATATATATATATATATATTATATATATATATATATATATAATGTGTTTACACACACACACACACACACACACAAACACACACACACACACACACACACACACACACACACACACACACACACACACACACACACACACACATATATATATATATATATATATATATATATATATATATATATATATTGTGTGTGTGTGTGTGTGTGTGTGGTGTGTGTGTGTGTGTGTGTGTGTGTGTGTGTGTGTGTGTGTGTGTGTGTGTGTGGGTGTGGGTGTGGGTGTGGGTGTGTGTAAATATATATATTTGTATAATATATATATAGACAGGCAGGCAGACTAATAGACAGACAGATAGACAGGGAAGCAGGAAAGTAGACATACTGACAGACAATGAGGCAGACAAGCAGGCAAACAGACAGACAGACAGACAGACTGACAAACAGACAGACAGACTGATAGACAGGCAGGCAGACTAAATGACTGAGACACTGACTGACAGACAGAACAGCAGAACAAGCTCCCCAGTGGCTGAGAAAAATACCATCCCTCTTTTAAATTTTGAATTTGGTTCTATTTCATTTTTTTATTTCAGAAACTTTTTCTTAAAGACGTCACAAACTGAAAGGAGAGAATAGCTCGTGGAGATCTGGGACAGCTTTTCCAAAGTTTAAATGTTTAGTTAGAAACAAATTGGTTGTCACAGAATAAGACCATTTTCTTACTGATTTTAAATGTATATAGCATTTTAGTATATTCTAACGATATTCAGTAATAATAACAACAATAATAATAATTGATAAGAGGGAAGAAGAAAATAGTGATTAACTTGTACATTTACACAAATTGGTTGTTAACTTTGCAAGAATCTTGTTGCAAAATGTATATAGACTTTTTAGTACGTTTATATGACTGCTATTTATGGCAAGGCAGTCTCAGTGACAAAAAAAAAAAAAAAAAAAAAAAAAAAAGCAGACTAATTGTCAACGAGCATCATTTACATTAATGTCGATATCCATTACTATTTCCTTTCTCAGTTTTCTTTCATTTTTCCTTCTTTCTTTCTATTATTTATACGAAGAGGGATTAAGAACGCAGTGACTAAGTTGCAAATAGGCTCCACTTGCTTGTTCGTCCCATTTGGTTTGTCATTTTTGAGGGTATTATGGCATTTAAGAATATTAATAAATCGAACATAGGAAGGAAATATTTCTAGCTTAGTCTCCCCATAAAAAAATCGTAGTGTTGCGAAATCGTCTGTGGCAAACTGCAAGTTAATTTTTGGCTCAAATATCATTTTTGGCTCCAAGTTCTTGCTAGTAAGGGACTTGAGTTCTCTTTTCTCTCTCCTACAACTAGCCAGTAAGGGCTTCAAGTTCTTTTCTCTTGCTCCTAGTTCCTAGTAAAAGGCCTTTTTTTCCTTTGCTCAGAGTTCCAGCTACTAAGAGCCTCAAGATCTCTTCCCTTGTTCCTAGTTCCAACTAGTAAAGGATCTTAAATCTCTTCCCTTGCTCCTTTTTCCACCTAGTAAGGATCTCTACTTCTCTTCCTTGCTCCTAGTTCTAGCTAGTAAGGGCCCCAACTTCTCTCTCCTTGCTCTTAGTTCCAGCAGTAAGAACCTCCAGTTTTCTCAACTTGTTCCTAGTACCAGCTAGTAAGAACCTCCAGTTCTCTCAACTTGTTCCTAGTTCCTGTTCGTATACTCACTGTGTCATGTTCGTATATGTGTTTGTTTGGTGTTTCTCTGCGATGCTTGAGGGTGAAGAATACACCGATGAAAACTAAAGTAAGTTCATTGGAGATCAGCTCTGACAAAAATAAAAGGGAGTTCTTCATGGTCCTCTGCCCCACGCCAGGCTCTGCCCGAGAGTGCTGCTGCCAGACGTGTGACTACAGAGACAAAATAAAATATTGTACACTGCAAATCATAGAGAATCTCATTATTTTACATGGGTGATATGCTACAGAGCAATATAAACTAAACACAATCTATATTTCACATGGCGTGTATATGTAATATAATCATATGATTATTGATTACAACAATATACGTACGACAGTACTATCATCATAGCCCGTATATAACAGCATCACAATATGGCACTCACCACTCACTTCAATACCACAAATCACTTCATTATCACAACCCACAGTTCCAGCTAGTACAAACACAGGCTTTACATTATGATCTCGTGATAGTAACAACGCGTTCAGTAAGTGATCCTTCCGAGTTATATTCGGGGACTATTTCGAATGTTTGCGTTTGTTTCTTATTTGTTATTATTATTTTTTTTTTTTTTTTTGGGGGGGGGTCAAAATTGAGTTAATGAAAATGTGAAGCAACTGGAGAGAGTTGTTTGTCTATTATGAGCAGAAAAAAATGTTTGTGTGTGTGTGTCTTTCTTTCTCACTCCATATACGTTTCCAAGGTGAGCTCCCTTACCCCCATCTATCGATACAATGCCTATCATTTCTTACAGAACGATTTTTTCCCATTTTCCCCTCAACATCATCAATTCTCTCCTGCATGTCGTCATCACTCGTTCCTTCCTTCTCCATCTCCTGTTGGCGATTCCGTCTATGTCTCTCTCAATTGCGAACCACGAGAGAAATGATGCCAATAACACTCACAAAGCGAAATCGAAAATGCAATCACAAGCAATTACACAACTGTTTCATTTCATCCTTTTCACAATCGCAATAAAGAAATTTGCTTTATTTGTAGGTACGGGGGTAATAAAGAGGAATTACAACGAGAGATAGATAGACAGATAGATAGATAGAAAATAAGAAGGGGGCAGGGATTTAGAATGATTGAGAGAGAGGGGGGGGGGAGAATGAGAGAGAGAGAGAGGGCGGAGGGAAAATGAGAGAGAGGGGGGGGGAGGAAAAATGAGATAGAGGGGGGTGAGGGAAGATGAGAGAGAGAGAGAGAGACTGGGGGGTGAGAGAGAGGGAAAGAGGGAGAAAGAGAGACAGACAGACAGACAGACAGACAGACAAACAGAGACAGAGGGTGAGAAAGAGAGAGAGAGAGAGAGATAGACAGTGACAGAGGGTGAGAAAGAGAGAGTAAAATAATGGGTTAGTTTCCAATTAGTGACAACAATAACAACAAAAAAGGAACTTTGGCTTCACTCTTGCCCTCCGCGAGTTTTTTTTTTTTTCTTTTTTTTACGCTCATCGATTGAAGGAATATTGATGTACCTAAACTAAGATAAAAGTTATTAACATGCTGAGGGGAAGCAGGTTTTATAAACTGCACTGAACACAGACAAATATATTTATCTTTATGTGGTGTATAAAAAGCGAAATCTACATTTAAGCAAAGGTAATGTCTTTTAAAAAAATGCGGATATATTTTAATTATTATCAGTATTTGTCGCAAAAAAAAAATACCCTATGACCTGCGAACCTGAATAAAGTAATTTGCATTTAACGAAAAAAACTAGTGTATTTACATATCAAAATTACACAGTGATCATATCTTCCGATTGAGAGTATGAGGCAATAACCCGTAACAGAAAACGTGACACAAATAGAATTTATTTGATTTCCACAAAAGGATTTCTCGCCGAAGTGAGTCACAGATGGTTGTGGATTGTGATGACAGCAATTATCTGCTTCGTTGAGGTATTGGCAAGTGATTTCGCAAGGTTTATGACTTCAATGTGTGTTCATTTTGCGAGCATCGACCATTGGAAGCGTTGGGTTCCAAATCGGATTTCGAACTGTCTCGATTTCTGTCTTGCTTCTTGTTCGAAATTCCGTCTCGCTCTCTGTTCGAAATTCTGTCCGGTTCTGTTTAATATTCTGTCTCGCTTTCTGTCCGAAATTCTGTCTCGTTTTTGTTCGAAATTCTGTCTCGCTTCCTGTTCGAAATTCTGTCACGTTTCCTGCCAAAATTCTGTCTCGCTTCCTGTCCAAAATTCTATCTCGTTTCTTGTTCGAAATCCTGCCTCGTTTCCTGTTCGAAATCCTGTCTCGGTTCTTGTTCGAAATTCTGTCTCACTTCTTGTTTGAAATTGTCTTGTTTCCTGTTCGAAATTCTGTCTTGTTTCCTTTTGAAGTTCTGTCTTGTTTCCTGTTCGAAATTCTGTCTTGCTTCTTGTTCGGAAATCTGTCGCGGTTATTCGAAATT
>NC_051427.1:11316790-11326790 GCF_015228065.2 Penaeus monodon | reverse complement strand
GTAAATGACATTACCAGGATAGTAGCTCTCCTCCACAGCAAAAATGAAAACACCATTGCGGCAGCTCAGAAAATAAGTACTGACCGTGTTTTGTACTTCATATGCCTTTCTATCTTAGTATTGAAAGACAACGTTCTTTTACTTCATATAAGAGATATCTAATATGCATCATACTTTCTTAGTCCAATGAGGTCTCTGGACATATTTTGAGTCATTCGTGAAGGAGCCTGGGATTGCTTGATAGATTTTGCTGCGTGTTTCGCAGCATCAGCGTTGTCCGTGGACTTTGTACCACAAAAGATCATGCATAGGTATATGCATGACCATCCGACTCGTTCATATGTTCGCTACACATATTCGATTTTACTATCGTTACCATAACCATTATTATCATTATTATCAAAACAAATCACCAGAATTCAAGGACCGTAAAAACAATTTCCTCTAAATTATTAGCTTTATCCATGTTCCTTAAATAATTCAAAAACTGTCATACATATATGGATAAGAACAACATTCAGTTCATGTGAAATAAAACATTTATCATGACCAATTCTTATGCAACACCACTTAGGCAAGAATCGCCTTTTAAATTAATCGAAACCTTTCTCACATTACAAACAAAACGTATATAAAGGCATGGTAACTAACATATCCTCTCGTACATATACAATCAGGTTTTTTGTTAATCTAACACACAGGAAATTGAATCTAGTGCTGGCAGTAATGGACTTGAAATAAACAGGAATCTGGCAGCAGCTTGTTGTTGTCAGGTCGTACTAGCTTCAAGCCCTCTAAACTAGCTGACAAGTAGTTACCTGTGAGGGGACAATAATATAATATAAATGTATTGTTAGAAGTATACATGAATTCTAAACAAACAATTTTTTTATATACTTATTTCGCCTCTTTATATTTTTCTTCTTCCTGCTGACGCTTATGCAAACAGTTCTTTAAAAAAAAGGCATACCTTATGGAAATACTATCCAAGACGGACTTTTTGAAGGGTCGTATGATCTAGTGGTTTACATCACTACATGATACATATGTCTTATATTTGTAAGGAAGAAAAAAACGTATATTCTTAAGAAAACAAAATTCTTATATTCAAACAAACGGTTTTCTTCAATGGTAAAAAGCCAAGTGATTTTGCAAAATAATTTTTACACTCGCTGGTGCCTTTTTATACAGGAAAGGGATCTAAGACTTATCCCACCAAAGACTTAACACAGATCCTCACCAGTATGCAGGTTTTTCAAAGAGACGAAAGGACTGCCCACAGCGCTATGCATCAGGAAAAACTTGATGTCCACCTGGGTAAGTGCCGAAACTGGGACAGTCGTGCCCTGCTGCAAGATTGTAAACAAAAGGAGTAATAGTAGTTAGCTATATATCATTCCATTTTTACAATAAGGGGAAATACGTTTGGATCTATGGTTATTGTTTTGTTGTTTCATACGTCATTGACGTTTTTGTGTTGATGAGAATCGTGTTGGGATTATATTATATCAGACCTTTCTGTGCTAAACTCACTAATACACTTAATTCTTACCACCATTTTTACAATAAGGGCAACTTATTACGTTAATCAATCGTAAATGCTTGATTCCAAAACTAACACACACCATCATCGTGACGAGCACACACGCACACACACCAGCACATACAGTCTAACTCACACACACACACTACATCACACCACACGCAACAATTGTCACACACATCACACACACACACACAGCACACACAACACAACCACCGTCACAAACAACTCGAACTCACGACACAAACACACACACACACACACACACACACACACACACCGGCCGCCGCACACAGCACACACCACACACGCACACACACACACGCACACACACACACATACATATAGATAGATAGATAGATTCTTAATCTTCAGGGCATGACAAATTTGAGGCTTCCTTCGCAACATGATTGTTGTCCGTGACTGTACTTTATCAAGAGCTCGTACTTCATGGGGAGAATATCACTTCTTATCTAAATATAAAGAAATCTCAAAATCAGTCTAATGTATCTTATACTGTTTGAACAATGCGCGGTGCATTCTTCAAAGGAAAGATATTTAGTAATGATAATTATGATAATAGCGACAATAGCTAATGATCATAATGAGAATTCCTGTATGTTATTGATGATACAGATAATATTTATGATATTGATGATGATAAATAGAGTAATGATAATAACGACTACGATAATGGTGTTGATACTGATAATGAGCTTTATAAATTTGAGTAATTATGATTATAATTATAATCTCAATTATATTAGTGATGATGATGTTGATGATGATGATGGATGATGATATTGATGATGATGATGGTGATGGTGATGATGATGACGATGACGATGATGACGATGACGATGACGATGACGATGACGATGACGATAATGATGACGATAATGATGATGATATTGGTGATGATGATAATGATAATGATAATGATGATAATGATAATGATGATGATTATAATAATGATAATAACAAGAGTAGCAACTAATTCCTCTCACCAATATGCCAATGCTTGCAGGGGAGTTAGCATGCACAACCCCCCCTGCATTGCCCGTCTCCAACACCACGACCTGCCCGCCCTCAGCATAGGGAGGGGAGGGTGTAAACAGGTGTAGCGTGAAGCATACTGAAAAGGAGAGAATGAAATAGAATATGTAATTATTATTTTACATATAGGTAGGCTTAAGATTAAAACAAAATTAAAACAGAGGAATTAGGATAAGATGGATATACTTTGATTTAATATGAATAAAAGCGTTGTAATAAGATGAACAGATTAATCAATACATCGTAATCAAATGACTTTTTGTAAGCATATATATTTATATAATATGATATAAAACAACAGAATCCAGTTAATAAAACGTATTCAGTGTAATGTGGTTTAACATGATAAATCTAAATAAAATCCTTTACAGATAGGTGTACATTTTAGCTTTTTTTTCTTAAAGTATTGGTTTTAAAAAATCGTCTATTACATGCAACATTACATTCATCTAAACTATAAGGGTTTGCCCATGTGCAATACTACACCTTTCTTTTCTTATATATTCCTTCCTTATACAAAATTTTATAAACAATTTCCACATTACATGGCGGACTTGGGTGTGTACCCATATGATAATATATATATATATATATATATATATATATATATATATATATATATATATGAAAATATATATTTGAATACACACACACACACACACATATATATACGTTCAAACTGTACACAAACATTTAAAACAAAGGACACAGCCCCTAGCAGACTTGGGTGTGTGCACTTCTCCTTTTTTTATATCAGCTGACACTTAATACTTAGGTTTGCGTATGTCTGCACTCGTATACAACACCTTTTAGTGCTTTACATCGCTTTATTTCATTTACTTTTTTTTTTATTTTAACAAAAAGAATCTTCAGTGTCAAAGGTGAGTTGCCAGTTATTACTTTCCAGAGATTGGTATTCATGTTCCTTTTCTTTTTTCATTCTCTTTCTTCATTTTCTTTTCTTTCTCCTCTTTCTCTTTTTGCTTCTTCTTTTCCTTCTCTCTCTCCTCCTTCTTCTTCCCCATCCTCCCCCCCCCCCCTCTCTCTCTCTCTCTCTCTCTCTCTCTCTCTCTCTCTCTCTCTCTCTCTCTCTCTCTCTCTCTCTCTCTCTCTCTCTCTCTCTCTCTCTCTCCTTCTTCTTCGTCTGCTGTTACGAACTTGTTTATCTTCATTATTTCTCTTATCTTCTTCCTAATTTCCTACCCATTTATTTATTCCTATATATTTTTATCTCCTAATCTCTTACTTACTGCCTTCGTTTTTTGCACACTTTTGTTTTTCGTCTTACACTTTTATTTAATGTTTTTACTTTTCTCTTTTCTCTGCCTTACAACCTATTTCGTATTTTTGTTTTTTATTTTCGTCTTGATCCAATTTCTCTTTTGTTTTCTCTTCTTCGTCTTCTCACCTCCCCATTTCTATTTCTAATTTTGTTATTTGTTCTTTAGTTCTCATCTTTATTCCTTCTCCCCATTCACTGTTCCATATTTTCGTCTTCTTACTATTAATAGGTAAATGAAAAATATATATTTTTAAATTCTCACAGACTTTTCCTTTCTTATCTTTATCTTATCTTCTTCCTCCCACCTGCTTCTATCTTTTCTTTTCGTTTCCACCAAACCATTTTTTTTTTACCTTATCTTCATCTTCCACCAACCTTATCTAAAAAAAAAATTCTTATCTATATATTTTTCTCACCTTATCTTTTATCTTTCATCTCTCACCTATCCAATATAAAAATGTAGATATTTCAGTTCTCACAAAGAAAATATTTTTTTTTTTTCATTTTGTTATTAGACCTTTATCTTTTATCTCTCCCTACGCAATCTAAAATATATGGATGAATAAATAAATCAGTTCTTATCAGCCTATTATCTTTTATTTCATTTTGTACTTTATCGTTTATTTTCATCTCTCAACTCACCAATTTATTCTTTTTTTTATATTATTATTATTATTATTATTATTATTATCATTATTATTCTGTTATATCTCATAATTCTCATCAACTTACTATCGTTGATTTCATTATTTACCTCTTTATCTCGTTATCTCTCACCCACCTGTTTCGTCATGAGCATCCGTCTCCCCTGTCCTCAAGTCCATGACCCCGTTCGGCCTCGCGGTGACCTTGACGTAGAGAGGAAGGTCATGTTTCAGTCTCAGCCTCATGACGTGCTCGCTTTCGTGCCTGACTCTGACTTCGGATTCCTTGACCGAATCCACTGTGGCTCCTTTAGCGATGTGGGGAAGGGGTGGGGGGAGAGGGGTTAGTTAGGTATATATATATATTTTTTTTTTGTTTGTTTCTTTCATGTTTTTTTTTTTTTTTTGTATAGATGTTTTTTTATGTTGTTGTGTTTACTATTACTGTTGCAATTACGTCTATAGTTATTGTTATTTCTGTTACTATGATCATTGTCATCACTAAGACTAAGATTATAGTTATCCTCATTAATATCATTCGTATTCTCAATATTCTAATTATTATGGTTATCATTATTATTATCACTAATATCACTATCAAACATTATTAGTATCTTAATTTTCATCTTATCTTTATCATCATTATTGTTGCATTAGCTATAATTAGTATGTACAGCAATTTTTTCTTATTTACTAACACATTCACATGTGTTTGTTTGTCTGCGTGTACGTGTGTGTGCGTATGTTCGTGTAACTAAAAAAAGACAGAAAGACTACCACTTAAAAGTCAAAACCCTAAGAAATGACACAAAGACAGAAATCAACTAAAGAAAGGAGAAAAAAAAAGAAAGAAAAAAAACATTAAAGGCTCACTCTTGCGTCGAACTCTCAACAAGGCCTCGACTCGCTTGCTCGTGGGCGCCTCGTCGGTGGAACGAACCATCTTCCCTGCCCTGCGGTACTCCTGCAGGCGAGGGGGCGTGACGATAAAGAGATGAGATAGATAATTTAATCATGGATAAGTGATAACGATAAGGAGAAATGATACGCTAATCATGGACGTGGGGGAAGGTGACCATATAGATATAAGAGTGATAAATTAATTATACACGAGTGATAGCGATAAAGATAATAAAAATTATGATATAAAATGAATAAGTGATAACGATAAAGAGATAAGAGGCTAACTTTATCCATGGAGGAGTGATAACATTAAAGTCATAATCTTTGTAATCTGATAAAGGAGGGGTGAAAGATCACAATAATTTAAGCACTGAAGGAGGGAAAGTGATAAAGAGATAATCATTATAATCTAATAATGAAGGACAGATAATGATAAAGAGATAAGAATGACACAAATAATGAATAAACGATAATGAGATAACCTTTATACTTATCATCGATAACGAAAAAAAAATCTTGATAATTTAGGCAATGAAGGAGGACAATGATAAAATGATAATTATCTAAATCTAATCGTGAAGGGGGGGGGGGGTAAACAGGCACTAAAGGGAGGGTAAAGATAAAGAGATAATTATCAAGCTTTAATACGAAGGGGTGATAACGATAATTTAAACACCGAACGCGAAATAACAATAAAAATATGATGCTCATTCATAGTAGCAATTAAGAAATAAGTTCATGTTAGTCCTAAATAAGCGATAACACTAACTTACGTTCCTATAAAGGGAGGGTAACGATAAAGAAATGACAACGGAGCATTTATTTTATTCCCTTAGGAATGGGGACGGAGGGATGGTAACGATAAGAGATAATATTGTAGTTTCACGTTTTGCCTAATAAGTTCATGTTCTTCACAAGAGATGATAACGATAAATTAGGATTTTCTTGAAATGAAGGGGAATTAACGATAAGACAAATGCGATAACAGAGATACGAATGTTGTATTTTTCTTTGTTTGCTTGTTTAGACTTAGGCTATTATACCTTTCAGATTGTCCAACAACTACGCTCCTTTTATATCATTCATTAACCACACTTTATTTACTAAATCTCTTTATATCATCTAATAACTATAAACCTTTTTGTAGTGAATTTCTATTTTTTTTACGTTTTGCTATATTTTAACTCTTTTTTTTATATTATCTGACATCATGATTTTACCATCACGATAATTTAGGCAGTAAAGAGGTTAACGATAAAATGATAATCATTACAATATAATCATGAAGCGTGATGGGTGGGGGGGGGGTAGGCGCAAATTGGAGGATAAAAATAAAGAATTAATCATCAATCTAATACGGAGACAATAATCATTTTAAAAGATGACGAGAGAATAAAATTATGATGTTTTACTCTTGTTTACGAAAGCCTTACCAGAGAAAAAGGCACGAGTATCCCTGGGTCGTTTGACAATTTCCCTCCTATCGCTCCTTCTCCCGCTCCTCCTATCCCTCTTCCTCCAATTTTTGTTCTTCCTCTTTCTCCTTTCGTCGTGGGCGCGGGTGTGCATGCGGGCGAAGGCAAGGGCGGCGAGGTAACGTTATCGGCAAGGGTAAGGTTCCTGACGAAGTCGATGACGCTGCTGTGAGACCAACCCTCCACAGGCATGTCATTGAGGCGGACCAGTCTGTCTTGCGTCCTGGCGGGAGGGGGGAGGGATTAATGATGTTGATGTTTGTTATAGTGATGATGATAAAGCAACGTTCATGATGGTATTGGCAACAAGAATACTAACGAATTTAATACGTAATCATCATGATAATCACAATAATAATAATAATAACCAGTAAAGATAATTATGATAATAACAATAACAATGATAATGATAACAACCATGAAAATTAAAACTAAAATCATGATGAAAAGAAAAACAAAACCCGCCAAAAGAGTAAAATTCCCCCACAAACTTACTTAATTTTGAGCAGAGCCAGGGGTGAAACGGGCGACACCTTGTAAATAGAATGGTCCCCCATGGCCTGGTCGGTGGCCAGGAAGACGCCCAGGTTAATGTGTGAAGTCCTGACCGGGCCTTCGCTGGGGTCAAACAAGGTCAATTCTGTGACAAACTTGCCCGAAAGGTTCATCTGTAAAGGGGGGAGGGGGTTAAGGAATGGGCTAGTTGGTGGAAATCGTTTAGGGGTTAACTGCTGTATGGGTTATGGGAGAGGGGGGTATGGACGAATTCCCTCATAACAGAAAAAAACGAGCCAAAAAAAATGTATCTTTTTTGTATCTCAGATGATTAAAAACATGAAAATAGTAAAAACACGAACCAAGATTCGATGGGTTTACCTTGTAGGAAAAGAATGAGCGGTTGGGAAGTACCGAACTTCAGACGAATTTCTGTAGCTGAAACACGGGTGCTGTATTTCACTAAATTTAGTGTTATGGCTGAGGTCGTTACAATTCCATTACGAGTTCGTTTTTCGCAAGAATATTAGGAAACAATATAGAAATCCATGTAGCACTATAAACAAACTTCAACTCCGAAACGAGAATGAAGACTTTTGACATAACTGTCAAAATTGCCGCGCATTCGCAACCTTTAGATGTAACAAGTATTTTCCGAAGAAAATACCCATACAAAAAATATAGAACGCATGACATAAATATATAATACAGAATGCATAACATAAATACATAATATAGAACGCATGACATAAAATATTAATAATACAGATAATGATAATGACAAATTATTTTCTGTGACGTCACGATCTCTATGCGCTATGGCATTTTTTTTTACTTCGAGGAGAGAGAGAGAGAGAGAGAGAGAGAGAGAGAGAGAGAGAGAGAGAGAGAGAGAGAGAGAAATCGATTTAGAGAGAGAGTGTGAGGGCATCATATCGTATCCGCTGCGAGCGAGTTCCGTGTCCAAATCTAGGAAACGGAACGACTAGGTAATTTCATTGATCACGGTCATTTACTCAAAACACAGAGCCATTTATTTTTGAGCCTGCAAGATTATATCATAGAGATACAGATGATTTTAATATATTTATCCCATCGAAGTTAATACCACGTCATATGACTGTATTTGATGTACTGCCATAAAAGGCGCAGAAACATTTACAATATATCTTATTTATCAAGAAACTTATGCGAATCGCAATTAATGAAAATATAAAACCCTATCTGAGACTACGTGAAATACATCTGAAAAATATCCCGCTCTGATTGGCTGGCTGGAGTGTATCAAACCGTATCCAGGTGAAGTCCGATATGCGAAGCTTAGCCTCGCCCGGGCTATGAGGGGAGCCCGGCCTGTGTCGACTAATGCCGACTCGCTCACGTGTGTCAGCTGGTGCTGACTCGGCTGAACCTAGTCCTTACCCGCCGTGGTGCCCAGCCACAGCAGTAACCTCCGGGCGACAATTGCAACTTCTCGCGCCTGGGCGGGGCGCGAACCGCCGACCCCTCGGATGAGAGGCCGACACGTTACCAGTGTACTAGCCCGGAGGCTATCCAGGTGAAGGCATACACTTTGATACAAACGGAAAAGATGTTTCAACAGACTTCAATAATGTACGCTTAAAGGGCAAACATGTATCAGAGTGCATCAAAGTGTTAGGGGTTTCGGAAATGTTACAAAGAAGGCCTAATGTATGTACTAAAAAATTTTTTTTTTTTTACTGAATCTGAGAAATACATTTAAGCTTTCCACAGCCTTCCGAAGGGACGGGTGGTGTATTAAACAATATAAGTTGTAGAGTAAGCAGGTACTTTTTCCATTTTATTTGAAGTTTCCACAATGTTTTGCTTTAATTAGAAATCATACAAGCATATCAAGTACTTTAATAGAAAAAAAAAACTTCTCTCAAAACTTTGTATGTCACTACAAACTTCGATAATATCGTGTTTTGTAGCGACCGTGATATAACTTGAAACAATGTTTCAAACTGTTAAGAGTTTCGGGATACTACAAAAAAGGCATACATACATACATACATACATATATATATATATATATATATATATATATATATATATATATATATATATATTAATATATATATATACAGAGAGAGAGGGAGAGAGAGAGAGAGAGAGAGAGAGAGAGAGAGAGAGAGAGAGAGAGAGAGAGAGAGAGAGAGAGAGAGAGAGAGAGAGAGAGAGAGAGAGAGAAAGAAAGAGAGAAAAAAAGAGAGAGAGAAGAAACAGAAAGATATATATATATTATATATATATATATATTATACATATATTTTATATATATATATATATATATATATATATCAGAGAGAGAGAGAGCGCGAGAGAGAGAGAGGAGAGAGAGAGAAGAGAGAGAGAGACAGAAGAGAAAAGAAAGAAGAGAGAGAAAAAAGAGACAGAGTAGAGAGAGAGAGAGAAAGATAGAGAGAGAGACAAGAAGAGAGGAGAGAGGAGAGAGAGAGGAGAGAGAGAAGAGAGAGAGTAGAGAAGAGAGGAAGAGAGGGGAGGAAAAAAAAAAGAAAATTATGAAAGGGAGAAAGACGAGAGAGAGATATCAACCCCCCCCCCCCCCCGGCCCCCC
>NC_051427.1:11311296-11313796 GCF_015228065.2 Penaeus monodon | reverse complement strand
ATGTGCCACCTCGCTACCATCGCAATTAGCTCCAACCAACATCTAATTAAACAGAGCCAATTAATAAAAACTCGGATACCTATGTTAATTTAGATTTAATATTACTCGCGGGGGACAGACATCTATCCTCTATCCACTTTTCTTTTAATTGTTCTTTGTTTAATTGTTAATCGTTTAATTATCATTGATTTATTTTTGGGGGTTTCCATCTTTTTTCTTCTTTTTTTTTCGGTTATTGTTGGTTTTTATTTTATTTTCTGCTTTTTTTTCATTTTTTTTGTTGTTATTTTTTTGTCGTTTTTTACCTTTTTTTGTTTTTTGTTGTATCTCTTATCGGATATTTCATCATTTTCCTCTTCGCTTTTTCTTTTTCCTTTCTCCGTGTTTCAGTTTTTTTTTTTTCTTTGTTGTCGTTTTGGTTTAATTTTTTGGGGTTTCGTTATTTTTTCTCTTATTCATCTTGTCTATTTTTTTATTTTTGGTTTTGTCCTCTCATCGATGTTTCATTTCTCCTTCTTCTTATTTCATTATTCCTTTTCTCTCCTTTCTTTTATTCCTTCTCTTCATCCTTTTATTTATTAGTTTTCCCTTAAATTTTCCTCGTTTCTTATTTTCCAGATCCTTTCTATTTCCTCTTCGCAGTTGCTTATTATATTTTCCTTATCTCCTCCCTTTTCTTTTATTCCATTACTGATTTTTTCTTTTTTTTTCATTCCTTCTTTCATTATCATATTTTTCCCTTTAAATTCCCTTTTCTTTCTTTTTTTTTTTTCTTGTTTTGAATTTTGGATCTTCCTCTTTTTTCTTTTTCTTTTCTTTTTTTCTCTATATCATAATTTTGTCCATTTTTGTGTTTTTTATCAGGTCTTTTTCTATTCCCCCCTTCTTGTTCCTTATCGTAGTTTATTTATTCTCTCGTTGTCTCCTTTAAGTCATGTCCTTTTCTGTCTCCTTTATCATCCAATTTCTTTTTCCCTTTTGGTGTTTCCTTATGTGTTCCCCAATTATCTTCGTTATTTTCATTATTAAACACTCCCTTGTTCTGTTTCTTTGTCACCCTTATCATATTTTCTTTTTTTCCTCTTCTGTTTTTATCATACAATCGCCTATTCTCTTTTTCCTCTTCGTCCCCTCCTTTATCAGATCTCTCTTCCTCTTCCCCTTCGTTTGGTCTTTATCAAATTTTCCTTTATTTCTCGCCACACAGATCACGAAGGAAAACTTTCTCAAAAATCACTCTCTGATTGTGCGATTCTGTCTTTATTATCTTTATGTTATTCCTTTTGCGTTATTCTATTTTTTACTTATTTTTTCCATTTATTCTGTCTGATTCTGTCTATCTACCTTATATATGTACATAATATGTATATATATATATATATATATATATATATATATATATATATATATATATATATATATATATATATATATTTTTTTTTTTTTTTTTTTTTTTTTTTTTTTTTTTTTTTTTCTTTTTCTTTTTTTCTTTTTTTTTTTAACGGTAGGTTCATGTCTGAGCCGCCGTGGTCACAGCATGATAATTAATTGTAGTTTTCATGTTGTGATGCTCTTGGAGTGAGTACGTGGTAGGGTCCCCAGTTCCTTTCCACGGAGAGTGCCGGTGGTACCTTTTAGGTAATATTTCTCTCTATTTTATCCGGGCTTGGGACCAGCACTTAACTTGGGCTGGCTTGGCCACACAGTGGCTAGGTAGGCAATCGAGGTGAAGTTCCTTGCCCACACACATATGTACACACACACACACACACACATACACACACACACACACACATATATATACACAATATTTTTTTTACATATTTATCAACAACTACCTCTATTCGCCCTCATAATGAGGCCCACCCTTTTAAAGGTCAGCTAGCCTTTGTTAATAAATTTAATTAATGCATCATTCTCGAATTGATGCGTCAACTCAAAGAGAGAAGGGAGAAAGAACGTTTTATGTATATAAATATATATTATATATATAAAATATATTTTATATATATTAAAATATACATATAAAGAGAGAGAGAGAGAGAGAGGAGAGAGGAGAGAGAGAGAGAGAAAAGAGAGAGGAGAGAGAGAGAGAGAGAGAGAGAGAGAGAGAGAAGAAAGAGGAAGAGAAAGAAATAAAAAGAGAATTATATATATATATATATATATATATATATATATATTTTATTATATTATTAGAGAGAGAGGAGAGAGAAGAGAGAGGAGGAGAGAAGAGGAGAGGAAATACAAAGAAAGGTTACAAGGATAGTTCATTAAACCCCTACGGCCCCCTTCGTATTAGGTCGGGGAAAGCTCATCGTGTGTTATTTGCTGTCATTTTGAGAATTAATCAAGTAAATTGGAAGCGCAATCTGGGGGTAATTGGTGGTTTCTCTTTTAATTAAATGGTTATTGGTTTAATGGGCGGTTACTGACAAATGGTGGTTTCAGTTAATTGCATGTTTATTGGTTAAATTATTTGGTGAAAGGGCCCTTTTAA
>NC_051427.1:11301833-11306704 GCF_015228065.2 Penaeus monodon | reverse complement strand
TTTTTAAAGTGTTTTTTTTCCCTTTTTTTTGTTTTTTTTTTGTTTTTTTTTTTTTTTTTTTTTTTTTTTTGGGGTGTGGGGGTGTGTGTGTGTTTTTGTGTGTTGTGTGTGTGTGTGTGTGTGTGGGGGTGTGTGTGTGTTGTGTGTGTGTGTTTTTGTGTTTTTTTTTTCCTTGCGCGTGTGTAATATGTGTCTATATTATGTATATATTATGTATATATAAAAAATATATATAATATATATATATATAATATATTATATATACATAATAATTACATTTATTTTTAATATATATTATATATATTATATATTAAATTTAAATTTTTTTATATATAATAATTATGTTATGCATATTTGTATTGTTTTTGTGTGTGTGTGTGTGTGTGTGTGTTGTGTTTGGGTGTGTGTTTTTTTTGGTGTGGCTATTTTATTTAAAAAATTTTAATTTTTTAATTATATATAAATTTTATATTTTTATATAATGTATGTTGTTTTTAATATTTTATTTAATATTATATATTAATATTAATATTTATTTTTTTAATTTTTATATTGTGTAGTTGTGTGTGTGGTGTGTGTGGGGGGTTTGTGGGGCTTTTATTTTTTAAATTTTATTTAATTATATAATTATCTATTTTTATTTTTAAAAAAATATTATTTAATATTTTATTATATTTTATATCTATGTGTTGGTGTGTGTGTGGTGTGTGTGTGTGTGTCTGTGTGTGTTGGTGTGGTTGGTGTTTGTGTGATTGGTGTGTGTGTGTGTGTGTGTATTATGTTTTTTTTGTTGTATTTTGTATGTTGTATGTATGAGTAGTTTTTATGTATGTATGTATGTATTTTGTATGTATGTATGTATTAGATATATATGTTTAATATTTATATATTATACTTATATATATATTATATATATTATACTTATATATTTATAAATATTATCTATATTATATATTATATATATATATTATATTTGTTATATATTCTTTTATTTATATTATATATTTATATTTAATATTATTTTTAATTATTATAATTATATATATATATTATATTTATATTTTTGGGTGTATATATAAAAATTATAATATATATATAAAATATATATATATTATAATATTTATATTTATAATTTGTGTGTGTGTGTGTGTGTGTGTGTTTTGGTGTGTGTGTGGTGTGTTGTGTGTGTGTGTGTTGTTTTAATATAATATATAAAATTATTATATATTATAATTAAATTTATATATATAAACAAAAATATTTATATATTATTATATTATATATATATTTTAATAAAATTTTAATAAAATTTATGAATATTACTTATTATTATTTTTATTACCATTACCATTATCATTCTTATGATTATCATTATCTTTCTTAGGGTTATCATTTCATTCCCATTCTTTTATTTTCATTTTATTATTATCGTTTTTATTTTCATCATAATTTTCATCATCATCATCATCTTTTACATTATTATCATTATCTCATCATCTCATCATCATCATTATCATCATCATCATCATCACATCTATCATCATCATCATCATCATCTCATTATCATATCCATTATTGTGATTATCATTGTTGTTATTATGAATATCGTTATTGTTAATATTGTAATTATTATTATTAGCATGTTCTTGCCATCATCTCTATTACACTGGTCAACAGCAAAAAAATCGTCAATAATTTTTTAACTGATTTTAGACAATTTTGATGCGCTGAATTCAAAAATAACATTGATTTTGCTCAATCAGGTCAAATTTGTGTTCTATTGCCAAATATTGTTTTTGACGGTTGTTGTTCATACATAAGGGAATTAGCATTTCGCGGCGGGTATTACGATATAATATTCAAGTTGCGACCGCACATTTTTTGCTAACAGACATTTTTTCCTTATTCAGATGAATGATATGGATTCGTCCAGAAGGTCTTGCAGAAATAAGCCGGATGTATTCTGCTACAACTGTGGCGAATACACCGTTGTTCCTAACAGGGAACCAGTCACAAGTTTCATAAAGCGTGCTTTCTCTTTGCTTTTTTTTGGCATGAAACTTGGTGATCGGGACAAAGTTTGGGCGCCTCACATGGTCTCCCAAAAAATGCACCGATATCTACGTCGCTGGACCCATGGAAAGAAGGACGGGCTGAAGTTTGGAATTCCTATGGTTTGGAGAGAGCCGAAAAACCATGTCAGTGACTGTTACTTCTGCACTATTAATTTGACTGAGATCAACAGAAAGAACCAGATCAGCCTCAAGTATCCTGGTCTTGAATCAGCAAGTCGTCCTGTACCTCACTGTGATGAAGTTCCAGTACCTGTCACAGCAGAACTTCCTGAGTTAAGTGACGAAGAATTCTCCAGTATTGAAGACAATGAAAAAGAGTTCCTAGCGATGATGCCGATGACGCTCCGCATCCCATTTCCCAGAAGGAGCTAAATGATCTTGTCCGTGACCTCAACTTGCCAAAGTCATCCGCCGAGTTGTTGGCATCAAGACTGAAAGAAAAAAACCTTTCTGACAGTACTCGCATCACTTTCTACCGCAACAGACATAAAGAATACCTTCGTTTTTTCTCTGAAGAAAAAGACTTGGTGTACTGTACAGATGTTTCACAGCTTCTGCACAATCTTGGATTGCCACAGTACCAACCTGTAGAATGAAGACTGTTTATTGACAGCAGCAAGAGATCGCTGAAAGCCGTTCTGGTGCACAACGGCAACCAGTTTGCCTCTATACCACTGGCTCACTCGACTACATGAAGGAGAAGTATGAAGCGGTGAAGTATCTGCTGGAGAAAATTCGTTATTGTCACATGAGTGGATAAATCTGTTTTGACCTGAAGATGGTGAACTTTTTGTTGGGACAGCAGTCCGGTTTCACCAAATCCCCGTGCTTTCCTGTGCATGTGGGTAGTAGGGACCGAGCTCAGCATTACACGAAAAGGAGTGGTCTCTGGGGGAGGAATTGGAGCTAGCAGATAAAAGAACGTCATCAACGCCCCTCTGGTGGACAGAGACAGGATACTCATCCCACCCCTGCACATTAAGCTTGGCTTGATGAAGCATTTTCACCAAAGCTCTGGACAAGGATGGTGGCTGCTTCACTCACCTGTCCCATGCTTTTCCAGGAGTGACCATGGAGAAATTGAAAGCTGGCATTTTTGACGGACCTCAACTATGTCAGCTTATCAGAGATCCAGAGTTTGAAAACTCAATGAATAAAGTCGAACTGGAAGCGTGGAAGGCATTTGTTCTGGTCGTAAAAAACTTCCTTGGCAACAACAAGGCCAGCAACTACGCAGAACTTGTCACCAAAATGCTGACTGCCTTCAAAAACCTGGGATGCAACATGAGCATCAAAATGCACTACCTATTCTCACACATGGATCGGTTTCCTGAGAATCTGGGATCAATGAGCGACGAGCAGGGGGAGGGATTTCATCAAGACATGAAGGAGGTGGAGACCAGGTATCAGGGACGGTGGGATGCAGTCATGATGGCCGATTACTGTTGGACTTTGAAGAGAGACATCCCTGCCGCTGCACATTCGAGGAGCTCAAAGAAACGGAAGTGTCAGCACTGAATGATCAATGATGACCAAACATCTAGTTTTCATGCATCTGTCTTTATTAGTGTCCTGTCTACTGATCAACTGATCAATTCTGATCGATGTTCAGCATTCATCATCATCATCATCAAGGGGCTAACGCCGACGGGGGCGCATGGCCGCACCCACCCTTCGCTTCCAGCCACGAGGATCCCTCGAGGCGAGTCTCCAGGCAGGCACACGGCCCATCTCTAGTTCCTTGCGACAGGTCTCGTCGAGCTGCCCAAGCCATGATCTCCTAGGACGTCCCACAGGTCTCCTCCACCCAGGGTTGTCTCGCAGAGAGAAAACCTGGTGGGCAGGGTCGTCCATAGGGAGGCGAGCTAGGTGGCCATATAGCCTGAGTTGGCGATCCCGGATTATGCAAGTAACAGGTCCCATGCCAGTCTCAGGGTGTAACCCCCGGGTTTGGGACACGTGGCCGCCAAACTGTACCCCATGATCCGGCGAAGGGACTTGTTACAAAAGGCATAAAGGGCGAGACTCCAAGGCACTGGATAGCGTCCAGGTTTCGCTTCTAGAGCAAACTGGAAGTATCAAGGCCTTGAAGACCGCATTTTTGGTCCTTCTGCATAGGTACCGACATCTCCAAACGCTCTTGTTGATCGAGTTCAGGGTCCTGTTGCCAGACCAATCCGTCTACTGACTCCTGGTCTGACAACCCAGAGATATGGACTCGCTACCAAGGTATGTAAAACTTTCTGTGACTTCAACGTCCTCGCCGCAAGCATGGATCGACTGAACGGGTTTCCCCTAACAGCCCCCAAAGTCCTGAATCTTGGTCATGGTCCAGGAAAACCTCTAGGCCTAGGGCTTCGCCTCATTGCAAAATGCATAAAGAGCCGCCACAAGTGACTCCAAGGACTCAGATAGGATGGCAACATCGTCGGCAAAGTCAAGGTCCGAGCCCTTTAATATTGCCTAGTGTTGCTCCGCACTGACTTTGGCTAGTAGCTCTGCCCATTATCCCGTCCATACAAGTGTTGAAAAGTGTAGGTGCAAGGACACAGCCTTGCCTCACCCTGAATTAACAGGAAGAAGTTTTGACATCCCCACCACACTTTACAGCACTTTCAGTACCAGTATAGAGGCTTGCTATCAGGCCCCAATAATCTGTGTCGGAATTCCCCCGAGCCTAAGGATCTCCATAGCGATTCCCGATGCACCGAGTCAAACGCCTTCTTGAGGTCGATGTAGGCTGCAAGCAACCCACGACCAAAATCACGACGGCGTTCCACAATTACTCGAAGCGCT
>NC_051427.1:11284333-11294333 GCF_015228065.2 Penaeus monodon | reverse complement strand
TTTAAAATTTTAATATTTAATTAAATTTTTAAAAAACAAAATAAAAAAAAAATAAAATTTAAAAATAAATATATTTTATAATATTTTATTTAATTTATATATATATATTATTAAATTTTTTATAAATATAAATTTAATTAAAGTTAACATTTTTAAAAAACGGTTTTTTGATTTTTTGCAGCCGGGGGACCCTCTCCCCCCCATTCCCTTCGCCCATCAAACTCGAAAACTTTTCGTTTTTCTTTTCCATTGTACCCATTTTCAGCCGCAAAAAAAATCTTGATGTTGTGCTCAGGGGGGGTTTTCTTTTGGTTTTTCCTCTTCCTTTTGTTTTTTTATCACCATCCCCCGTCAGCAAGTTTTTTTTCAATTTCTTTACTTTTCCAAAATTAAAACCAAAAAAAAAAAAAACTTTTTTTCTTTTTGTTTTTTAAGGGTCCAAAAAAAAAAAACGGGGGGCTTTATTAAAACATTTTTTTTTTCCAGACTTAATCAAAACGTTTTTTTTTTTGTCAGTTTTAAAAAGTGTTACTCGTCTGTAAAAAAACCCCACGTTCAAAAAAAAAAATATTTTTCCCCTTTTTTTGTTTTATTTTTTTTTCAAGGGGGGGCCCCCCAAAAAAAAAAAAACCCCCTTTTTGATTTTCCCAAAAAATTTGGAAAAAAAAAAAAAAAAAAAAAAAAAAACCTTCAGTTTTTTTTCCTTTAAGGTTTTAATTTTTTTGGGGTTTTTAGATTTTTATTGAAAAAGCAAAAAAATGTGGCGTTTTGGCAATGGGGGGTTTTTCTTTCTTTTTTAATCCCGGTGAACAAAATTATGATTAGAAAAAAAAAAAAAACTCCAAAAATAAAAAAAACCTTTTCAAAAATTTTTTCCCCAAAAAAAAAACCCCCCCCTCCCTTAATTTTTAAACATGTTCAAACATCGTTTTTATTGCGGTAAACTGGGAAATTTTTATAGGGGGCCCAAATTTTTTGGGCTTATTAGTTGGGGTGATGTGTTTTTTGGAAAAAAAATTTCTACGTTTAATGTTATTTTAGAAAAAAGATTTTTTGTTAAAAAACCGTATCAAAAAAAGTTTCGAGTTTTTTTAAAAAAAAAAAAAACCCGGGTAAGGGGGCTTTTTAATTTTTTTTTTTTTCTTGGGCAAAATTTTTTTGATTTTTGGAAAATTGGTTTTTTTGGGGTTCCCTTTTTTCCCAGGGGGGAAAAAAAATGCTTGTTTAATCTGAAAATTTTTTTCTCTTAAACTTTTAAAATTTTATTTTTTCAGGGAATAATTTTTTAATTAAAAAAAAATTTTTGCTGTTGGATTTTAATGCAAATTGCCTGTTATTGTTTTTTGGAGTGCGTCACCTTTTAGGTAGGGGGAAAAAGGAAAAGATATTTTTTCAGTTTCTGGGGGCCTCTTTTTTTTTCATTTTTAAAATTTTTTGTTTTTAAAAAAAGGGGTTTTTTGAAAAAGGGGGAAAGGGGATTAAAACAACTTTCGGGCCACATTTTTGAAAATTCTTGTTTAATTTTAAAATTTTCCGGGGGCTTGTTATTTTTAAATTTTTTATGGGGGTTTTTAAAACTTGTTTAGCAAAAGGGGGGGGGTGGTTTACTTACTGTATTGAGTTAATTAAAGTAGTTTGGTTGATCTTTTTTTTTTTTTTGTATGGGGTTTAAAAAAAAAACCCCAAATTAAAAACCCTTTTTTTTGGTTTTTTTTTTTCCACAATAAAAAAAATAGTTTTACTTCAGTTTTGATTTTGGTTTCCCTTGTAGGTTTAAAATTTTTTTTGTTTAAATGTTTTTTGTTTTTCCTTGGTAGGGGGGTTTCTTTTTTTAGTTGTTTTATTTATAGAAAAAAAGGTTTTTTAAAAATTTCTGGGGAAAAAAAGTTTCATTTAAAACCACCCCCAACCCCAAAAATGAAAATTTTTAAAAATTCCCCCCCCACGGGAAATTGTAAAAAAAAAAACTTTGAGCTTTGGGCCTAAAATCTTCGGGCGGAGGGGGAAAAAAACGGGGAAAATATTTGGGGCCTTGAGGGGGAAAACGGAAAAAAAAACAAGGGGGGTTTTAGTGGGAAAAAAAAAATTTTTGTGTGTTAAAAAAAAAAAAAAAAAAAAAAAAAAAAAAAAAAAAAAAAAAAAAAAAAAAATTAGTAATAAAAAACCCCATAATGATGATTTGATAGTAAGTTTATAATAATAAATAAATAATTAAATTTAATAAAAAATTAATGATGGGATAGTATAAAAAGAAAATTTAATAATAAATAAATAATAAATTAAATAAATTTAAAAATTAAAAAAAAAATTTTTTTAAATTAAAAAAAATTTAAAAAATATTAATTTTAATAAATAAAAATTAAAAAAATTTTATTTAAAAAAAAAAACCAAAAAAATTTTTTTTTTTTTTGTTTTTTTTTTTTTTTTTTTTTTTTTAGTTTTTTTTAAAAAAATTTTATTTTTTTTTTTTTACCCCTTTTTTTTTTTTTTTTTTTTTTATTGTTTTTTTTTTTAAAAAAAAAAAAAAAATTTTTTTTTTTTTTTTTTGTTTTTTTTTTTTTTTTTTTTTTTTTTTTTTTTTTTTTTTTTTTTTTTTTTTTTTTTTTTTTTTTTTTTTTTTTTTTTTTTTTTTAAAAAAAAATTTTTTTTTTAAAAATTTAATTAATTTTTAATTTTGATTTTAAAAAATTTAATTGATAAAAAAAAAAAAAAAAAAAAAAAAAAAAAACAAAAAAAAAAAAAAAAAAAAAAAATAAAAAAAACCCCCAAAATTTTTTTTGTTTAAAAAATTTAATAACAAAAAAAGATGTATGCAAAAAATTTAAATAAAAAAAATAATTTTAATAATAAAAAAATAAAAGATAAATAATTAAAAATTTTTAAAAAATTTTAATAATTTTAAAAAATAATTTAAAATTAAAATAATAATTTAAAAAAAAAAAAATTAAATTTTATTATTTTATTTATTAAAATATTTATTTTGGATATTTAAAACAAAAAAAACAAAAAAAAAAAACAAAAAAAAAAAAAAACAAAAATTATTTTTAAAAAAAAAAAAAAAATTTAAAAGATTAAAAACCAAAAATGGGGGGAGGGGGGGGAAAAAATAATTATTGGAAAAAATTTTAATTAATTTTTAACAAAAATTTAAAAATTAGAAAAATTTATGATTTAATGGGAATGGAATAAAAAATAAATAAAAAAAAAAAAAAAAATAAATTTTAAAAATTAAAAAAAATTTTAAAATAAAAAAAAAATAATGGGGTTTAAAAATTTAAAAAAAAAAAACAATAAATAAAAAAAAAAAAAATATTAAATTAATTAAATGATAATAAAACAAAAAACAAAAAAAAAAAAAATAATAATAAAAAATAATTTAAAAAAATT
Source organism: Penaeus monodon (assembly GCF_015228065.2). NCBI lineage: Eukaryota > Metazoa > Arthropoda > Malacostraca > Decapoda > Penaeidae > Penaeus > Penaeus monodon. The sequence goes on along the minus strand of NC_051427.1, from coordinate 11,290,946 downwards.
AATGATAATAATGAATTAAAATAAAATTAATAATTTTAAAAAATAAAAATTTATAAATAATAAATTTTAAAAATTAATTTAAAAAAAAAAAAAAAAAACCTAAAAGGGTGAAGTAGTTAATTTTAAGGGGGGGGGTAAATTTTTTTTAACAAAAAAACGATAATATAAGGGGAAAGGATAAAAAAAAAGATAATGTGTTTTATGTTAATCAGATAAAATTTAAAAATTTTTTAAAAATGAAATTTAATAATAATGTAATTTAAAAAAGTAATAGTTTAAAAATTAAAAAATTAAAAATTAAATTTTAATAAATTAATAATAAATTATAATTAATAATTAAAAAATTAAAAAATTAAATAAAAAAAAAAAAAAATTTGGATTTGAAAATAAAATTTTTTTTATTTTATTTTGTTTAAATGTTTTTAAAAATTTTAAAAAAAAAATTTAATCAAATGTTTGGATTTTTGATGGGGAAAAGGGGGGGGGGGGACTGGGGAACAACGACAGTGATAAAAAGGTAAATGGAATTGGTATGATGATGGATTTTTAAAAATTGATTTAAATTTATTTTTAGTTTTACAGGGTTATGTTTTTGGGGGGTGTTTTGGGGTTTTAATAATCCCCTTGTAGGGGGGTATGCCCCCCTTTTTTGGGAAGGTATGTTAGGTTTTTTGGCATGCGATTGTGCCCCTTTGGGGAATTTTTTTTTTTGTGATTTTGGCGGTTGGTTTTTAAAAAACAAAAAGTAAAAAAATTTTAAAAACCAAATTTGGAAGAAGAAGGAAATTTTATTAAAAAAATTTTTTTTATAATTTAAAAAAAAATGTTTAAAAGGTTTGGGGTTTTTTGTTTATTTCTTGGGGGCCCAATAAAAAACCTTTAATGCAAAATTTTCTTTCCTCAAAAAAAAAAAAAAAAAAAACTTTTAAATTATTTTTTATGGATACTTTAATATGTAATTTCAGTTTAATTTTAAAAAAACAACCGGGGCTTTTAAAAATAAAAAAACAGAGGGAAAAAAAACACTCAAAATCAAAAATAAAAAAGTAATAAAAAAAAAGGGGTTTTTTTTTTATTGCCTAAAAAAGTTTTTATTATTTTTTTCATTAAATTTTACAATTAAAAAAAATTTTTTAAACATTCAAATTAGTAGCCCAAAAAAAACAAATAAAAATTTAAAAAATTTTTTAACAGGGCAAAAAAAAAGATTATTAAAATTATAGCAAATTTTTTTTTTCCCCTATTGTGAAAATATTTTTTCTGTTTAAGTAAATTTTTTTCGTGTCCCCGGGTGGGGGACGATAAAAAAAGGGGGATAAGGAAATTATTTTACTTTTGTGCTTTTGGGGAAAAAAAAAGGGTTGGAGGGAAAAAAAAAAAATTTTCAAGGGGGGGTTTAAAATTTTTTCCCCAAAAGGGCCTAAGTTAATTTTGATTTTCCCCCCCCAATAAAAGGGAAAAACTTTTTATTTCATTGTTTTTTGGGGGTTTTTTTTTTCACAAGATTCACCCCTTTTGCTTTTTTAAAAAATATTTTTTGTTGGCAGGGTTTTTCCCTTTTTCCAATTTTACCACACCCCCCCCAAATTTTTCAGGGGCCCACTTTTTTTTACATTGATATTGTAAAAAACCCTTAATGATAAAAAAATAAAAAAAAAAAAATTAAAAAAATTTAAAAAAATAATAAATAATAATAATAATTAAAAATGAAAAATAAAAAAATAATAATTTTTTAAAAAAATATAATAATAAAAATAAAATAATAATAAATTTTTAAATTAAATTTAATAAAAAAAATAAAAAATAAATAAAAAAATTAAAAAGGGGTAATAGTAAAAAGGAAAAAGGGTGATTTTAATTTTTAAAATTTAAAATTTTTTTAAAAAAATAAAATTTGCAAAAAATTAAATTATATAAAAATTTTTTATATTATTTTTAATTATATATTAAAATTTTTTAAAAATATATTTTATTATAATATAATTTTAAAAAAATTGATTTTAGATTTTTAATTAAGGGGATGACAATTTTAAATATAACAAAAAAATTTTTTTTTTATAATATATTTATTTAAAATTTTTAAATTTATTTATATTAAAAATTATTATATAATTTTATATATTATAATTTAATATAATTTTATAATTTATATAATTTTTGGTTGTTGGGTTGTATTATTAAAAAAAATTTATTTCGTGTGGGTATGTAAAAAAAAAATTAAAAATATTTATAAATATTTTATATTTTAAATATTAAAATTTAAAAATTTAATATAATAAATTTTTTTTTTTTTTATATTAATTATAATTGTATTTTATATTTTGGGGGTGTGGTGTTTTGTGGGGTGTGTAAATTGTATTTATTAAAATTATTTAAAAATAATATAATATAATATAAAAATATATATATTAATTTTTATTAATAATTTAATATTTTTTATTTGTGTGTGTGTGTGGTTTGTGTGTGTGTGGTTGTGTTGTTTTTGTTTGGGGGGTTGTGTTAAAACCCACCCCCAAATTTTATTTTTAAATTTAATTAATTTTTATAATATATATATTTAAAATTAAATTTTTATATATATAAAATTTTATATAAAAATTAAATAATATTAAATATAAAAATTTTTGTAACCACACAAACCACCCCCACACATATAATTGTATTAGGTTTTAAAAAAAAGTTATTATATATAATTATTATATAAATTATAATAATTATAAAAAATTTTTAATTTTTATATTTAAAAATATTATATATATAATTTTAATTTTACTATTTATTTACTTTTATTATTTATTTTTTTCCCCCACAAACAATTTTTCCCGGGGATTTTCTGATGTTTTTGGGCCCCACAAAAAAAAAGGGGGCTTTTTAAAAAAATTTGAATTGAAGGGGTTTTGGAATTTTTCATTACCCTAATTCAATTGTTTTCCCGGGGAAAAAAAATCTTGTTATTTTGAAAAAAAAAAAATACCGGGGAAAAAAAAAAGTTGACCTAAAAAAAAAACGTATTAAAAATTGGTATTCTTTTTAACCCCTGTCCAAAAAGAAAAAAGGGGTTTTGGGGATTTTTAAAATAATCTTTTTTAAAAGAAAAATTTTTATTCAGAGGGTGTTTGAAAAAAAAAAAAACTCTGTCCCCCCTGTTTTTTTTCTACCCTTAGTTTTTTAAAAAAAATAAAACAAAAAAAACAGGCAAAAAATACAAAATTGCGCCCAAAAACTATTTTCCTGGTAAAAAATTATTTTTTTTTTTCTTTTTTTTAAAAAAAAAAGTATTAGAAATTTTTTTGTCAACAGTCAATTTTTTAGTAAAAAAGGGGAAAAAATTTTAAAATTAATTTTTCAGATATTTCATGGGGGGCCCAAAAAAATTAAAATTTAAAATATAAAATTTTTTTTTTTTTCGCATCTGTGGGAAAAACCCTTTTTCTCGTTAGGATTAAATTTTTAAAAGGGGGCCCTCCCCGTGGAAGGGGGGGGATCAAAAAAGCTTATTACCGGGGAATTATTTTTTCTTCTTTTGGACTTTTTGGCAAAAAAATGGGGTCGAAAAAAAAAGGTAAAAAAATTTTCGGGTTTTTTATCAAAAAAAAGGGGCCTTTAATTTTTGGGAATTTTTGATTTTTTTCTTTTTTCCCATGGGGGGGGGGCGGAAAACTATCAGATGATTTGTGTGGGTTTGTGGGGTTTTATGTTGCCGTAAAGTTTTTAATTCCCCTTTTTGTTAGCATTGTTTGAAAAAAAGCATTTTTTGGAAAAACTCCACAGGAAAAAAAAAAAAAACATTTTTAAAAAAAAAAATTTTGGGTATTTCTAAAAAAAAGATTTTACCCATGCGGAAAAAAAAAATAAATTTAAAGCAAAAGATTAAAAAAAACGGAATAATGATTTTTTTGAAAAATGGTTATTAAAATTTTAAACAAGAAATGGAAAAAATGATAAAATTTTTACTTCTGCTTTATGGTTTATAATGAGGGGTTTTTTAGTAAAAAATGAAATTATTATAATAAAACAAAAAATAAAAAATTTAATAAATGATAATATAAAAATTTTATAAAATTAATAAAATAAAAAACAAGATAAAAATTAAAAAAGGGTAAAAAAATTTAAAGAAAAAAAAAAATTTTAATAAAAAAAAAAAAAAAAAAAAAAAAAACCAAAAAAAAAAAATTTTATTTTAAAAAAAATAATAAATTTAATTAAAAAATGGGAAAATTAATTGGGAATTAAAAAATAAAATTTTAAAAATTTTAATAAATAATAATAAAATGATAATAAAAAAAATAAATTTTAAAAATGATTTATAAAATGGGGTTCCCCTTTAATAATAAAATAAAAAAATAATTAAAATTTAATAATAAAATTTTGAAATAATTTGGAAAAAAATAATAAAAAAATTATAAAATTAAATTAAAAAAAATAAAATTAATAAAAATAAATTTTAAAAATTAAAAAATAAATAAAATTAATAAAATTAATTAAATAATAAAAATTAATAAAAAATAAAATTTTAATTTTAATAAAATTGGAAAAAAAAATAAATAAAAAAAAAACAATGATGGATGGTGATGGAATAAAAAGAATAATAAAATAATAATAATTTAAATTAAAATAATTTAAAAAATTAAAATAAACAAATATTAATTTATTTTTTATTATTATTTGATAATTATAATAATTATTATTATTTCATGATTATAAACAGTAATAATGATTAATAAAAAATATCAAAAACAATAATAAAAAAAAACAAAACTCCAAGATAATTTTAAATATAAAATAATAAATAAAATAAAATATAAATTTAAATTAATTTTTTAATAATAAAATAATAATAATTAATTTTAATTAAAATAAAAAAAAAAAATTAAATAAAAAAAAAAATAAATATGATGGGATTGATAAATAATAAAAAAATTTAAATGAAAAAATAATAATAATAATTGGTAATAATAATTTTAATAAATAAATAATAAATAATAATTAATAAAAATGATTAATAATAAATAATTAATTAAATGATAATGATTTCAATTTAATTAATAATAAATAATTAATAAATAAATAATAATAATTAATAATAAAAAAAACAAAATTTATGATGGTTGTGAAAAAATGATAAATAATAATTTTAATAATAAATTTAAAATAAAATAATAAAATTTATATAATAAAATATAAATAAAAATCATAATAATAAATAAATAATAAATAATAAATAAAATAAAATAATATAATTAATTAATTATAAATTAATGATAATTAAAAAAAAACAAATGATTGATGGTGTGATTAATGGGTAATAATTTAAAAAATTAATAATAATAAATTAATAATAATAAACAAAAATTAAATTATATTATTATTATTATTTTAAATTATTTAATAATTTTATTAAAATTATCATGATTAATAACAGTAATAATGATAATAGCAAATTATTCAATAACAAAAATAACAAAAAACAAACAACTCCAATGATATTAAATTTTAATAATAAATAATGACAATGGATAATGGGACAAACAAACAACAATTCATGATTGTAATGATGATAATAATAATAATGGACAATAAACAATAAAGGATTAATTTATGGTATAATAATAGTGATAAAAGATAAATAAGGGTAAATAGTTTAGTGATGATGATAAATAATGAGAATAATAATAACAAATAATAATAAAAATTAATGGGGGCAATTTAAAAAATAATAAATAATAATTAATAGAAAAAAATAAAAGATAATAAATAAAATTAAATGATGATGATTAAATAATAATAATAATACTAATAATGATAAAATAATAATTTTAAAAATAAAAATAAAAAATTTATAATAGTAGTAAACAAAATTTGTAAAAAACAATGTTGACAAATTATGCTATTAATTTAATGATAATGATAATAAAACATTTAATAAACACTGCGGTTTTAAAAAAAAAAAAATAAAAAAAATTGTAAGTTGTCTAGTTTTTTTCAAAAAATGATTTAGAAGGGAAAATCTTGCATTCGCTGGAATTTAAAAAAAAAAAAATTGCCATCATTTCCCCGATCAGGGTCAAAAATTTTCAAAAAAAAGTGAATATAGGAAAAAAAAATTTTTTTTTACGAAGGGGGAAAATTTTACCAGCGGGGGAAATTTTTTTTTTTATTTTATTTACTTATTTACAGCCGATATATTTTTTTATTTTCGTTTTCTCACCCAATTTTTAATTAATCAACAGTTGCCAAAACACATTGATTTGGGTTTTGTATTGGAAACAAACAAAAAATTGCAATTACATTGGTAACTATTTAAAAATTTTTCTTGATCAATGCTGAAAAAAATGAGGGAATTCTCTGGATTCCTGGTTTACCAGCGCTTTCCAAAAAAACGCATCGCTGGACTTTGGGGGACAAGCGATACGGGGGAATGTGGGGCCCAAGGAGATCGACCACAATTCTTGCAAGCCACCGCGATGGGGGGATTTTCCTCCCGAACTTGCAGGGTTTTTTCCGGAGTGCTTTAGGTCTTTTGGGACCGGGGGCCATAGGCTTTTGGGTTTTAACCCCGGGGCACTTCAAAAAAAAAAACCCCGTCCCTCCAGTGGCCCAAACCCCAAGGTGT
>NC_051427.1:11275423-11280423 GCF_015228065.2 Penaeus monodon | reverse complement strand
TACAAAACCACGTCCTTCTCTCTTCCTTTCGTTCACTGTCAAATCAGCGGAACCCTCAGATTATTAGGAAAATATAGAGTAATATAATATAATAATACAACCTTTACGAGGTATGCAAGACAAAAGATAAAAAATTTATTTGTAAGAGACGTTTCTGCGAATTTGTATTTCCTCGTAAAGTAATTAGTGAAATATTTTGGAAATCTTCATATCTCTGTAGACTCTTCATAACATAGTGTTAGGATGATTGGTAATTGTTATGCATTATATATATATATATATATATATATATATATATATATATATATATATATATATATATATATATATATATATATATATATATATATATATATATATATATTTTTATATATATATATTATGTGTGTATGTGTGTGTGTGTGTGTGTGTGTGTGTGTGTGTGTGTGTGTGTGTGTGTGTGTGTGTGTGTGTGTGTGTGTGTGTGTGTGTGTGTGTGTGTGTGTGTGTGTGTGTGTCTATATAACATATACAGATATACACACAGTATATACATGTATGCGTGTGTATGTGTGTATATAAACAAGTTTTCATCCTAAAGCCGAAGCCAAAGCCATCCGAACAATCGGATGAGTTGAACCCTCCTGAAATGCCACCTCGTGTTTCCTGACCTCAGACAAGGTCACGCACGCAAATTAAGGTCAGAGCACGAGATGAGCGACGGCCTTCTTCGTCAGGAGCGGATGGATACACAGAACAGAAGGTGATAAAAAGGGGAGGGAAGACCTTGTTAGCGATGTCAGCACTGCGTCACTTGTTCGAAGCTGACGAGGAAGCCGAGGTAGCCCGTGGTTTCGTCCGAATGGAAGTGGAACTTGAGGCTGGTCGCGCCAGGCTGGTACTCGGCCACCCCTGGAGGAGGACAGCGGTCAAGGGGGAGTGTGGGGGGGAGAGGCAATCTCTCTCGCTCGCTCGCATTCTTGAATTTTCCTTCTTTCGTCTCTCTCTTCGCTCTCACACTTACAATTTCGCTTTTTTTTCTCTTTCCTCTCTCGTTACTCTCGAGGCTCTTTTCGCCTTCTCTCTCTCTCTCTCTCTCTCTCTCTCTCTCTCTCTCTCTCTCTCTCTCTCTCTCTCTCTCTCTTCCATCTCTCTCCCATTCTCATCTCCTCCTCTTCCCCTCTCCTCTCTCCTCTCTCTCCCTCCTCTTCTCTCTCTCCTATTTTTTTTTTTAAAAAAAAAATTTTTTAAAATTTTAAAAAAAATTTAAAAATTTTTTTTTTTTTTTTTTCCCCCCCCGGGGGAAAAAAAAAAATTTTTTTTTTTTTTAAAAAAAATTTTTTTTTTTTTTTTTTGGGGGGGGGTTTTTTTTTTTTTTTTTTTTTCCCCCCCCCCCCCCCTTTTTTTTTTTTTTTATCCCCCCTTTTTTTTTTTTTTCCCCCCCCTTTTTTTTTTTTTTAAAAAAAAATTATTTTTTTTTAAAAAAAACCTAAAAAAAAAAAATTTTTTTTTTTTTTTTTTTTTTTTTTTTTAAAAAAAAAATTTTTTTTTTAAAAAAATTTTTTTTTTTTCCCCCCTTTTTTTTTTTTTTCCCCCCCTTTTTTTTTTTTCCCCCCCCTTTTTTTTTCCCCCCTTTTTTCCCCCCCCCCGGGCCCCCCGGGGCCCTTTTTTTTTTTTTTCCCCCCCCCCCTTTTTTTTGGGGTTTTTTTTTTTTTTTCCCCCCCCCTTTTTGCCCCTTTTTTTTTTTTTCCCCCCCCAAAATTTTTTTTAAAAACCCCTTTTTTTGGGGGGGTTTTTTTTTTCTTTTTTGGCCCCCCCCCAAACCCCCTTTTTCCCCCCTTTTTTCCCCCTTTTTTCCCCCCCCCCCCAAAAACCCCAAACCCCCTTCTTTTAAAAAACCCCCCCCTTTCTTTTTTTCCCCCCTTTTTCCCCCAACCCCTTTTGGAAAAAATTTTTTTTTCCCCCCCCCCCCTTTTTTTGGCAAAAAAAAATTTTTTAAAATTTTTTTTTTTTTTTAAAAAAAAAAAGGTTTTTTCCCTCCAAAAATTTTTGGGAAAATTTAAAATTTTAATTTTTTTTTTTTTTTTTTTTTTTTTTCCCCCCCTTTTTTTTTTTTTTTTTTTTTTTTTTTTTTTTTTTGGGGGGGGGGGTTTTTTTGGGTTTTTGTTTTTGGGTTTTTTTTTTTTTTTTTTTTTTTTCCCCCCCCCCCCCTTTTTTTTTTTTTTTTTCCCCCCCTTTTTCCCCCCCCCCCCCCAAAACCCAAATTTTCCCCCCCAAATTTTTTTTTTTTCCCCCCCCCCCCTTTTTTCCCCCCCAAAAAGGGGTTTTTTTCCCCCCCCCCCCCCCCTTTTTTTTTCCCCCCCTTTTCCCCTTTTTCCCCCCCCCCTTTTCCCCCTTTTCCCCCCTTTTCCCCCTTTCCCCCCCTTTTTTTGGGGGGCCCCCCCCCCCCCGGGGGGCCCCCCAAACCCCCCTTTTGGGGGGTTTTTGGGGGGGGGGGGGGGGGGGCCCCCCCCTCCCCCCCCCCTTTTTTTTCCCCCTTTTTCCTTTTTCCCCTCTCTCCCCCCCCCCTTTTCCCCTTTTTTTTTTTCCCCCCCCTTTTTTAATTTCCCTCTTTTTTTTCTCTTTTTTTTTTCTTTTTTTTTTTTCCCCTTCCCTCCCCCCCCCCCCCTTTTCCCCCTCTTTCTCTCCCCCCTTTTTTTTTTTTCCCCCTTCTCCCCCCCCTTTTTTTTTCCCCCCCTTTTCCCCCCCCTTCTTTTTTTTTCCTTTTTTTTCCCCTCTCCCCCCCCCTTTTTTTTCCTTTCCCCCCTTTTTTTTCCCCCCTTCCCCCTCTCTCTCCTTTTCCTCTCTCCCCCCCCCCGCCCCCCCCCCTTTTTCTTTCTCTCTTTTTTTCCCCCCCTTTTCCTTTTCCTCCCCCCCCTTTTTCCCCCCTTTCCCTCCCTTCCCTCCTCCCCCTTTTTTCCCCCCTTCCCCCTTTCCCCCCCCCCCCTTTCCCCCCCCCCCCCCCCTTTTTTTTTTCCCCCCCCCCCCCCAAATTCCCCCCCCCCCCCTTTTTCCCCCCTTTTTTTAAATTTTTTTTTCCCCCTTTTTTTTAAATTCCCCCCCCTTTTTTTTTCCCCCCCCCCCTTTCCTTTTTTCCTTTTTTCCCCCCTTTTTTTCCCCCCCTTCCCCCCCTTTCCCCCCCTTTTTTTCCCCCCCCCCCCCTTTTTCCCCCCTTTCCCCCCCCTTTTCTCCCCTCCCTCCGTCCCTCCCCCATATTTTTTCACCCTACACCCCCTTCTGCTAGGGGAAACCCCTCCCTTAAGGGCCCCCCTTCTTTTGTTCCTTTTTTGGGGTTTCCCCCCCCCCCCCCCCCAAAATTTTCCCTTTTTTCCTTTCCCAACCCCACACCCCCCCCAAACCTTCCTAATCCTCCCCTCCCCCGTGAAAAAAAAAAAAGGAAAAAGTTGATTTAATAAATCCCCCAAAAAAAAAAATTTAAAAAATTAATTTAACCCCCCTACCCCCCCTTAAAATTTCCCTTTAAAAAAAACCCCCAAAAATTTTTTTTAAAAAAAAAAATTTAAACCCCCAACCCCGGAAAAAAATGCGTTCCCCAAAAAAAAACCCCCCCCCCCCGGTTTGAAAAATTTGGAAAAAAAATTTTTTAAAAAACAAAGGGTTTTTCCCCCCAAAAATTTAAAAAAAAAAAAATTCCCCCCCCCCCAAATGGGCCCGGAAAGGGGTTTTGCAAATTTTAAATTTTTAAAAAAATTTAAAAAAAATTTTAAAAAAGTTTCCCCCCCCGGTCCCCCAAAGAAAGGCCCCTTAAATTAAAAAAAAATTTTTTTTTTTATAAAAAATTTAAAAAAAACCCCCCTTTTTCCTCCCCTCAATCCCTTATTTTAAAAAAAAAATTTTCCCCCATTTTATCCCCTTTAAAATTTAAAAACCCCCCTTTCCCCCAAAAAATCCTTTTTCCCTTTAAATGAGTTTTTTTAAATTTAAAGGGGACCCCCTTTTAAATTTTTCCCTTTTTCCCCCCCCCCTTCCTTTCCCTTGACAAAAAAACCCAAATTTTGCCCACGTTAAACCCCGAAAATAACCCCCCCCCTTTTTTTTTTCCCCCCCCTTCCCTTTTTTTTTTTCCCCCCCCAATTTTTCCCCCCAAAAATTGGTCCCTTTTTCCCCTTCCCCCGCCCCTCCTTCCCCCCCCCCCCCCCCTTTAAATTTTTCCCCCCTTCCCCTTTTTTTCCCCCCCCCCTATCCCCCCCCCCTTTTTCCCCTTTTAAACCCCAAAAACCCCCCCCCCTCATTCCCCCCACCCCTTTCCCCCCCTCCCTCTTACCCCAAAAACCCTCCCTCCTTCCCCATCCCCTATCCCTCCCTCCTTCCCCACAATTTCCCTCCCCCCCTTTCCCCCTACTCCCCCCCCTTCCTTACCCCCCCCCCCCCCAATCCCATCCCCCATCCCCTCCCCCCCCCCCCACCCTCTTAAACCCCCCCCCCCCCCCTCCCCCCCAAAACCCCACAGGAGAATTGGGTCTTTTTCCGGGAGAGGAAACCCCCAAAAGGGCGGCAGGTTTTCAGGAAGTCCCTTTCAGGGGCCGCCCCAAAAAAAGGGCCCTTTACCGGATTTTCCCTCTCGAAAGTTCACCGTCCGCCTTTGATCCCGCAGACCTCCCTCGCCCGACCTGGGGGGGGACGGATGGTTTAGGGATGGTGACAGGGACGGATGGTGAGGGAGAGGGCGGTGAGGGAAGGAGGGAGAGGGAGGTCAGAGAGGGATGGTGAGGGAAAGGGCGGTGAGAAATGTGAGGGAGGGATGTGGTGAGGGAAAATTAGAAAGGGGGAGGGACGGTGGTGAAAGGGTGGTGACCCGGAGGGGGGTGAGAGGGGGGGTGGTGGGGATTTTGGGGAGGGAAAAGGGGTTAAGAGGGATGGTGAGGGAAAAGGGCGGTGGGGAAGGGGGGAGGGATTTAGGGGAGGGCCCTTAGGGGAAAAGGGCGGGGAGAAAGTTAGGGGGGAGATATAAAGACACAGAT
>NC_051427.1:11257816-11265316 GCF_015228065.2 Penaeus monodon | reverse complement strand
TTTTTTTTTTCCCCCTCTTTTTTCCCCCAAAAATTTTTAAAAACCCCAAAAAAAAATTAAAAAAAACCCCCCCCCCCCAAAAAAAAAAAAATTTTTTAAAAAAAAAACCCTTTTTTTTTTTTTTCCCTTTTCCCCCCCCCCCCCTTTTTTTTTTTTCCCCCCCTTTCCCCCCCCCCCCCCCCCCCCTTCCCCCCCCCCCCCCCCCCCCCCCCCCCTTTATTTTTTTTTTTTCCCCCCCCCCCTTTTTTTTCTCTTTTTTTTTTCCCCCCCCTTTTTTCCCCCCCCCTTTTCCCCCCCCCCCCCCCCCCTTTTCCCCAACCCCCCCCCCCCCCCCTCCCCCCCCCTTTTTTTCCCTCCCCCCCCCCCCCCCCTTCCTCCCCCCCCTTTCCCCCCCCCCCCCCCCCCTTCCCCCCCCCCCTTCCCCCCCCCCCCCCCCCCCAAAAAATTTTTTCCCCCCCCCAAAAAAAAACCCTGGGTTTTCTTTTTTTTTATGAAACCCTTTGGGAAAGGGGATGTAATCTGTAATTTAAAAGGGGGTTTTTAAAAACTCCGGGAAAAAATTTTTAAAAAAAATTTTTTTTTTGTTTTTTTTTTTTCCCCCCTTTTTTTTTTTTTAAATTTTTTTAAAATTTTTTTTTTTTTTTTAAAAATTTTTTTTTTTGGAAGGGCATTTTTTTAAAAAAAAATTTTTTTTTTTTTTTTTTTTTTTTTTTTTTAAATTTTTTTTAAAAACGGGAAAAAAATGGAAATTTAAAAAAAATTTTAATAAATTTTTTTAAAGGGAAAAAAAAATTGGGGGGAAAAAAAAAGAAAGGGGGGGGGAAAAAGAGAGAGAGGGGGAAAAAGGGGGGGGGGGGGGGGGGGGGGAAAAAAAAAAAAAAAAGGGGGAGGGGAGGGGGGGGGGGGGGGGGGGGAAAAGAGAGAGAGAGGGATAGGGGGGAAAAAAAAAAAAAAAAGAGAGAGAGAGAAAGAGAGAGAGAGAAAGAGAAGAAAAAAAAAGAGGGGGGAAAGGGAGGGGGGAGGGAAAAAAAAAGAGAAAAGGGGGGGGGAGGGGGAAAAAAAAAAAAGGGAAGGGGGGGGAAAAGGGGGAAAAAAAAAAGGGGAAAAAGAGAGGGGGGAAAAGCAAAAGGGGGGGAAAAAAAGGGGGGGGGGGGGAAAAAAAGGGAAAAGGAAAAAAAAAAAAAGAGAAAAAAGGGGGGGGAAAAAAAAAAACAAAGAAAAAAAAAAAAAAACCCAAAAAAAGGGAAAAAGGGGAAAAAAAAAAGGGAGATGGAAAAAGGAAAAAGGGGGGAAAAAAAAGGGGGAAAAGGGGTTTTTGGGGGGAAAAAAAAAAAAAAAAAAAAAGAAAAAAAAAAAAAAAAAAAAACCCAAAAAAAAAGAAAAAACCAAAAACCCCCCCAAAAAAAAAAATTTTGGTTTTTTTTTTTTTGGGGGGGGGGGTTTTTGGGGGGGTTTTTTTTGGGTTTTTTTTTTTTGGGGGGGGTTTTTTTGAAAAAAACCCCCCCCCCCCCCTTTCCCCAAAAATTTTTTTTTTTGGGGGTTTTCCCCCCCTTTTTTTTTCCCCCCCTTTTTTTTTTCCCCCCCCTTTTTTTGGTTTAAAATTTTTTTGGGTTTTTTTTCCTTTAAAAAAACCTCCCCCTTTTTTTCCCCTTTCCCCCCCCCCCCCCCCCCCCCTTTTTTTTTTTTTTTTTTTTTTTTTTTTTAATTTTTTTTTTTTTTTTTTTTTTTCCCCCCCTTTTTTTTTTCTTTTTCCCCCCCCCCCCCCTTTTCCCCCCCCCCCCCCTCCCCCTTCCCCCCTCTTCCCCTTTTCCCCCCCCCCTTTCCCCCCCCCCCCTTTCCCCTTTTTTCCCTCTTTCCCCTTCCCCTTTTTTCTTTTTTTCCCCCCCCCCCCCCTTCCCCCTTTCCCCCCCCCCTTCCCCTCCCCTCCCCCCCCAAACCCCCTTTTTTCCCCCCCCCCCCCCCCCCCCTTTTCCCTTCCCCCCCCCGTACATGGCGGTGTTGCCTAATTCACTATTATTTTTTTGTAGTGTTTCGACCTAATTATATCTGGTTTTACATCAAGAGTTCTTTAAATGCGATAAGTGTTTGGACATAAACCACCGTAACAAAGATTACTACACCTGCGCTACACTTACACACACACAAGGTATGTGTGTGTGTTGTGGGTGTGTGTGTGTGTGTGTGTGTGTGTGTGTGTGTGTTGTGTGTGTTGTGTTGTGTTGTGTTTGTGTGTGTGTGTGTTCTCGAAACCTCCTCCCTTCCCCCTCCCTTCCCATTACGCTCTCTATTTATACGTCTTGGTCTTCCCCTCTATTGTCCTCCCTCCTTCCTTCCCTCTTTCTTCCCTCTTTCCTCCTGCTCCTACTCTTCCACCTTCACTCCCTCTCTCCCTTTCTCTCCCCTCCTTTCACAATTCCTCCCTCCCTCCTTCCCTCCTTCCCTCTCTCCCTCCTTCCTCCCACTCCTCCCTTTTCCTCCCTCCCACCTCCTCTTCCCCCTCCCTCTCTCCTCCTCCCTTTCCTCCCTCTTCCTCTCTCTCCTCTCTTCTCTCTCTCCTCCTCTCTTTCCTTCTCTTCCTCATCCCCTCTCCACTCCTCCTCTCTTCCTCCCTCCCATTATCTCCTCTCTCTCTCCCCTCTTCCTCCCTCCCTCCCTCCCTCTCTCCCTCTCAGTCTCACGCAATGTTGCCGCGTCATAGTTCATACAGTTGTACCAGGACCTCAGGATCAGCTGATCACCGTGGCCATCCTCCCCCACCCCCTCCCTACCTCCCCTGCCTCTCTCTCTGTGTCTGTCTGTCTCTGTCTCTGTCTATCTTCTGTCTGCCTGTCTGCCTGTCTGTCTGTCGCTCTCTCTCTCTCTCTCTTCTCTCTCTCTCTCTCTCTCTCTCTCTCTTCTCTCTCTCTCTCTCTCTCTCTCTCTCTCTCTCTCTCTCTCTCTCTCTCTCTCTCTCTCTCTCTCTCTTCTCTCTCTCTCTCTCTCTCTCTCTCTCTCTCTCCGTCTCTCTATCTGTCTGTGTCTGCCTGTGTGTCTGTCTGTATCTTCCTTTAATTTTTTTCGACTTTATCCTAGGATTCAATTTGATCAAATTATTTGTAAAATCTGAATAAATTATCATTTTGATAGCATACATACATACAATATAATTGGTATGTGTGTGTATAATACATTATTATATATTATATATATATATATATATAAATATTATATTATATATATATATATATAATATATATATGTATAGATAAAAAATATAGATAGACATATAATATATATATATACAGAAAGAGAGGAGAGAGAGAGAGAGAGAGAGAGAGAGAGAGACAGAGAGAGAGAAGAGAGAGCAGAGAGACAGAGAGAGAGAGAGAGAGAGAGAGAGAGAGAGAGAGAGAAGAGAGACAGAGAAGAGAAGAGAGACAGAGAAGAGAAGAGAGACAGAGAAGAGAAGAGAGAGAGAGAGAGAGAGAGACAGAGAGAGAGAGAGACAGAGAGAGAGACAGAGAGAGGGAGAGAGATATGCATTTTGTGCTTTAATATATTCATCTCCCACCTTTTTCCTTCATAAATCATTCGCATTTTCACAATTTCTCTTCTTTTTTTTATACTTTACGTCATTTAAGTCCTATTTTCTGCTGGTGACAATGTTTATGCAAATTAGATGATATCATATATTCAAATGAAGACGTAGCCATTGGTGTTAAGGGAAAACCTGATGAAGAGGAAAAAGAGGAGAAAAGATGGAAAGGAAGATGCGGAAAAGAGAAAGAGGAAGAAAGATAGACGGAAAGAAAGAGAAAGAGTAAGAGAAATATAGTAAAGGAAAGGACAGAAAGAGAATGAAGGATAGGGGAAGAGCAGCAGAGTAGAGAAAGAGAAACAGACTAAAAGGGAGAGAAAGAGGAAGAGAGAAAAAGAAGGAGAGATGGAGATAAAGGGTAAAATAAACAGGAGAGGAAGACAGATATATATATATATATATATATATATATATATATATATATATATATTATATCTATATATATTTATTATATATAATTGTATATATATATGTATATATATGTATTATTATATAATATATATATATATATATATATATATATATATATATATATAGAGAGAGAGAGAGAGAGAGAGAGAGAGAGAGAGAGAGAGAGAGAGAGAGAGAGAGAGAGAGACGAGACACACACACACACACACACACAGCACAACGACACACAAAAGAAGACAGACAACAGACACACACAAGACACACACCAACAAAAATATATATATCTAATATATATAATAGAAATCAGTATGATAGATATAAAGAGAGAGAGAGAGGGAGAGAGAGAGAGAGAGAGAGAGAAGACGAGAGAGAGAGAAGAGAGAGAAGAGAGAGAGATGAACGAGAGAGGAGAGGGAGATGGAGGAGAGAGGGGAGAAGAGAAGAGAGAGAGAGGAGAGAGAGAGAGAGGAGAAGTGGAGAGAGAGAGAGGAGAGAGAGGACCTTGTTAGAGCATTGAGATTCAGAAGAGTATTGATGAGACATACGACTGATTGAGATTAACTTAAAGATCGAACAGATAACCAGATATGTACGCATCAGACATAGTAGAAGATATTCTAAGATTTGATAAAGATTTTAGAGTAGATGAGAGGAGTCGAGACGAGAGGAGATGTCAGAGAGAGAGAGACAGACAGAGGCAGACAGAGAGAGAGAGAGAGACAGAGAGACAGAGACAGAGAGAGAGAGGCAGAGACAGAGACAGAGAGAGACAGACAGACAGACAGACAGACAGACAGAGAGAAGGATGAACAGAACGGGAGGGTGGGGGAGGGGGAAAGCCGAGAGGGGGGAGGACAGTGGGAGAAGTGGGGGGGGGGGCAGTCACCCTTGCTTTTTGGCCTTCATCTGGATTTTCCAACAATTATCTTTTATCGCAACTATTATCTCTCTTATTGCGATTTTTTTTTATATCTCTTCTATATATCATTTTCCGAACAATTAATCCAATATTGTACCTCTATTCATCACTATTATGTATGAATTATTTTTTCTAATCATTTATTACATAGATTTTTTATTAATTCAATTTTTGTTTGTTTGCTTGTTTCCGCATTTATTCCCCTTTTTTTATTTCTCTTTAAGGAGAATAATGACGTCAATAAATGTAGGACATCATAAAAGGGGGGGGGGGGTAATGACGTCATTAAATGTTCAAATTTCAAAAAGGGACAGGCCACACACGAAAAAACGACACAACGCACCGGGCAGAAACTCAGTGCACTGGCACACACGTTTTTAAATATAATAAATTGTAATATATGTGTTTTTGTATTAATTTTTATTTATATATTTATATATAATATTAAATATATATATATATATATATATATATATATATTATTATATAGTTGTTTTGTGTGTGTGTGTGTTGTGTGTGTGTTTTTTGTGGGGTTGTGTTGTTGGGGTTTGTTTAATAAATATATATATATATAATATATAATATATATAATATATAAATATATTAAAAAATTATTTTTATATATAACTATATATAAATAAATATATGTTGTAATAATATAAACTTATATAAATTTAAAAAAATTATTTTGTTATATATTTTTTAATATAACATATAATAAAAAAATAAATAATAAATTAATAAAATTATATATTAAAATTTATATTTATATAATTATAAAAATTTTTAATATATAATAATATAATTTATAATATAATATTTTTTTATATTTATATATTATTATTTATCTTTTATAAAAAAAAAAAAAAAAAAACCTTTTTTCTCCGTCGCTCTTTCTTCCACACTATCTCGCTGATACTCTGTCTATGCAATTACTTGCAATGTGTTGAGCAAGGAGAGAACCTTGCATGTGTTGTGATATCAAATCCAACGAAACGAAGGTGGGGGCGGGAGAAGGTCACATACGATATAAGACATAGAAAACGGATAGTTGAGATCACACACACACACACACCCCCCAAAAAACAATATATAATAATATTTTAAAAAAAGATAATAATAATAATAAAAATAATAAAAGAAAAAGAGAAGAGAGAAGGAAAAGGGGAAGAAAAGAGGAGAGAGAAGAGAGAGAGGAGAGAAAAAAACAAAAAAAACAAAACACAAAAACAAAAAAAAGCAAAAAAAACAAAACAAAAAAAGACACAAAACACACACAACAAAGAAAAAAAAAAACACACAAAACCCAACAAAAACAAAACAAAAAAAAAAAAACAAAAAAAACCCTCAAAAAATGCAAAGATCTTGAACGAATTAAAAACCCAAAGCGGGGTTTCCATTCACTGAGTCTTTAAATGGTCCATAACAAGGTCCTAAAACCACTTGGGAAATGGGAATTGTCAAGGTAAAACTAGTCTAAAACATTCTAAAACACAAGTCTGGTTTTCAATTTGTTTCTCTTGACACAATTTCTAAATCGTTTCATTGGAGCCGAAGAATAACGTGCGATTCGCCATGCTGATGATATTTGGCCACACACTTGAAACGTAAAGCGGACACTCACCACGCGGTACACAAACGACACACGTCCACACACACACACACACACACACACACACACACACACACACACACACACACACAAACACGGACACAAACACACACAAACACACACACATACAAACACATGCACACACACATACCCATGCTCAGACACACACACACATATATAAATGCATATACACATGCATTCATATAATATCCTCTTATCAAAACACTTTTCACATTATCTCTTAATGGAAGACAAATAGCTCAGCGCGGGAAAATCAGATTTTTCCATTTTCTTCAGGGAATTATCTAACAGGCAGAAAATTCGACGAAAACGATTTCCTGAAATTTCGACCTTGCCAAGTCCAGCTTGAGTTGTGACGTCACGGCGGCGGGAATGACGTCACGGCGGCGGGAATGACGTCACGGCAGAAATCCCGCGGTATCTTGGCGATTTTTATTTTCGTTTTCTTTTCTTTCTTTCTTTCTTTCTTTCTTTCATTGTTTTTGTTACTTTGTCCTTATTCATGTAAATATCCTATTCATCTTCGTTTTGTTTATTTTCCCCCCGTTTATTTTCATGCTTTTTTGGTTTCTTTTCTTTACATTTTATTCTATTTTATCTAGTCCTTTGTTTGATTTTTGTCTATCACTATGTTTTTCTGATCTCTTTATTTCTTCGAGTTTATTATCACTTTTGTATTTTCTTCGCTTCTAACGCTTCGCTTACTAAGTAGTGTGGTGTGTGACTGTCTATATATATATATATATATATATATATATATAATATATATATATATAACAATAATATATAAATATATATATATATAGTATATATATATATATATATATATATATATATATATATTATACATATATATATATATATATATATATATATATATATAGATATATATATATATATATATATATATATATTATATTATTATATTATGTATATATATATATATATTTTTTTTTTTTT